>NC_037683.1:105370235-105723174 GCF_003255815.1 Theropithecus gelada | reverse complement strand
AGGAGGGGGGAGGAGGGGGGAGGAGGAGGGGGGAGGAGGAGGGGGGAGGAGGAGGGGGAGGGAGGAGGAGGAACCAGTCAAAGAGATTAAGAAGGGAGACACAAGAGAGTGGGAGTTTCTCTCACTCTCACCAATTCTTTTGGTAAAAACCAAAATAATTTGAGTGCTTGAAGGAAGATCATCTGTTGAATGCTGCTAAATCATTTTCTAATTCTTTAACAACTCTAGATGTGTACTCTCCTGTAGATTTCCAAAATAACTTCACATTTCTGCAATCACAGAAATGATCACACTGTTTCACACAGAGACAGTAATTTGATCCCTTCGTATAGACTATTGACTCTAATAGACTGTAAGAGCCATGCTTTATTATTACACTCAAGATGCACTCAATAAAAATGATATACTGATACACATATGTGTAAGTCCTCAAAGAATTTATGTACTGTTTGGGGAAAACAGATGGTAACTGCCATTCATAACATAAAGCAGAGAGAAATCAGTCCTGGCGTAGCAGCGTAAGTAGGGTGCTATGGGAGCAGCGTGAAGCTGGAGAACGCTTCTTCAAAGGCTTGATATTTAAGTCAGGGATTGAGGAAAAGAGCAGGCTACCAAAAACTGGAGGCTTGAGGCTTTAAAAGAATAATCCTTGTACACATAAAAGAAAAGTCAGTCATTTCCACACTACAATTCTTATAAAAATGCCATGAATCCTCGGGTACAGTTTGAAAGCCCCATTCACATATCTGGTAAAATTAAAACTAAAATTGTCTTTAAAAATAAAAACGGCACAATAAAACCAGCTAATATTAATTTTTCATCCCCCTGGACGCTAAAAGATTCTAATGGAAATGAAAATGATGATATCATCTTCCAGTAATGGGGAAAAAATGAGGCTGTGGACAAACACTATGTTTTGATTTATTAAACCTCAAGTGAACTTCTCTTTATCCCCCCCATAAATGATGGGTTACATCAGTTGCCAAAGTCATCTTTTTCATTAAATACTTTTGTAAATATTGTGGTCACTCTGGTTTACAGCCATCTCCTTCAGACAGTGTATCAGTGGAAAAGAATCCCCATTCCCAGCAAATGTTAAACCTACCATATGTGTAATTTTCTCATAAACCTCACGCTAAGCATGGGTTTCAGGGTTTGCAGAAGGAAAATTGTAGGGAAAAGAACAGTTCTGGAGGCTGTGGCTGTGGCTGCCTGCTTCCCAAACCCAGACCACCACACCCTACAATGTGAAAGAGAAATAACCTATGATATCTCTAATGGTCTCACTTTAAAGATAAGAAAACTGGGGCAGGGCACGGTGGCTCATGCCTGCAATCCCAGCACTTTGGGAGGCTGAGGCGAGTGGATCACCTGAGGTCAGGAGGTCAAGACCAGCCTGGCCAACATGGTGAAACCCCGTCTCTACTAAAAATACAAAAAATTAGCTGGGCGTGGTGGTGGGCACCTGTAATCCCAGCTACTCAGGAGGCTGAGGCAGGAGAATTGCTTGAACCTGGGAGGTGGCGGTTGCAGTGAGCCGAGATCATGCCACTGCACTCCAGCCTGGGAAACAAGAGCAAAACTTGGTCTCAAAAAAAAAAAAAAAGAAAGAAAACTGAGTTCCAGAAGAAGGGAAATGTGACTTTATGCAATACTCACTGTGAGGCAAGTGGCCTAGCTGAGATCTGAGCTCCAGTTCTGACTCTTTCACAGTGATCTGTCACCAAATTCAGGCACTCAAGCCATCTACTTTCCATCAAAAAGGCTTCTGAATACGTGTCTTTCAATGTCTGTTGTGGGGGCAAGAAGCGCTGACCAGTGACTTTTCAGTTAGCCTGAAAAGTCATTTAGCTTCTGTGACACTTCAGTTTTCCTCCTCTGTAAACTGGAGGATAATAGCACACATCATTGGGTTGAAGAATTTCTTGAGACTACATGTGTACAGTGCCTAGCAAAGAACTAGACATCTGGCAGCCAGTAGGTGCTCATTCATGCTGACTTCTTTGTTTCTCTCCCATCTGGCTCTCCCTATCATCTGGCAGGTATACCGTATGTAGGAACAGGTAAGAATCCGATTCTGCCAATAAGCATACCCAAAATGTCTACTCTTAGGTTACTCTGAAACTCTACAAAACTACTCCAATGCTGAATAACATAAATAACAATTTTAGCTTTGAATGCACACCATTATGGTAAAAAAATGACCTAATGTAGTCTTTAAGAAAAACAATTAAACTATAAATACCAAATGTGGTTTTCTTTGTACAAAGTTTCTCCTGTAATTTAAACTCTTCCTGAACTCTTGCCAGAATATTACAAGTGTTAAAACAGGTTGGTTTAGATGAGCAAAAACAATTTCCTGCTGTAGGGACATAATATAAACTCACCATATCCATCCAAGCCCAAACGTATAAAAAGCTAAATGTTAAAACCCAGACCTAAAACCAATTGTTAGGTAAATCTTGCATTTCTGCTGTCCCATGAATTATCTACAATAAGGGATATTAAAGGAATAACAAGTTTGAGGGGTTGGGGGAGGAACAGGGATGATAATATGACTTGTTCTTGTAGATGTGCTGAGGTAGTGCTTGGAAGAAATCAAAGCCAAGGTGACCAAATGGAAGCTGGCAATTTAAGCTGTGTATGAAGCTCAGGAAAGAGCTCAGAACTTAAAACTGGTATGTAACCCATTAGCATATATTAAAGCAATGTGATTAATGGAGGGGCTCACTTATGCTTATTTAATGAATGAAGCAGATCATGGGGGACAGCAAGAATGGGAAGAGAAGAGGGCCATGAGGAAACCTGGGGAGCATCAACATTTAAGACATGGACGAAGGTCATGGTGGAGGGGAACCAGTATGAGGTACTGAGAAAAAAAGTCAGAAAAGTAGAAGAGCAGACTGACTTCCAAGAATTGGGTAACCAACTTAAAAAGAAAAAAAAAAGACAAGGAAAAGGAAGGCTTCATAGATAGGTCTGGAGCCACTGCGACTTTTGAGACTGCAGTTTTCTGAGAGCCATAAATGCGGAAGCAGAATTGTGGTAGAATAAGGAATAAATGGAAGGTGAATACATGGAGGCATTTCCTGTAGATTACTTTGTAAATAAATGAAGTAGAGAATGGGATGAAGGAATAAAAGCAGTTTGAGGACAGCCAAACAGGATGTAGGAAGATTATTTTTGGCTGATGGATGCTTAAGTAGGCTAAGAACAGATTAAGATTATACAAACTGCCATGCTCCTGATTCAAGACAGGCTCCATAGTGACCCCACGGGCACACAGTCGCTGTCTACCACTGAACACTGGGCTCTAATGTAATGCTAGATAGTTTAGTCTAATTAAGACTTTGCAATCAGCTTTGGGTCATGTCCAAAAGGAAGGAAACTGGGTAGTTATGGGTTCATACCCAAGACTAGATGGCAAACTTCATGATGCAACACCAAGGGATTCATGACTAAGTTTCTCATCCTTTAATGTTGATATATGATCTTTTGCTGTAATGGACAAGTTCATGGTGATGCTTTCTTCAGTCATGATATGAGAACCTACTGGCCATTCACATGTTTATCTAGTTTGTTTTTTGTTTCTGCCAAACTAGACTATGACAGATTTTTTTTTTCTTCTATTTTCTTGCATTTTGTTTCATTTCTTTTAGAGACAGGGTCTTGCTGTGTCACTTAGGCTGGAGTGCAATGGTATAATCATAGCTCACTGCAGCCTTGAACTATTGGGCTCAAGTGACTGATCCTCCCACCTCAGCCTCCCAAGTAGCAGGGACTATAGATACGTGCCACCTTGCCCAGCTAATTTCTAAATGTTTTGCAGAGATGGGGTCTTGCTTTGTTGCTCAAGCGATCCTTGTGCTTTAGCCTTCCGAAGCGCTGGGATTACAGGCATAAGCCATTGTGCCAGGCCCAGACTGGTTTCCTTATGTTACATTTATGGTAGAGCTTCCCTTATTTCATCAGCAAAATACATTTAAAAACATAGGACAGCAGGCACGGTGGCTCACGCCTGTAATCCCAAAACTTTGGGAGGCTAAGGCAGGAGGATCACTTGAGCCCAGGAGTTCGAGACCAGCCCTGGCAACATAGTGAGACCCCCATCTCTATGAAAAAAAAATTTTTAAAAAAATGTAGGAGATGGAGGGGATCATGGCAGACAGGAGGCAGGACTAAATTATAGCTCCAGAGAGACCAACATCCGTAGGCTTGCATTGTGAATTTTAGCTCCAGATCGACTGCAAGAACAAATTGGCAATCCCAAGAGGACCCACAGACCCTCTGAGGGAAACGGACTGCTCCTGTAGGACTCGGGAGACACCCTAACTACTCTGAGTGCCCCAAATGCAGAAGTGGGAAAGGGAGGCCCTCCTCTCCTAAACACACACCCCACTGGAGAAGCTGAAGGTCTGTTTGCAGGAGAAGTTTCCGACTTGGCTTAGAGCTGAGTCAAGTTAGAGAGCAGAGTGAAATACAGGGGTAGAGGAAGCAGCAGAAAAGCCCAGGGAGCTCATTGGGTCCCCAAGCAGCCCATTCCTGCCTGACACCACAGGGATCCATCGGGAGGGTGGCCAGAGGAGCAGGGGGTAAAACTCCACAGGGAGAAGGAATTCTCCAGCCGAACTTTGTAACAATTTGAATGGGCAAGAAGCCTTCTGGCCAGAACTGGGGAGGAGGGTGTGAATCCGGTGTGCAGACTTCAGAGGCAGGGGAAGAGCCCTTTTCTTTGGCAGCTGGGAGGCGGACAGCCTCGGGCAAGTTTTCAAGCCCCTCTTGCCCTCTGCTTGGAAACAGACTTGGGGCTGTTGGGCGGTGGGGGAACTGCCCTTCAGTTTGCGTGGGAACTGGGTGAGGCCTGTGACTGCTGGCTTTCCCCCACTTCCCTGACAACCTCCATGACTCAGCAGAGGCAGCCATAATCCTCCTAGGTACACGACTCCAGTGACCTGGGAGTCTAACCCCATTCCCCACAGCAGCCGCAGCAAGACCCACCTAAGGAGAGCTCAAACACACACCAAGCCCTGTCGCCACCTGATGGTCCTTTCCTATCCACCCTGGTAGCTGAAGACAAAGGGCCTACCATCTTGGGAGTTCTAGGACACTGGTCCCTTTCCACACTACTACAGCTGATGCTTTCCAGGAAGCACCACCTCTTGGCAGGAGGCCAACCAGCACAAAACTAGAGCACTAAACCACCAAAGGACCCTCATGGAGCCCACTGCACCCTCTGCCACCTCCACCAGAATGAGAGACCCATATGCGGTTCATATCACAAGACTCTATACAGACAATCCCCCGTACCAGCCCGGAGTCGGGTAGATTCGCTGGTTGGCTAGACCCAGAAGAAAGACAATAATCACTGAAGTTCAGCTCACAGGAAGCCACATCCATAGGCAAAGGAGGAGAGTACTACATCAAAGGAACACCCCGTGGGACAAAAGAATCTGAATAACAGCCTTCAGCCCTAGACCTTCCCTCTGATAGAACCTACCCAAATGAGAAGGAACCAGAAAACCAACCCTGCTAATATGACAAAACAAGGTTCTTCAGCACTCCCCAAAAATGACACTAGTTCACCAGCAATGGATCCAAACCAAGAAGAAATCCCTGATTTACCTGAAAAAGAATTCAGGAGGTTAGTTATTAAGCTAATCAGGGAGGGACCAGAGAACGGCGAAGCCCAAAGCAAGGAAATCCAAAAAAATGATACAAGAATTGAAGGGAAAAATATTCAATGAAATAGATAGCTTAAAGAAAAAACAATACAAAATTTAGGAAACTTTGGACACACTTTTAGAAATGCGAAATGCAGGCCAGGCACGGTGGCTCACACCTGTAATCCCAGCACTTTGGGAGGCCGAGGTGGGTGGATCATGAGGGCAGGAGATCGAGACCATCCTGGCCAACATGTTGAAACCCCGTCTCTACTAAAAAAATACAAAAATTATCCCAGCACTTTGGGAGGCCGAGACAGGTGGATCACGAGGTCAGGAGATCGAGACTATCCTGGCTAACACGGTGAAACCCCATCTCTACCAAAAAATACAAAAAATTAGCCGGGCGAGGTGGTGGGCGCCTGTAGTCCCAGCTACTCGGGAGGCTGAGGCAGGAGAATGGTGTGAACCCGGGAGGCGGAGCTTGCAGTGAGCTGAGATCCGGCCACTGCACTCCAGCCTGGGCCACAGAGCGAGACTCCATCTCAAAAAAAAAAAAAAAAAAAAAAAAAAAAAACAACAAAATTAGTCGGGTGTGGTGGTACATGCCTGTAGTCCCAGCTACTCGGGAGGCTGAGGCAGGAGAATCGCTTGAACCCAGAAGGCGGAGGTTGCAGTGAGACGAGATTGCACCACTGCACTCCAGACTGGCGACAGAGTGAGACTCTGTCTCCAAAAAAACAACAACAACAACAAAAATGCGAAATGCTCTGGAAAGTCTCAGCAATAGAACTGAAGAAGTAGAAGAAAGAAATTCAGAGCTCAAAGACAAGGTCTTTGAATAAACCCAGTCCAACAAAGACAAAGGAAAAAGAATAAGAATATAAGAACAAAGCCTCCAAGAAGTCTGGGATTATGCTAAACGACCAAACCTAAGAATAACTGGTGTTCCTGAGGAGGAAGAGAATTCTAAAAGCTTGAAAAACATATTTGGGGGAATAATTGAGGAAAACTTCCCCAGCCTAGCTAGAGGGCCAGATATCCAAATACAAGAAGCACAAAGAAAACCTGGGAAATTCATCGCAAAAAGATCTTTGCCTAAGGCACATTGTCATCAGGTTATCCAAAGTTAAGATGAAGGAAAGAATCTTAAGAGCTGTGAGACAGAAGCACCGGGTAACCTATAAAGGAAAACCTATCACATTAATAGCAGATTTCTCAGCAGAAACCCTAAAAGCTAGAAGGGATTGGGGCCCTACTCCTCAAACAAAACAATTATCAGCCAAGAATTTTGTATTCCACGAAACTCAGCGTCACATGTGAAGGAAAGATAAGAGTTGTTTTCAGACAAACAAATGCTGAGAGAATTCGCCATTACTAAGTCACCACTACAAGAACTGCTAAAAGGAACTCTAAATCTTGAAACAAGTCCTGGAAATACATGACAATGGAACCTCTTTAAAGCATAAATCACACAGGACCTATAAAACAAAAATACAAGCTAAAAAGCAAAAAAACAAAAAACCCACAAAGTACACAGGCAACAAAGAGCAGGATGGATGCAATGGTAAATGGACTAAGTGCTCCACTTAAAAGATACAGAACAGCAGAGTAGATAAGAACTCACTAACCAACTATCTGTTGCCTTCAGGAGACTCACTTAACACATAAGGACTCATATACACTTAAAATAAAGGGGTAGAAAAAGGCATTTCATGCACATAGACACCAAAAGCGAGCAGGGGTAGCTATTCTTATATCAGACAAAACAAACTTTAAAGCAACAGCGGTTAAAAGAGACAAGGAGGGACATTATATAATGGTAAAAGGCCTTGTCCAACAGGAAAATACCGTAATTCTAAATATATATGCACCTAACACTGGTGCTCCCAAATTTATAAAACAATTAGTAATAGACCTAAGAAATGAGATAGACAGCAACACAATAATAGTGGGGAATTTCAGTACTTGTTCTAATACCTTGGAACAAATGGATCAACAGATATATATACAGAACATTTCATCCATCAACTGCAGAAGACACATTCTATTCAAGAGCACATGGAACTTTCTCCAAGACAGACCATATGATAGGTCATAAAATGAGCCTCAATAAATTTTTAAAAATTGAAATTATATCCAACACTCTCTTAGACCACAGTGGAATAAAACTGGAAATCAATTCCAAAAGGAAACTTCAAAACCATGTAAATACATGGAAATTAACCTGCTCCTGAATGAGCACTGGGTCAAAAATGAAATCAAGATGGAAATTAAAAAATTCTTCTAACCAAATGACAATAATGACACAACCTATCAAAACCTCTGGGATATAGCAAAGGTCGTGCTAAGAGGAAAGTTCACAGCCCTAAACACCTACATCAAAAAGTCTGAAAGAGCACAGACAATCTAAGGTCACAACTCAAGGAACTAAAGAAATAAGAACAAACCAAACACAAACCCGGCAGAAGAAAGGAAATAACCAAGATCAGAGCAGAATTAAATGAAACTGAAACATAAACAAAAAAAATACAAATGATAAATGAAACAAAAACCTAGTTCTTTGAAAAGATAAATAAAATTGATAGACCATTAGCAAGATTAACCAAGAAAAGAAGAGAGAAAATCCAAACAACTTCACTAAAAAATACAACAGGAGACATTACAACTGACTCCACTCAAATACAAAAGATCATTCAAGGCTACTATGAATACCTATACACACATACAACGGAAAACCTAGAAGAGATGAATAAGTTCCTGGAAAAATACAATCTTCCTAGCTAAAATCAGGAAGAATTAGATAACCTGAACAGACCAGTAACAAGCAGCAAGACTGAAATGGTAATTAAAAAATTACTGGCCGGGCGCAGTGGTTCATGCCTGTAATCCCAGCACTTTGGGAGGCTGAGACGGGTAGATCACCTGAGGTCAGGAGTTCAAGACCAGCCTAGCTAACATGGTGAAATCCCGTTTCTACTAAAAATAGCCAGGCGTGGTGGTACGCATCTGTAATCCCAGCTACTCGGGAGGCTGAGGTAGGAGAATTGCTTGCACCTGGGAGACGGAGGTTGCAGTGAGCCGAGATCGCACCATTGTACTCCAGCCTGGGCAACAAGAGTGAAACTCCATTAAAAAAAAAAAAAAAAAATTGCCAACCAAAAAAAGTCCAAAACCAGATGGATTCACAGCAGAATTCTACCAGACATTCAAAGAAAAATTGGTACCAATCCTTTTCACACTATACCAAAAGATAGAGAAAGAAGGAACCTTCTCTAACTCATTCTATGAAGCCAGCATCACCTTAATATTAAAACCAGGAAAGGACACAACAACAACAACAAACAATACAGACCAATATCCTTGATGGATATTGATACTAAAATCAATAACAAAATACTAGGTAACTGAAGGCTGGGCGCAGTGGCTCACGCCTGTAATCTCAGTACTTTGGGAGGCCGAGGCGGGTGGATCACGAGGTCAGGAGTTAGAGACCAGCCTGGCCAACATGGTGAAACCCCATTTCTACTAAAAAAACAAAAATTAGCCGGGTGCAGTGGCAGGTGCCTGTAATCTCAGCAGTTTGGGAGGCTGAGGCAGGAGAACTACTTGAAGCCGGGAGGTGGAGGTCGCAGTAAGCCAAGATCGTGCCACTGCACTCCGGCCTGGGTGACAGATCAAGACTCCATCTTGGAAAAAAAAACAAAACAAAAGCACAAAATACTAGCTAATAGAATCCCACAACATATCAAAAAGATAATCCACCATGATCAAGTAGGTTTCATACCAGGGATGCAGGGATGGTTTAACATATGCAAGTCAATAAACATAATACACCACATAAGCAGAATTAAAAACAACAGCAGGGCGCAGTGGCTAATGCCTGTAGTCCCAGCACTTTGGGAGGGTGAGGCGGGTGGATCACCTGAGGTCAGAAATTCAAGACCAGACTGATCAAAATGCTGAAACCCCACCTCCACTAAATACAAAAACTTAGCTGGGAGTGGTGGCACAGGCCTGTAATCCCAGCCACTTGGGAAGCTGAGGCAGGAGAATCACTTGAACCTGGAAGGCAGAAGTTGCAGTGAGCCAAGATTGCTCCACTGCACTCCAGCCTGGGCAACAAGAGTGAAACTCTGTCTCAAGACAAGAAAGAGGAGAGGAGAGGAAGAAGGAAGAAGGAAGGAAGAAAGGAAGGAAGGAAAGAAAAGAAGGAAGGAAAGAAGGAAGGAAAGAAGGAAGGAAAGAGAAAGAAAGAATTAAAAACAAAAATCACATAATCTCAACAGATGCAGAAAAAACATTCGACAAAATCCAGCATCCCTTTATGATTAAAACTCTCAGCAAAATCGGCATACAAAGGACATACCTAAATGTAATAAAAACCATATGACAAACCCACAGCCAACATAATACTGAATGGGGAAAAGTTGAAAGCACTCTCTCTGAGAATTGGAACGAGACAAGGATGCCCACTCTCACCACTCCTCTCCAACATAGTACTGGAAGTCCTAGCCAGAACAATCAGACAAGAGAAAGAAATAAAGGGCGTCCAAATTGGTAAAGAGGAAGTCAAACTGTCACTGTTTGCTGATGACATGATCGTTTACCTTGAAAACCCTAAGGACTCCTCCAGAAAGCTCCTAGAACTGATCAAAGAATTCAGCAAAGTTTCCAGATGCAAGATTAATGTATACAAATCAGTAGCTCTTCTATAGACTAACAGGGACCAGGTGGAGAATTAAATCAAGAACTCAACCCCTTTTACAATAACTGCAATAAAATAAAATAAAATATTTAGGAATATACCCAACCAAGGAGTCGAAAGACCTCTACAAGGAAAACTACAAAACGCTGCTGAAAGAAATCACAGATGACACAAACAAATGGAAACACATCCCATGCTCATGGATGGTAGAATCAATATTGTGAAAATGACCATACTGCCAAAAGCAATCTACAAATCCAATGCAATTCCCCTCAAAATACCACCATCCTTCTTCACAGAATTAGAAAAAACAATTCTAAAATTCACATGGAACCAAAAAAGAGCCCACACAACCAAAGTAAGACTAAGCAAAAAGAACAAATCTGGAGGCATCACATTACCTAATTTCAAACTATAATATAAGGCCACAGTCACCAAAACAACATAGTACCAGTATAAAAATAGGCATATAGACCAATGGAACAGAAAAGACAACCCAGAAATAAACCCAAATACTTACAGCCAACTGATCTTCGACAAAGCAAACAAAAACATGAAGCGGGGAAAGGACACCCTTTTCAACAAATGGTGCTGAGATAATTGGTGAGCCACATGCAGGAGAATAAAACTGGATCCTCGTCTCTCATCTTATACAAAAATCAACTCAAGATGGATTAAAGACTTAAACCTAAGACCTGAAACTATAAAAATTCTAGAAGATAACATTGGAAAAACCCTTGTAGACATTGGCTTAAAAAAAAAGAAAAAATAATAAAAAGAAAAAGAAAAAAAGAAAAAAATAAAATAAATAAGTAGACATTGGCCTAGGCAAGGATTTCATGACCAAGAACCCAAAAGGAAATGCAATAAAAACAAAGATAAATAGCTGGGACCTAATTAAACTAAAGAGCTTTTGCATGGCAAGAGGAACACTCAACAGAGTAAACAGACAACCTACAGAGTGGGAGAAAATCCCCACAATCTATACATCTGACAAAGCACTAATATCCAGAATCTACAATGAACTCAAACAAATCAGGAAGAAAAAAAACAAACAATCCTATCAAAAAGTGGGCCAAGGACATGAATAGACAATTTTCAAAAGAAGATATACAAATGGTCAGTAAACATATGAAAAAACGCTCAACATCACTAATAATCAGAGAAATGTAAATCAAAACCACAATGTGATACCACCTTACTCCTACAATAATGGCCATAATCAAAAAATCAAAAAACAGTTGATGTTGGCATGGATGTGGTGAACAGTGCTGGTGGGAATGGAACCTAGTGCAGCCACTATGAAAACGGTGTGGAGATTCCTTAAAGAACTAAAAGTAGAACCACCATTTGATTCAGCAGTCCCACTACTGGGTATCTACCTAGAGGAAAGGAAGTCACTATTCAAAAAAGATACTTAGACATGCATGTTTATAGCAGCACAACTCACAACTGCAAAATCATGGAACCAACCCAAATGCCCATCAATCAACGAGTGGATAAAGAAACTGTGGTGTGTGTGTGTATACCATATCATATATACACATATACACACACACACCATATCAAATATATATATATTCCATATATATATAATACTATGGAGCCATAAAAAGGAATGAATTAACAGCATTTGCAGTGACCTGGATGAGACTGGAGACTATTCTTCTAAGTGAAGTTACTTAGGAATGGAAAACCAAACATCGTATGTTCTTGCTGATATGTGGGAGCTAAGCTATGAGGATGCAAGGGCATAAGAATGATACAATGGACTTTGGAGAGTTGGGGGGAAGAGTGGGAGGGGATGAGGGATAAAAGACTACAAATAGGGTGCAGTGAATACTGCTCGGGTGATGGTACACCAAAATCTCACAAATCACCACTAAAGAACTTACTCATGTAACCAAATACCATCTGTATCCCAATAACTTATGGAAAAATAAAACAATAAAATAAAATAAAATAAAATAAGCCAGGTGTGGTGGTATGTGCCCATAGTCCCAAATATTTGGCAGGCTAAGGTGGGAGGATTGTTTCAGCCTGAGAGGTTGAGGCTACAGTAAGCTGTGGTTGTGCCACTACAGTCCAGCTTGGGTGACAGAGCAAGACCGTGTCTCGAAAATCAAAACAAAAAGCATAGGACATCATTTTGGGGAAGTATGCTATATCACAATAAGACCTCTATACCTAACACCTTACTATATAACAGTACTGGCCGGGCGCGGTGGCTCAAGCCTGTAATCCCAGCACTTTGGGAGGCCGAGACGGGCGGATCACGAGGTCAGGAGATCGAGACCATCCTGGCGAACACGGTGAAACCCCGTCTCTACTAAAATATACAAAAAACTAGCCGGGCGAGGTGGCGGGCGCCTGTAGTCCCAGCTACTCGGGAGGCTGAGGCAGGAGAATGGCGTGAACCCGGGAGGCGGAGCTTGCAGTGAGCCGAGATCCGGCCACTGCACTCCAGCCTGGGCGACAGAGCAAGACTCCGTCTCAAAAAAAAACAAAAAACAAAAAAAAAAAAACAGTACTATATATTTCTCGCCCAAATTTTTTTGCCTGGAACTATGGCTTCCACTCATGATAATTCCTGGCTTCCAATCCCAGCATCACACTTAAACTTGGACAAGAGGGGTTTGTGACATGGGCTCCGCTTGGCCACTAAGCAAGATGTCTATGTGCCACAGTCACCTCCCCAGGAAATGCTCTGAGTATCTGGCAGCCTGGAATTCTCTGCCCAAATAACTTTGTTTCCAGGGCTTATGCATTCCTCTTCCCTGGCTCTGTCACCCTGAAGACAGACAACACTGCGTGTGCAGGCAACCCCAGGGCCACAGGGTAGCTGCTCATATAGAGCTGGGGAAAGGGCCTGGAGGCACAAACATGTCATGACATAGGGTAGAAAAGTGTGGTGGGCTGTGTACTGGCTCCTTCCTGAGCCACCATGTTTTGGTGTAAGTGAATCCTGAGGAGTTCAGGATTCTAAATTGGAACCTGGCCTTCCAGGTTGTTATGAAGGATACTTTTCAAGATAAGAGAATAAAACATAATTTATTTAACTGCTTGTTGGCTTGAGGTGTAACTTTTACACATTTGGAATATCATATATGAACCTTCATTTGTACTCTTGCCTCAACCCCTACATCCCTTCACATGCACAGCTATCTAGAAATACTTCCAACCTCCCGGACTGAATATTACTGCAGCAGGACAGGAAATCAAACAAAGTCTAAACAAAAAAATAACAGGTCTCAAGAAAACTTGTTATATCAAATGTCATATCTTACAGTCTAATTCTCAAAAACAAAAGAAACTGAATGATTTCATTAGATTATACCCTCTTACCAAGACTTCAGCACCCAGCATCCTCCAGTGATACCACTTTTTTTATTATTATTTTTTTGAGACAGAGTCTTGCCCTGTCACCCAGGCTGGCGTGTAGTGGCGCGATCTCGGCTCACTACAAGCTCCGCCTCTCGGGTTCAAGTGACTCTCCTGCCTCAGCCTCCCGAGTAGCTGGGACTACAGGTGCACGCCACCATGCCTGGCTAATTTTTTGTATTTTTAGTAGAGACGGGGTTTCACCATCTTAGCCAGGATGGTCTCGATCTCCTGACCTCATGATCCGCCCGCCGCCCGCCTCAGCCTTCCAAAGTGCTAGGATTACAGGCGTGAGCCACCACGCCCGGCCCAATGACACTGTTTGTTCAAATGAGTTTGTTTCCACTTCTAGACTGAATGCAGGGGAATCCATCAATGTGTCCTGTCTCTGATATCATGCTGAGTACAGAGATTCAGTGTCTGTTTTAGTCACCTGCGACTTCAAGGAAAGGCTCCAGACGCTAGTGGCTTGGAAGAACTATGGATGGAAGAACCAGACCCAGAATCCAGCCTCTAACTGTACTGTACTTTGTCCACATTGGCCATTATCACTAAGCCTGGCTCCTGAACAAACTTTGCTCAGGGAGTAAGAGAAGTGCTCAGAGACAGAACGTACATCTATGTTCTCCACTGCCTAAGAACACTATCTTAGGGAGGCAGAATCAAAGCAGCACAGACCCTATTGATAAAATGATATCTAGTCCAGTGTCTGGGAAATTCCTTCGGCAAAATTCTCAATAGAATGTCATCTAGTTTTGTTTTTTTTTTTTTTTTGAGACGGAGTCTCGCTCTGTCACCCAGGCTGGAGCGCAGTGGCCGGATCTCAGCTCACTGCAAGCTCCACCTCCTGGGTTTACGCCATTCTCCTGCCTCAGCCTCCCAAGTAACTGGGACTACAGGCGCCCGCCACCTCGCCCGGCTATTTTTTTGTATTTTTTTTAGTAGAGACGGGGTGTCACCGTGTTAGCCAGGATGGTCTCGATCCCCTGACCTTGTGATCCACCCGTCTCGGCCTCCCAAAGTGGTGGGATTACAGGCTTGAGCCACCGCGCCCGGCCTAGTTTTTTTTTTTTTTTTTGAGATGGAGTCATGCTCTCTCGCTCAGGCCGGAGTGCAGTGGCGCGATCTTGGCTCACTGTAACCTCCGCCTCCTGGGTTGAAGTGATTCTCCTGCCTCAACCTCCTGAGTGGCTGAGACTACAGGCATGCGCCACAATGCCCAGCTACTTTTCATATTTTTAATAGAGTCGGGGTTTCACCATGCTGGCCAGGCTGGTCTCGAACTCCTAACATCAAGTGAGCCACCCGCCTCAGCCTCCCAAAGTGCTGGAATTACAGGCATGAGCCACTGGGTCGGCTTCATCTAGTTTTTACTCAACTCATTCTTGTCCTGTGGCCCTGGCACCTCATTAAGTAGCTCAGCTGGACAGATTTGGTTATGAGAAAGTTTGTTCTTTTTCTAATTAAGCCCAAATCAGCCTGCTTGTAGTTTCTGTCCATTGATTCTAGTTCTAGTCTCTAGAGCACAATAGAACAAGTCCATAGCCTATTTTCCTATGAGTGGTCTGTTTGGTCTCTTCTCTGTCTCCCTCCGCAGTTCCCTGAAACCATTCATGTGAGAAAATCGAGTAGCTACATGTGAATGAGTATTTTGCTCTCTTTCTGTGCCACTGTCGGTTGTTTATCCTTCCATCACTACCAAATTGCCTTAATTACTGTAGCTTGTTTATATTCAGTGTTGATATTTGGGATAGAAAGTCTTATAACCTTGTTCTTCTTCAGGAATGTCTTGGCTTTTCTTTGGCCTTTACATTTCCCTATAGAGTTTAGAATTTGTCAAGTTCTAGCTCACACACTCACACACACACACACACACTCACACACACACACACACGTAAACTGCTAGGATTTTGATTTGAATTTCACCAACTCTAAGATCAGTGTAAGGACAAATGTTATCTCTGCAACACTGAATGTTCCACTCACTGAGTATAGTATCTCCCAATTCCCACATTTAAGCTTTAATTTCTCTCAAAATTTTATAATTTTCTCTGAGGATATCTTGCTTATTTTTTGTTACTTTTATTCTTAACTACTTGATATTTACACATCTTTTCTTTAACTTCATTATCTCACTATATAAAGACACAATTATTTTTTAATTTCTAGTCAGTATAACTTGTTTTTATTAAAATATATTTCCAATCTGATAGTTGATGTACTGCATTTGTGTTGTTTTGCCCAACATCAGTGATCACATGCAGTAATAAAATGTTTAATATCCTGGCAAGTATGGGGTGGACAGGCCCCTAATTGGGACTCTCACATTTCAGGTGTCCTTCTCTTCCCTTTGCTGAGCTGAAATAATGATTTTGTCTTAATCCTAATGAATTTGACGGGCATCAATTTTCACATTAATTTACCGTCTGATCTTCTTTGAAGCAGAGCTCCATTGAGCAAAGAAAGTACCAGCAAGAGAGCTTTCATGATGCCAAAGCAGTGGAAGACCCCACAAAGCAGAACCATCAGCATGGTGGATTACACAGGAGCCAGAGAGGACCATGAACCTTCCTAGTGACACACATGCAGCAGCACTCTGGACCTCTGGGAGGCTGTTTATTTTTACTGAACGATTTCATTAGATTATTCCCTCTTACCAAGACTTCAGCACCCAGCATCATCCAATGACACTTTTTTTTTTTGAGACAGAGTCTCGCTCTGTCACCCAGGCTGGAGTGCAGTGGTGCGATCTCAGCTCATTGCAACCTCCGCCTCCGGGGAGGTTGCCTTCAAGTGACTCCTGCCTTAGCCTCCCGAGTAGCTAAGATTATTTAAAGTGTTATTTAAAAATAAACACTATTTATTTTTATATATTAATTGTGTGTCTGGAAAACTCTAAAGATAATTTTAGTAATTAATCTGAATTTTTACATACACATCCACATAATCTGGGAATAGTAACAGTTTTTTTCTTCCTTTACTTCTCTTTTCCCATAAGAAAATGAAGGAAAAACTGTTTCTCTTCTTTTTCTTGCTTTACCACACTGGCCAGGGCCTTCAGTGGGCATCACTGTTTTGTTCTCAGAAAGGGAAAACTGTCAATATTTCACCATTTAAAAAAATAACAGCTTTCTCAAGATATAATTTACACACCATAAAATGCATACTTTAAAATATACAATTCTGTGGTTTTTAGTATATTCCTAGTTAGGGCCATCACTACTATTTTTAGAACATTTTAGTCACTCCATAAAGAAACCCTGTACCCATTAACAGTCATTCCCTATCTTCTTACCCCCTTCATTTCAGGCAACCACTAATGTACTTTCTCAATGGATTTGTCTATTTTGGACATTTCATACAAATGAAATCATTCAATATGTGGTCTTCTGTGACTGGCTTCTTTTACTGCATGTAATGTTTTTGAGGTTCATCTACGTGGTGACACATTCAGCATGTGTCAGTATGACATTCCTTTTTATTACCAAATAATATTCCCTTGTATGGATATGCAGCATTTTGTGCATGCATTCATCAGTTGATAAACATTAGGTTGTTTCTAAATTTTAGCTGTTGTGAATAGTGTAGCTATGAACAATTAATGCTCAAGTTTTCACGTGGACTTATGTATGTTTTCACTTCTCTTGGGGACATAGCTAGCAGTTGAAGTATGTTGTTTTTTTGTAGATGATCTGTCAGACTAAAGATGTTCCTTATATTCCTAGTATGGTAAACATTTGCTTTCTTTATTCTTTTCAAAACACCAATGGCTGTTGAATTTCATCAAACTTTTTTTTTTTTGGCATCTGTTAAGATGATCACAAAGTGTTTGGACTTTTACGCTTAAATTAAGCCGCTAGTTCTTGAATAAACCCAGTATAGTCATAATATATTATTTATATATTGTTGGATTTGGTCTGCTTATATGTATTTTAAAATCTCTATTCATTAGTGAGACTGACCTGTGAAATTTTCCTTTCTTGTAATGTCCCTGTCAGTTTGTAATATAGTTATGCTGGTCTTAAAAAACCGGTAGAATTCATTTGTGAAGAATATAGAGACCTGTGGTATTATTTCTTGTGGGAAGGTTTGCAATTATGGACTCAATGTCCTCAATAGTTATAGACAATTTGGATTTTCTGATTCTTCTTGTGACAATTTTGTTAAGTTGTGTTTTTTCAGGAAATTATTCATGTAATCTAAATATATCAATGTACTGGCATAAAATTGTTCATAATATGTTCTTACTTTCCTTTAAATGCTTTAAGA
Source organism: Theropithecus gelada (assembly GCF_003255815.1). NCBI lineage: Eukaryota > Metazoa > Chordata > Mammalia > Primates > Cercopithecidae > Theropithecus > Theropithecus gelada. The sequence goes on along the minus strand of NC_037683.1, from coordinate 105,705,156 downwards.
ATTTGTAAGCTGGATGTGGTGGCTCACACTGGTAATCCCAGTACTCTGGGAGGCTGAGGCAGGTGGATCACCTGAGGTCAGGAGTTTGAGACTAGCCTGACCAACATGGTGAAACCACATCTCTACTAAAAATACAAAAAAAAAAATTAGCTGGGCGTGGTGGCATGCGCCTGTACTCCCAGCTAGTCCGGAGGCTGAGGCAGGAGAATTGCTTGAACCCAGGAGGCAGAGGTTGCAGTGAGCCGAGATTGTGCCACTGCACTCCAGCCTGGGCAACAACGGTGAAACTCCATCTCAAAAAAAAAAAAAAAAAAAAAAAAAAAAAAANCATACATCAGTCTTGCTACAGCTTCTACTAGTTTTGTTTTTTAAAAAACAACTTTGGAATGCAGAATATTTGACAAAATTCAACACCTTTCATGATATTAAAAAAAAAAAAATCCTCAACAAATTAGCTATATAAAGAATGTACCTCAACATAAATAAAGGCCATTTATTTATTTTTTTGAGACGGAGTCTTGCTCTGTCACCCAGGCTGGAGTGCAGTGGTGCAACTGTGGCTCACTGCAACCTCTGCCTCCAAGGTTTAAGCGATTCTCGTGCCTCAACCTCCCAAACAGCTGGGTTTACAGGCATGTGCCAGCACGCCTGGCTAATTTTTGTATTTTTAGTAGAGACGGGGTTTTGTCTAGTTAACCAGGCTGGCCTCGAACTCTTGACCTCAAGTGATGCACCTGACTCAGCCTCCCAAAGTGCTGGGATTATATGCGTTAGCCACCACGCCAAGCCCAATACAGGTCATTTATGACAAGTGCACAGTAAGTATGTCATACTTAACAATGAAAAGCTGAAAGCTTTTCCTCTAAGATCAGGAATGAGACAATGGTGCTGACTCATGCAACTTCTATTCAACATAAAACTAGAAGTCCTAGCCACAGCAATTAGATAAGAGAAAGAAATAAAAAATATCCAAAATAGAAAGGATAAAGTTGCATTTTCTCTGTTTGCAGATGACATCTTATATAGAGAAAATTCTAAAGACTCCACCAAAAAACTGTTAGAACTGATAAACGAATTCAATAAAGTTTGCAAAATACAAAATCAACATACAAAAATCAGTAGCTTTTCTATATACTAACTAAACTACATGAAAAAGAAATCAAGAAAATTTACAATAGCTACATAATAACAAAATACTTAAGAATAAACATAGCCAAGGAGGAGAAAGATCTCTACACTGAAACCTATAAATCGCTGATGAAATAAACTTAAGACATAAGTAAATGAAAAGATACCTCTTGTTCACGGATTAGAAGTGTTAATATTGTTAGAATGACTATACTACCCAAAGTGTTCTACAGATTTTATGTAATTCCTACTGAAATTTCAACATTTTTTTCAATGTCATTCTTAACAGAAACAGAAAAACAATCATAAAATTCAAAAGGAATCACAAAAGACCCTGAGTAGCCAATGCAATCCCTTTTTTTTTTTTTTTTTTGAGACAGGGTTTCACTCTGTCACCCAGGCTGAAGTACAGTGGTGAGATCTCGGCTCACTGCAACCTCCACCTCCCAGATGCAAGTGATTCTTCTGCCTCAGCCTCCTGAGTAGCTGAGACTACAGGTGTGTACCACCATGCCCAGCTAATTTTTGTATTTTTTGATAGAGATGGGATTTCACCATGTTGGCCAGGCTGGTCTTGAATTCCTGACCTCAAGTGATCCACCTGCCTTGGCCTCCCAAAGTGCTTGGATTACAGGTGTGAGCCACCATGCTGGCACCAATGCCATCTTGATCAAAGAAAACAAAGTTGGAGGCATTATACCACCTGACATCAAAATATACTACAAAGCTATAGTAGTCCAAACAGCATAGTATTGGCATAAAAACCGACAGAGACCAATGGAACAGAATGAGAGCCAAGAAATAAATCCATGCATTTACAGTGAATTGGTTTTTGACAAAAGTGCCAAGAGACACAACGGGGAAAGAAGTTTCTTCAATAAATGGTGCTGAGAAAACTGGATATCCACATGTAAAAGAATGAAGTTGATCCTTATCTCACACCATAAACAAAAATCAACTCAAAATAGATTAATGAATTAAATGTAAGAACTATAAATGATGAAACTACTAGAAGAAAACATAGGGAGCCAGGCACGGTGGCTCACGCCTGTAATCCCAGCACTTTGGGAGGCCGAGGCGGGTGGATCACAAGGTCAGGAGATCGAGACCATCCTGGCCAACATGGTGAAACCCTGTCTCTACTAAAATACATAAAATTAGCTGGGTGAGGTGGTGCATGCCTATAGTCCCAGCTACTGGGGAGGTTGAGGCAGGGGAATTACTTGAACCTGGGAGGCAGAGACTGCAGTGAGCCAAGATCATGCCACTGCACTATAGCCTGGCGACAGAGCAGGACTCCATCTCAAAAAAAAAAAAAAAAGAAAAGAAAACACAGGGGAAATGCTCTATGGTATTGGTTTAGGCAATGATTTTTTTGAACATAATCCCAAAAGCACAGGCAACAAAAGCAAAAATAGACATATGGGATTATATCAAATTAAGAAATATCTACACAGCAAAGGAAATAATCAACAGAGTTAAGGGAAAACCTACAAAATGGGAGAAAATATTTGCCAACTATATATCTAATAAGGAGATAATATCCAAAATATATAAGGAACTCAACTAAATAGCAAGAAAACAAATAACCCAATCAAAAAAATAGGCAAAGGACTTGAGAATACATCTCCCTTTAAGAGAAGAGCCATTATATAAAACTGTATGGAGGTTCCTCAAAAATTTAAAAAGTAGAACTACCAGATGATCTAACAATCCCACTAATCTCAAAGGGAATAAAATCACAGGCTGGGTGCAGTGGCTCATGCCTGTAATCCCAGCACTTTGGGAGGCTGAGGTGTGTGGATCACGAGGTCAGGAGTCATGAGATGTCTATTATCTCTTTTCACTTCATTCAACAGGTTTAAAATGAAAAATATTTTGAATTATTTATGTTCTTTTAGGACTTAAAAATTAAGAATAGTATTTTCAAACCAATTTATACTTCTGTTGAACACAGATTAAAATTTTGGTGAAACCCCATCTCTATTAAAAATACAAAAATTAGCTGGGTGCGGTGGTGGAAGCTTGTAATCCCAGCTACTCATGAGGCTGAGGCAGGAGAATCACCTGAACCAGGGAGGTGGAGGTTGCAGTGAGCCAAGATTGTGCCACTGTACTCTAGCCTAGGTGACCGTCTCAAAAAAAAAAAAAAAAAAGGAAATAAAATCAGTATGTTAAAGAGACAACTGAACTCCCATGCTTACTGCAGCATTATTCACCAGAGCCAGGATATGGAATCAACCTAAGTGTCCATCAGCGAATGAATAAAGAAAATATATATATGAAAGGCAGCAAATTCTGTTATTTGTGACAACATGGATGAACCTGGAGGACATTAAGCTAAGTGAAACAAGCCAGGCACAGAAAGGCAAATACTGCATGATCGCACTTATATATGGAATCTTAAAAAATCTAACTCAAATTAGCTGGGCACAGTGGTAGGCGCCTGTGATTCCAGCTACTCAGGAGGCTGAGGCAGGAGAATTGCTTGAACTGGGGGTGGGGGATGGGGGGGCGGGGGTAGCGGTGGAGGATGGAGGTTGCAGTGAGCCGAGATGGCACCACTCCATCTCAAAAAAAACAAAACAACAACAAAAAATTGAACTCAGAGGCAGAGTAGAATAGTGGTTGCCAGAGGCTAGTGACTGGGGGAAATGGGGAGCTATTAGTCAAAGGGCACAATGTTTTAGTTAGACAGGAGGAATAAATGGTAAGTATTTGAGATGATAATTTTTATTTTATTTTGAGATGGAGTCTCGCTCTGTCACCCAGGCTGGGGTGCAGTGGTGCAATCTTAGTTCACTGCAACCTCCGCCTCCTGGGTTCAAGTGATTGTCCTGCCTCAGCCTTCTGAGTAGCTGGGACTACAGGCACCGGCCACCACACCAGGCTAATTTTGTATTTTTAGTAGAGATGGGGTTCCGCCATGTTGGCGAGGCTGGTCTCGAACTCCTGACCTTGTGATCCGCCCACCTCGGCCTCCCAAAGTGCTGGGATTACAGGCATGAGCCACCGCCCCCAGCCGATAAATTTTTTTAAAAACAAAAAATCCCCAACTTTTGGCTTTCTCAATCTTTTCTCCCTCATATTTGTTTTTTACTTTATTGATATTTTTAGCAAACACAAGGCAAAAGGCTGCTCACAGTTATCTCCTGATCTAGGCCCAGTGATTCCTCATTATAGTTTCACTTCACTGATGGTTTTTTTTTTTTGAGACTGAGTCTTGCTCTGTTGCCCAGACTAGAGTGCAGTGGCACGATCTCAGCTCCCCACAACCTCTGCCTCCCAGGTTCAAGCGATTCTCGTGCCTCAGCCCCCCAAGTAGCTGGGACTATAGGCGCGTGCCACCATACCCGGCTAATTTTTGTATTTTTAGTAGCGACAGCGTTTCACTATGTTGGCCAGGCTGGTCTTGAACTCCTGACCTTGTGATCCACCCACCTCGGCCTCCTAGAGTGTTGGGATTACAGGCATGAGCCACTGTCCCCAGCCTTCATTGATGATTTTAAGATGTGATCTCATTTCTTTTTTTTTTTGAGACAGAGTTGCTCTGTCGCCCAGGCTGAAGTGCAGTGGCATGATCTTGGCTCACTGCAACCTTTGCCCCACGGATTCAAGGGATTCTCCTGCCTCAGCCTCCCGAGTAGCTGGGACTACTGGCGCATGCCACCTTGCCCGGCTAATTTTTTGTATTTGTAGTAGAGACAGGGTTTCACCATGTTAGCCAGGATGGTCTCAATCTCCTGACCTTATGATCCGCCAGCCTTGGCCTCCCAGAGTGCAGGGATTATAGGCGTGAGGCACCGCGCCTGGCTGATCTCATTTCTTAATTACTTCAGTGGGAAGGTTGGTATCAGTCTATCAGTATTGAATATAGAAAACTGAAATTTTAACTGTGCACTGTAAAAATTTATGCCACTTATATGTATTAACCATTCAAAAATGTGAAAACTATTTAAAAAATAAAGTGGCAGGGAAATGGGCATTTTATCTATTTCTGGTGAGAGTATACATTATCTACTACAACCTTTTTGGAAACTAACCTGGAAATGTGCACCCAGACGGAAAAAGCCCACTCTATTTGAGGGGGAAAGGGGAAACAACCCAAATGTCCATCAATAGGGGCATGGTTGAATGAGTTGTGGGATACTTATATATCATTACTCCACTGAAATGTAATATTCCACTGGGAAAGTAAGTTCAGCTACAGTAAATGAAGCAACTGTCACACTTGAGTATAGTTTAAAAGGCATTTGAACTATGGGCCAAGAAAGAGAAGGTCAGTCCTAGAACGAAGTCCATACTACTCCTCCCCGCACTTACCATCCTCTCCATCTTCCTCCTACCAATCTCCCCACTAACCCTGCTTATCTTCTAGAAATTTAGGTTCAACAAGACCAAGAGCCTTCAAAGCCCTTAGTAAGTAGGCTATAGTTAATTTCTACAAACCCAAGGACTGCAAAACTCTACTCTGCATCAACTGAACGCAAATCAATCACTTTAATTAAGCTAAGCCCTTACTAGATAAATGGGACTCAAACCCATAAAGATTTAGTTAACAGCTAAATATCCTAATCAACTGGCTTCAATCTACTTCTCCCGCCGTGTGGGGGTGATGGGGGGAGGTGGGGAAGGCAGGAGAAGCCTGGCAGGATTTAAGCTGCTTCTTTGAATTTGCAATTCAACATGAAAGTCACCTCTGGGCTGGTAAAAAGAGGTTTAGCCTCTGTCCTTAGATTTACAGTCTAATGCTTTACTCAGCCATTTTACCTCCCCCTACTCCACTTATGTTCGCCAACCATTGACTCTTCTCAACTAACCATAAAGATACCAGAACATTGTACCTATTATTCGGTGCATGGGCAGGGGTTGTAGGCACAGCTTTAAGCCTCCTTATTCGGGCTGAACAAGGTAAAACTAATTTCTGAGTATGGCACTACTTAAAATTTCCAGAAGTTACCTTTATTTGGGTATTAATATCTACAAAGTTGTCATATGGTAGACAGTTGCATCCTTATTGGTAATCTAGACCATCAGGGAAAACACTGAAAAGGTGACTTTACTTAAAACAAGTATCACCTGAAATAAATGTCCTAGAGTCTAAATCTTCATAGGCAGATGGCCCTGTCGCACGGGTAATGCTCACTCTGCTCATGTTGTTTGGTGACCAACACCACATTCCTGCAGAGTGTTGTCAGAACCAAGTTTTGGGACATAATCATGCCTGTAATAATAAAGGGGGTAGGAGAAACCATAATACCAGCATTTTCCATGTACTAGTGTGGTTAAAATAGTTTCTGCAAAAGGACTCATGTAACAGTCCATTAAACCACAAAATTTTAGAGCAGGAACCTCAGAAATTATAAAATTTAGTTTTCTGCAACTTCGTCAATCTCGTCATGGTAATTACTGGTATTCCTCAGTGCTGTTACTTTAAGAGTTACTTCTTTTTTGTAATTCTTTTTCTCTTTTGTATTCTTTTTAAAAGTTATTCTTTTCTGATCTGATTATACAAAGCTCACATCAGGATACAAATATAGAAGTACATAGTAAAAGTCTCCCTATAATTACTGTTAATATTTTGTTGTTTATTCCTTCCAATTTGTTCTCTAGTAAAATGCTAAATTACACACCTCAAAGGAAGGTAAGATCATAATACATGTACAGTTTTGAAAATCTCTTTATTCCTGGTATAGCGTGGACAACTATGCATGGTGGTATTAATGGAATTACTTCTGTTTCTCCAAATAGCTTTATGGTAAGCCCACATTGTTCTCTAGCAATACACAACTGGGCTAACTTTTTTTTTTAATCCATGCTTACAGTACTTCAGAGGACTTCCTTGAAGGCACACTTTTGTACAGAAAGAGGTGTTTCTACAATGGGTTCCTAGAGGTGAAATGCTAGGACAGACAGTATAGCTACTGTTCAGTTGTCCTCAAGGAGGAGGAGAGTTTCTGTTTTCCCTACACAGTGGCCAACACAGCATATCATCAACTTTTTTTTCCCCCAAAAAACAATGTATGTATTTCAAACCAGGCCATGATTTTTGATTAGCAGTGGTCTTCAAGCTTGATTGAGCATTGACATTATTTGGGTAATTTTTCTACCCCTGAAGTTTTGTCAGCAACATCTCACTATGATAGTGAAAAAATAACCTTCCTGTTTTAATTTACTTTTCTTGACTGTTACTGAAGTTGAGAAATTTTCTTCTTCTGTTTTATTGACCACTGACATTTCCTCTTCTATGAACTGCCTGTTTAATGGTATTTGCTCATTTGTGGACTCATTCTTTTTCTTTTCTTTTTTTTGAGATGTAGTCTCGCTCTGTCGCCCAGGCTGGAGCGCAATGGCGCAATCTTGGCTCACTGCAACCTCCGCCTCCTGGGTTCAAGTGATGCTCCTACCTCAGCCTCCTGAGAAGCTGGGACTACAGGTGTGTGCCACCATGCTCGGCTAATTTTTGTACTGCTGGTAGAGACCGGGTTTCACATGTTGGCCAGGCTGGTCTCAAACTCCTAACCTCAGGTAAGCCACACGTCTCAGCCTCCCAAAGTTCTGGGATTACAGGTGTGAGCCACTACGCTCAGTCAGTTTTACATTTTTAAAAATAAGTATCATTTTCCTTATTTTTAGGAAGTTGAGTGGCTTATGTATTTAATCCCTTATCTTGATTCAGTCTATCTAGGTCATTTTACAAAATCCTGATTCAGTCTAACCACGTCACTTAAACAAATATTTAGCTCCTCTTTCCCAAATGATTTAGACCCCTGAAATACGGATATAAGAATTTAAGGCCGGGTGCGGTGGCTCATGCCTATAATCCCAGCACTTTGGGAGGTCGAGGTGGGTGGATCACATGAGGTCAAGAGTTCGAGACCAGCCTGGCCAACATGGTAAAACCCCATCTCTACTAAAAAAAATACAAAAATTAATCTGGAATGGTGGCGGGTGCCTTTAATCCCAGCTACTCGGGAGGCTGAGGCAGGAGAATCCCTTGAACCTGGGAGGCGGAGGTTGCAGTGAGCCGAGACCGCGCTATTGCACTCCAGCCTGGGCAACAGAGCAAAAACTCCGTCTCAAAAAAAAAAAAAAAAAAAAATTTAAAAAATAGTTCCAAAGTTACCTAGTCTAGGACAGGCACTGAGTTAGGCCCTTCATATATGTTATTCCTTTTATTTTCAGAAAAATTTGAAAGGTATCACCCTAGTTTTACAGAAGAGTAAACTTTGGTCAGAAACATTAAGTAACTTACTCAAGGTCCCTCATAAACAGTAAGGTTGCACTTGGAATCCTGATCTGTCTCTAACTTCTCATTTGCAGATAAAGAAACTGAGGCCAAAGTACACAACTAATTTGCCAGAGTAACAGGTAATTAGGAGCCACACAGCTCCCTTTCACATTTTCTTTCTATTATTTAATGGTTAGAAGTTACATAATTTCCACTGACATTAATACGTAACCATGTTGTTGTTTTGTTAATATTGTGGGTGAGATCGAGGTGGGCGGGCAGATGAGTTAAATATTATTAATCCACATTAAAATAGATTCCAGATATAGACAGCCTTTAGCTGACGAGAATATCATCCCTATAATCTGATAAAGCTCAAGTGACATCATGCTGGCTAGTATAAGCCTTCAACTTTTTAATGCAAATAGTCTATGAAAACCACAGATTTCTTAATCAAGCTCATTTTTATGCTTCCAACTCTGCCTTTTCAGCCTACAAACAAAATGCTCTTTCCCCACACCCACTGCTGTTTTCTACTTTTCTTATGATTAAAAAAAATATTTCCCTTGGTAACCATTTTCCCTGGTTACTTTCTTGGCTGATTTTCTGCACAAAAACTGAAAGGCATTTATCCCCAAGGGAAGCAGTTATTTTAGATTTTACTAAGAAGTTCAGCAAACACTTTTCAACATTCCCTTCTGTCCTTTCTTTGTTTTTAAAGAAAGCTCTGATTTTGTTTCATTTTCAGCTGGAGACTTAAATGACACCAAGCAAAGCCTACTTAGTTTAGATTTCCAGGTAAAAAAGTTTTAAATTTTAAGTTTCTACTTAGCATGTGGAATGGTTTTAATATTTGGGTATTTTATTTCGCAACTATGTTTAAACTCTTGAGTAAATTAGCTCGTTACTAATAGATTTTTAAAGTTCAAAGTATGCATTATTGTTTGTTTTTTTCACGATGTACTTCCCAAGTATTTCAGACCTTGTAGACTTAGTATTAAATTATTTTTATATGTTTAGGTGGAATTCTGTGTTCAATAGAAGTATAAATTGGTTTGAAAATATTATTCTTAATTTTTAAGTCCTAAAAGAACATAAATAATTCAAAATATTTTTCATTTTAAACCTGTTGAAGTGAAAAGAGATAATAGACATCTCATGACTTCATGTAGAATTTTAAAATTCTAAATTAATATTTTTAAAGTTTACTTAAGACAATTGGTGAAAAATTTTAAATGAAGAAAAATAAGTTAATCAAGGTTTATAAATAATATTTAATGTTGGGATAAACACAGTAAGTGCTAGAAGGAAAAAAATTACTTGATAAAAATGATACTATGATTGGAATCCCAGAAAATTTACCTCTAGGAGGCATACACTCAATTACGAAGTTGTTTATGAAAGCAAATATTAAGTGCAAAGTAAAATTCTGTATATCATATCAATGAAAATAACGAAGGCCTAACCATTAATAGTAAAATTAGTATTGAGAGACCATTTCCTAAAATGTATTTAAACACTGTAGTGAAACTGTTTAGATGCTGATTTTGTCAAAATTAAAATAGCTCCGTAAATTTATTTCTGTATGTATCTACTTAGATTTCTGGGTAAGTAAAAGTGAGTCAGTTTGGGGGGAAAAAAGAAAGAGAGGTAGTTTCCAGAATGAGGATACTGGGAGAGAGGGGTGTGCTCAGTCTGGCTGCAGCTAGCACATTCACTCCTAAGCACTCAATCAGGCAATGCCCCATAAGTGAGTGCTTTCAGGAGGCTTCAGGACAACAGGATGCCTGAGACCCCCATGAGAGTTTAACTCTGGAGCCCTGAGGTCTAGGCCCTGACTCCTCACAACAGGAGGGAGGGTCTGCACATATGATTGTTAAAGCAAGAAAATTTAAATGTATACATTTCATGCATTGCAGAGCACTTATGATACCCATCGGAGCCCACAGGCCCAGCCACTCAGCAAATTCTAGTTTCACTTTGACTCTCAGTTCAGGTTTTCATATTGCTTTCCCCTGCTGTTGTTGTTATTCCCTTCCAACATACTACTTTGCTCTCTGAATTGACTGTCATGATTTCAGGTGCCAATCAGCTAATGGATTTGGTCCTTCTTTACATGCTGCACGTTAATTTTTCTAAAACTAAAGTAGATTGCAAAAAGTTGTTCAAATGACCTATGAAATACAGGTCATTTCAATGACCTATAGTAATGGTTTTCAAATGACTGCAGCAATTAATGTATATATATACTGAAGAAAGGTTATATGCTGACATGAAGATACTTTAGAGACTGCCATTTGTTGAACAAAGGTGATGTGGCAAAAGTCAGACTATGAACTAACTAAGTGAAACCTGACTAGAGGACGATGATTCTGGCAGATGAAGTTATAAAAACAACTACTGAGATTCAAGAGGGGAGACTGAGCTGACCTTGTGCCCTCTTCCCCTCTCACCAAATCCCTTGAAATAATACAAGATATATTACAAACAAATAAATACACGAATATACAGCTACACTAGGAAGTAAAATGGGCAGCCCCTGGTGGGACAGACACTCTGAGGAGTCCTTCACAGACAAAGAGAAGATGGGAATGAATTTAAAGAGGGAAAATGTACCCTTGAACAGTCATGAGAGAAAACAGAGTTGAAGACAGCTTGTATAGGAAAGAAAGAAGTTTTTGGTTTAAAAGATCCCAAGAAGGATACATTTAACAACAATAACAACCTATACCAAGGTACATTCCATTCTTTTAGCAAGGTAAAACTTCCAAATATCAAAGATATGTTGAAAATTTGAAAAAAATTTCTATAGAAAGAAAAAAAAATTTCTTACAAAGGGATGAGAATCAGATTCAAGTCAAATTTCTCCTCAGCAACACTAAATATAAGAAAATAATGGACAAATATCTACAAGGTATTAAAGAAAAATGATTAGAATGATTTTGAAACCATAATTCTGTTTCCAATTAAACAACGATATTTTCCGATCTTTAATAAGAGCACAAAATTTTACAACTTACAACATTCTCTGAGAAAAAGTGGATATATTTCTGCAAGAAATAAAAGGAATCTGAGGGAGCTTCTCCTTCTGATAATGGCAGACAAGGCAAGTCAGATCATTAGACCTGCTGAGAATAACCAGAAAGGGTGAGAAAAACAACAGGGTCAATATTTGGGATAGGACTGAAACCCAGAGAGGTTTAGAACAGTTTTTCTTCTAGAAGCATCTGGATTCCAGAAGAGGTGGTTGAGAAGATTAGTAGACCTTTAAAATAGCCTCAGGAGGACAGAGAGAAACAAACAAAATGGAGGCAAACAAGCAGTGGGGGATGGTAGGAAAAGTTAAGTGGACCCAAAGCATATATATATATATCTAGAGAGAGAGAGAGAGAGAGAGACGGAGTCTCGCTCTATCACCCAGGCTGGAGTGCAGTGGTGTGATCTCGGCTCACTGCAACCTCTATCTCCCAGGTTCAAGTGATTCTCCTGCCTCAGCCTCCTGAGTGTCTGGGACTACAGGCACGTGCCACTATGCCCAGCTAATTTTTTTTTGTATTTTTAATAGAGACGGGGTTTCACCATATTGGCTAGGCTGGTCTCGAACTCCTCCTGACCTTGTGATCTGCCCGCCTTGGCCTCCCAAAGTGCTGGGATTACAGGCGTGAGCCACTGCACCCAGCCCAAAGCATAATTATTAATTGGATATGGTGAAGCCCAGCTTCAAATCACTCAATATTCGATTCATAATGTACTTAACCTTATGCCTGAAACAGATGCAAATCCTCAAGTATTTTCATATACAATATTCGGCACTCCATCAAAGGTCATCAGGTATATGAAGACACAAAACATGGCTAAAAACCTAAAGAAATAAGAGACAACCGAAATAGACACATAGAGGATCGGGAAAACCTAGTCTTCAGACACAGACTTTAAAACAAATATTTTTAATATGTTTAAAAAAATAAAAGATGAGATTAAAATTTTTAACGAAGAATTGGAAATAAAAAGAACATACTGAAAACTTGAAAACTAGAAAATACAATAAAAGAACAAGGAAGTCAATGGATAGGTTTAATAGCAGATAAATCACACATGAAGAGAGTATCAATGAACTGGAAGATCAGAGAATAACCAGGATGAATCATTGAAGTGATAGAAGAACAAAAAATACAAATGGGGGGAAAGTGACATTAAAGACAATGAGGAAGCTAATAACAAAGTACCTGTAGTTATAGAAAGAATGAAAAAAGGGAAAAGAGAATGTACTATTTATACAGTTAAGGGCTAAGAAGTTTCCAAATGTGATGAACAACATCAGGCCACAAATTCAAGAAGTGCCAAATAGGCTAAAAGCAAGAAAATTCTATCTTTGTACACAGAGTGAAACAGCTGAAAACCAAAGACAATGAGAATATCTTAAAAACAGCGAGAGTAAAAAAAAAATTACTTTTAAAGGTGAAAAAATTAGATGGAGAGATGATTTCTCAAAAGAAACAATGGGAAAAAGAAGACATAGAAATTGCATCTTCAAGCCGGGTGTGGTAATTCACGCCCGTAGTCCCAGCCACTCGAAAGACTGAGCCAGGTGGATCGCTTTAGCCTAAGGAGTTCAAGGTCAGCCTGTTTAGTGAGACCTCATCTCAAAAAAAAAAAAATAAAAATAAAATAAATAAAAATTAAATTAAATTAAATAAAAAAAGAAAAAGAAAAGTAGGTGGGAAGAAGGCAACAATAAAATACTGGAAGCTAGGAAGCAAATGAAAGTGTGGGGGGTAAAAATCAACTGTATCTTCAAAATGCTGAAAGAAAACACTTGTCAACCCAGAATGTGTATCTAACAAATACATCCTTTCAGGTAAACAAAAAGAACTGATCAACACATGTGCACAAAACGAATTATTAGAAGGTGTTCTTCAGTCAATAAGAAAATAATCCTAATAGAAGAATGGAGATTAGGAAGGAACGAAGGAAAATCAAATGATAAATGTTTAGGTAAATCTAAACACGTGATTCTCAACTGAGGCGCAGGTTACATTTGGTAATGCCTGGAAATATTTTTGGTTGTCACAACTAGGAGGAAGGTACTAATGGTAACTAGTGGGCAGAGGCCACGGATTGCTGAGCAATAGCTTATAATATACAGGGCAGCTCCCCCCCCACACACACAAAATTATCTGGCGCAAAATTTTTTTTTTTCTTTTTTTTTCTTTTTTTTCTGAGACTGAGTCTCGCTCTGTCACCCAGGCTGGAGTGCAGTGGCACGATCTCAGCTTGCTGCAACCTCCGCCTCTCGGGTTCAAGCAATTCTCCTACCTCAGCCACCTGAGTAGCTGGGACTACACGCACCCGCCACCACACCCAGTTAATTTTTTGTATTTTTAGTAGAGATAGGGTTTCACATGTTAGCCAGGATGGTCTCGATCTCTTGACCTTGTGATCTGCCCACCTCGGCCTCCCAAAGTCCTGGGATTACAGGTGTGAGCCACCGTGCCTGGCCTCTGGTGCAAAATGTTAATAGTGATGAGGATGAAAAATCTTATCTAAATGAACTTTGACAAAATAATAATAATATTTTGAGGGTTTAAAAATACATATATAATTAAAACAGAGAACTGAAATAGAATACATACTGGGATGGCGTAAATGGAGTTGAAGTTCATCCTGGTTCTTGTATTGTCCAGGAAGAGGTAAAGGTACTAATTTATATTAGGACTTTGATAAGTCAAGGATGTATGTGGTAATCTCTACAAAGAAGAGAGTGATAAAAAGTGTATAACTGGCCGGGCGTGGTGGCTCACGCCTGTAATCCCAGCACTTCGGGAGGCTGAGACAGGTGGATCACGAGGTCAGGAGATCGAGACCATCCTGGCTAACACGGTGAAACCCCATCTCTACTAAAAATACAAAAAATTAGCCAGGCGTGGCGGCAGGCGCCTGTAGTCCCAGCTACTTGGGAGGCGGAGGCAGGAGAATGGCATGAACCCGGGAGGCAGAGCTTGCAGTGAGCCGAGATAGTCCCACTGCAATCTGGCCTGGGCGAAAAAGTAAGACTCCGTCTCAAAAAAAAAAAAAAAAAAAAAGTGTATAATCACTAATGAAATCATAAAAACCAAGCAACCAATTAAAAAGAAAGAAAACAGAAAAAGGAACATAGAATATGTAGGACAAATAAAAAGCAAATATAAAGTATATTTCAACTCAAACATATTAAATTTTACATTAAATATAAACAGCCTAAATGTTCCAGTTCAAGACAAAAATTGTTAAACTGAATTAAAATGCCACTAATAGGAAGTATGCTGAAAATACAAAAACATAGAAAGGCTGAAAGCAAAACAAATATTTTGCAGACATTAACCAAAAGAAAGCAACTACATGCAGGAGCAGAAAACCAAAGACCACATGTTCTCCCTTATAACTAGGAACTAAGTCCATTAGGTACTCATGGACATAAAGATGGCAACAATAGACACGGGAGGAAGGCAGGGAGAGGAACAAGGATTGAAAAACTGTTGTGTGCTATGCTCAGTGCCTGAGTGATGGGATCATTCATATCTCAAATTTCAGTATCACATAACATACTCAGGTAACAAACCTGCATACAACCCTCCTGAATCTAAAAAGTCAAAAAAGAAAAAAAAATGCAACTACATTAATATTAGACAAAGTAGATCTTACAGCAAAAGCACTCCCAGAGACACTGAAAGTATCTACCTACTGACAAATGCACCAGAAAGATATAACGACTCTAAATTTGTACATACCTACAATCATTAGGACAAACAAGGCAAAATTATTAGGACAATTTGGACAAATAGGTTGATAGTATTAAAGTCTTTAAAATCCTGATATTCTATCTACTAATTAAAAAATAGTAATTACTTTTTCTTGGCATAAAATGACTACTAATTTTTTTTAACAGACTTTTTTCAGCGCCTTTTTAGATTCAGAGCAAACTGAGTGGAAAGTACAGAGTTCTCATATGTACTTTTCCCCCACTATCGAAATCTCACACCCTGGATAAATCTATGCTGACATATCATTACCACCCACAGGTCCATAGTTTACGTTAGGGTTCACTCTTGTTACTCTGTCTTGGGTTTTGACAAATTTTTAATGACATGTACCCACCTTTATAGTACTGTTGTCCATTGGTATCCTTGGGGGACTGGTTCCAGGAGCCCTCAAGGATACCAAAATCTGAGGCTGCTCAAGTTCCTTAAGTAAAATGGTATAGTATTTGCATATAATACACACATATCCTCCTGTATACTTTAAATAATCTCTAGATTACTTACACCTAATATACTGTAAAGGCTATGTAAGTAGTTGTTACGCTGTATCATTTAGGGGACAATGACAAGAAAAAAAAAGTCTGCATATGTTCAGCACAAATGCTACATAGGCCAAACTACATTTTTCACTCATGGTTGGTTGAATCCAGATGCAAAACCTGTGATATAAAGGGCTGACTATACTGTATTAGAAGAGTTTCACTGCCCTAAGAGTCCTCTGTGTTCCACCTATTCATCCCTCCCCACCCCAAATCCACTATTCTTTTATAGTTTGCATAGTTTTACCCTTTCTAGAATGTCATAGAGTTGAAATCACACATATGCCATCTCAGGTTGGCTTATTTCATTTAGTTATATATTATATGCATTTAAGGTTCCTCCATGTTTTTTCATGGCGTCATGGCTCATTTCTTTTTGGTGTTGAATAATGTTCCATTGTCTGAATATACCATAGTTTGTTTATCCATTCACCTATTGAAGAACATGTTGCTTGTTTCTAAGTTTTGGCAATTATGAAAAAAGCTGCTATACATGCAGGTTTTTGTGTGGGCATAGATTTTCATCTTATTTGGGTAAATACCAAGGGGCACGATTGCTGGGTTGTATGGAAAGAGTGTTTAGTTTTATAAGAAACTGCCAAAGTGTCTTCCAAAGTGGCTGTAGCATTTTGCATTCCCACCAGCACTGAATGAGACTTACAGTTGCTCCACACACTCACCAGCACTGGGTGTTGCCAGTGTTTTGGGTTTTAGACATTTAATAGATATGTAGAGGCATCTGAATTTAATTTGTAATCTGTCTACTATTTTTGAAACTAATATTTGGGATAAAAGTGTTGAAATTTTGGATGATAAATGTAGATTTGTCTATTTCTTTTTGCAGTTTTTGAAAACAAGTTCACTAATTATTTTTGGTAATGTCTAATCTGCTATTCATCCCTTGTCATGTATTTTTTTCTCTCTCACATTGTAGTTTTCATCTTTAAAAGTTTGATTTGGGTTTTTAAAAAATATCTTCTATGTTTCTACATTACATGGTTAATCTTTCCTCTACCTTCTTGAACATATAGAATATAGGTATAGTGATTTTTAAAGACCTAATTAGTATATCAGCACTGTCATTTCTGAATTGGTTTCAGTAAACTGATTTTTCCCATTAGGGGTCAACTTTCCCTGATTCTTTGTGTACTTGGTAAATTTACATTGGATCCTTGGTAAATTTACATTGGATCCTACATTTGTTGGTTCTCTGAGACACTGTCAAGTTACTGTACACAGTTTAGTTCTTTCAGAAAGGCTTGCTTTTAAGCTTTATTAAATGAGATTACAGCAGCCTTTAGCCTAGGGCTAATTATTTTCCTCTACTGAGCTAATGCTCTTCTGAGTACTCTACCAGATGCCCTGTGAATTGTAAGGTTTTCCACTCTGACTGGTGGAACACAAACTCTTCCTGGTCTTTTTAAGCTCCAGAGACCATTTTTTTTTACTTCCCCCCCCCACCCCCCGCTTTGTCCTTTAGGTTAGTTCTTTTCCCAGTCTCAAGTATTAATAAGTTTACTTACATATATGTGCTATCCAGTATTCAGTGGAAGACTTCACATCTCTGGAAGGGTTTCTCTGGGTTAGCTCTCACCTCTCTGTACTCTGCCCTAGGAACACTAGTCTCTTTGGTGTCCTCAGATTTCCAACTCTATCTTTTCAACTCAGGCAGACTGCTGGACTCTGCCTGTGTTCCCCTCCCTGCAACTCCCTTGAGGGAGGAAGCAGGTCAGTCACAGGTCTCTCCAGGCATTTGATTTGCATCCCCTCTCAGGGATCACTGACCTGGACTGCTCTTTGTTTAATATTTGGAAAATGCTTCATATATATTGTTCTACTTTTAAGTTGTTTCAGGTGGGAAGGTATACGTGGTCCCTATTACTCCATGTTGACTGGGAGTCAGATTTGATAAGTTTTGTCATAATACTGGTGTAATGGCTGAATGATTCTCTAGGAAGCGACCATGATGTAGCTTCACAGACTCTCCAAAAGTCTGTGAAATTACATCATGGTCGCTTCCTAGAGTATCATTCTACTTCATGGAGCCACTCTGGTTACTAGTTGTCAAACTAGTAGGAATGTTGTTATGGCAATACAGGGAAGGTGATCTCCACAAAACCATGCTCATTTTCTTGGCCTTCAGGTGATATACTGTATGCAGAATGTCAAAAATGGGTCAGTTAGTGATATTTGTACCTAGGCCAAGGACCCAGGATGGCAGCCATATGTTTGCTAATACCATTATAGGTTTCTACTAAGAAACAATCACAATATTTGCCAAGACTTAGCACGGATGACCCTGCATTTCCTAAACATTTGGGTGGTAGACACTGTGGCTTGAGGAAGGCATGCATTACCCTGAGCTCATGCTCATGGTTTTCAATTTAGATATGCTTGGAATTTCCACAGCTTGTCTTAGGTTGTGAAGTGGACTTCTAAGAATCTGCATATCAACAAATTACAGTCATATGTCACTTAGCGACAGGGATGCATTCTGAGAAATGTGATGTTAGATGATTTTGTTGTTGTACATCATAAAGTGTACTTACACGAACCTAGATGGGACAACCTACTATACACCTAGGCTATATGATAGAGCCTACTGCTCCTAGGCTACAAACCTGTACAGCCTGTGACTGTACTGAAAACTGTAGGCAACTGGAACAGAATGGAATTTGTGTATCTAAACATATCTAAAGCCAGGTGTGGGGGCTCATGCCTGTAATCCTAGCATTTTGTGAGGCTGAGGTGGGTGAATCACTTGAGCTCAGGAGTTTGAGACCTGCCTAAGCAACATAGTGAGATCCCGTCTTTACAAAAAAAATATAAAAATCAGCTGGGCATGGTAGCATGCGCCTGCAGTCCCAGCTACTTGGGAGGCCGAGGTGTGAGACTGGCTTGAGCCCAGGAAGCGGAGGTTGTAGTGAGCTGAGATGGTGCCACTGCACTCCAGCCTGGGTGGCAGAGCCAGACCCTGTCTCTAAATAAATAAATAAAAAATAAACATATCTAAATATAGGAAAAGTATGGTTAGAATATGGTCTAAAAGAACTTAAAAAAGGTACACTATATAGAGTACTTACCATGAATGGAGCTTGGAGGACTGGAGGTCACTCCGGTGAGTCAGTGAGTGAGTGTGAAGGCCTAGGACATTACTATACACTACTGTAGATTTTATAAACACTGTACACTAAGACTCTACTAAATTTATAAAAAAGTTTTTTTATTTCTTCAATAAATTAGCCTTAGCTTATTGTAATATAACTTTATATACTTTTTATTTTTTAAAAAACTGACTCTTTTGTAATAGCATTCCTCTCTTTTTTTTCTTTGTCTAAAGGCTTGATTTTTTAAATCGTTTCAGAAAACTTTTCGTTTATCTTTTCTACAGTTTTTTTGGTTTCTGTTCTGATCTTTAATATTTCTTTTTTGTAACTAATTTTGGGTTTGGTTTGCTCTTCCTTTTCTAGTTCTTTAAGATGCATTATTAGGTTGTTTATATAAAGTTTTTCTACTTGTTGATGTAGGTGTTTATTGCTGTAAACTTCCCTCTTAGTAGTGCTTTTGATATATCCCATAGGTTTTGGTGTGCTGTTTTCATCTTAATTTGTTTCAAGAATTTAAAAAAATTCCTTCTTAATAACACTTGGCTTAAAACACAAATACATTGTACAGTTGCACAAAAATATTTTCTTTGTAGCATAATTCTATAAACTTTTTTTTCTATTTTTCTATTTTAACTTTTTTGCTAACTGTTTTTGTTAAAAACAGGCAAACATGCATTAGCCTAGGCCTGCATCAGGTCTGGATCATCAATATCACTGTCTTCCACCTCCACATCTTGTCCCACTGGAAGGTCTTCATGGGTAACAACACTCATGATAATGCCTTCTTCTGAAATACCTCCTGAAGGAACCACCTCAGGCTGTTGCACAGTTAACGTTTTTTTTTTTTAATAGGTAGAAGGAGTGTACTCTAAAACTGATAAATAGTAAATACATAAACCAGTAATATAGTCATATATTAAAGTATTATGTACTATACATAATTGTATGTGCTGTACTTTTTTCTTTTTTTTTTTTTTTGAGACTGAGTCTCTCTGCACTCTGGGCATGGTGGTGCATGCCTGTAGTGGTAGCTACTCAGTGCAACCTCCACCTCCTGGGTTTAAGTGATTCTCCTGTCTCAGCCTCCCGAGTTGCTGGGATTACAGGCGTGCACCACCACACTCAGCCAATTTTGTATTTTTAGTAGAGACAGGGTTTCACCATGTTGGCTAGGCTGGTCTCGAACTCCTGACCTGAAGTGATCCACCCACCTTGGCCTCCCAAAGTGCTGGGATTACAGGCTTGAGCCACCGCGCCCAGCCTGTGCTGTATTTTTATATGACTGGCAGTGCAGTAGGTTTGTTTATACCAGCATCACCACAAACACATGAGTAATGTGTTATGTTATGATGCTGTGACATCTCTAGGCAATAAGAATTTTTCAGCTCCATTATAATCTTTTGGGACCATTATGGTATATGCAATCTGTCACTGACAAAAAAGTCATTATGTGGTACATGACTGTACTTTCTTTGGTCAAGTGGTCAGACAGAAAGATTGAGTCAAATGCTTGTAGGGTCTCTCAGTGTTTTTTTTTTTTTTTTTTTTTTTTTTGAGACAGAGTCTGTCTCTGCTGTTACCCAGGCTGGAGTACAGTGCTGTAATCGCTGCTCACTGGTAGCTAGGACTACAGGCATGCACCACCATGCCCAGCTAAGTTTTTATGTTTTAGTTGAGACAAGGTCTTGCTATGTTCCTTACTCTGGTCTTAAACTCCTGGCCTCAAGCAATCCTCCCACCTTGGTTTCGGCCTCCTATAGGGCTGGGATTACAGGCAGAAGCCACAGTGCCCAGCCTCTCAGGTATTTTCTAAGGTTCCAACAAGACGACTGGGTTAGCAGTCTATGGCCACTTCTTATCTCTTAATCCTTCAGTGCCTCTCCTTTGCAGTTTAGTGTATTAATCTCTGTATGTAACATCACCTTGAATGTTTTACCATTCCTTCCCATCACAGTTTTGTTCTGGTTGGTGAAGGAGACCAAGGCATGCCTGTGAGAATTGAAATAAATTTCACAGCCGGGCGCGGTGGCTCAAGCCTGTAATCCCAGCACTTTGGGAGGCCGAGACGGGCGGATCACGAGGTCAGGAGATCGAGACCATCCTGGCTAACACGGTGAAACCCCGTCTCTACTAAAAAATACAAAAAACTAGCCGGGCGAGGTGGTGGGCGCCTATAGTCCCAGCTACTTGGGAGGCTGAGGCAGGAGAATGGCGTGAACCCGGGAGGCGGAGCTTGCAGTGAGCTGAGATCCGGCCACTACACTCCAGCCTGGGTGGCAGAGCGAGACTCCGTCTCAAAAAAAAAAAAAAAAAAAAAGAAATAAATTTCATCACCGAGCAAGTTAGTTACTTTAACCTTCTAGAATCACCAAATACTTTAAATGCTCATTAAAAAGATAAGAGCGGCAAATCTGTTGTGATCTGGGTTCTTATGATACCTGGGGTTTTAGTTTCTCCTCCATACGGGGCTGTGTAAAGAAGGCTCTTCATCTTGGGGAACACTGACAGTGAGTGGACCTGAGGAGAGAGCAGGAGGAAAGCTGCAAGGGGTGTAGGGGTGTGTGTGTGTATGTGTGTGTTTCGTAGCTGTAGAATTCTGAGAGGCAGTCAAAACTGCCAACCTTCCTTTGTAGGACTAACTTTAGGCCAAGAGAGATTGGCTGAGTGAATCCTTTGATGACAGCTGCTGCAACACCTTGGTGAAGGTTTCTCTTGTCCCTGGCCACCAGACTCACAGGAATTGCGCCAGTCTGTCTGACCATAATGCTGCTACTGTACCAAGAGTGCCTAAATACTCATTTCTTAAATGTTTTTCAGCTTTACTATGTGCAAGGCCCTGTACTAACCCTGAGACCAGCTAATTAAAGAGTTACTTTTTCTGACTCTTACCTCCTTATAACTGATGCTGCTGACCGTTATTTTTATATGGTATCATCATGCCCTTCCCCCCAGACAATTCTAAAGCTAGAGAATAAAAGCACAAAACAGAACGGCTGGGAAAATGGGTTGTGGATTACATCAGTCATAGAACGTCTTAGCAAACAGGCGGAGAGAAATCTCCCAAGTAATCTTTGAAAACCTGCAGAACATCAGAGCCCAGAGTGGGGGCCATGTCTGATCCACCACCTTTACTGGTAATGAGAGTTTCCCTGGAACACATTCGCGCTCATTTGTTTACATACTGTTGTTGGGAAAAAGGCTTATGGGGTGCCTGCATAAACAGGCCATAAAAATATGGGACAGTAAGTTGTGGAAAGCCACAAGAGACCTCTGAGGAGGAAAGCCTTCCTATCGCCATTATGTCCCCATGCTCTGAGTGCAACCTGCTCTCTTATCTATAAACACTGTGCTACAGGAGAAAGACACTCCTTTGAAACATTGAAATGTGGACAGACATACAGGCTCCTAGTTAAGCCCGCTCCCATTAGCTACTCCCCAATAAGTTAAAGATATGCTATTTAAGCACAAAGGAGATTCATTTAAACTGCTATTGCTATAGATTACACCTATGACACACTGCCTCCCTTTCACTGTTTCGCCCTAAACATCTGCTTCTTAGATCTAAGTGATTGTACTCAACAAATAGTGTGGAGATCAGAACTCTGGGCCTTTTGCAGCCCCCATTTTGCAACTGGCCTCCTGGCTCCCACCTTTATGAAATCTTAACCTGTCTCTTCTCTTCCTTTGTCACCACTGGGCTTTGGGTACCCTATGGGTGGTGTTGAGGCTGGTCCCCAACATATGTCTATGGCTGCTTTCATGCTACAGTGACAGAGCTGAATAGTTATGACAGAGAAGGTGTAGCCTATGATGCCTCAAATACTTACTATCCGGCCCTTTATAGAAAAAGGTTTCTAATTCCTGGTCTAAAGATAAAGGTAAGATACAAAAATGTTCTGGCCAGGCATGGTGACTCATGCTGTAATCCCAGCACTTTGGGAGGCCAATGCAGGAAGACTGCTTGAGCCCAGGAGTTCAAGGCTGCAGTGAGTCATGACTGAACCACCGCACTCCAGCCTGGGTGATGGAGCAAAACCCCGTCTCTATAAAAAAAAAAAAAAAAGTTTTTTGATTCTGATAGAAGAATTCCAAATTATGATTTGGCAATAATACTGTAGCATATAGCCCATATATCATAAGTGTAATTTCTCAAAGACTTGCCTACTGAAGCATACAAGCAAATATATAAGCCAATTTTCAGAGGTAAAAATTTAGGCCGGGCACGGTGGCTCAAGCCTGTAATCCCAGCACTTTGGGAGGCCGAGACAGGCGGATCACGAGGTCAGGAGATCGAGACCATCCTGGCTAACACGGTGAAACCCCGTCTCTACTAAAAATACAAAAAAAACTAGCCGGGCGAGGTGACGGGCGCCTGTAGTCCCAGCTACTCGGGAGGCTGAGGCAGGAGAATGGCGGGAACCCGGGAGGCGGAGCTTGCAGTGAACTGAGATCCGGCCACTGCACTCCAGCCTGGGTGACAGAGCGAGACTCCGTCTCAAAAAAAAAAAAAAAAAAAAAAAAATTTAGTCACCACTAACTTTGAAATATTGTTTCATTCTAGAAATTAGCTGGTGAAAAAAAATCAAACATGAAGATTGCAGTTTTGTTTTGTTTTTTTCTGCTTATCATTTTTCAAACTGACTTTGGACAAAATGAAGAAATTCCTAGGAAGCAAAGGAGGAAGATCTATCACAGAAGGCTGAGGAAAAGTTCAACCTCACACAAGCACAGATCAAACAGACAGCTTGGAACTCCGCAAACAATTTTTACACCAGTAGCAAGATTTCCTGTTGTTAACTTTGATTATGGCATGGAGGAAAAGTTTGAATCTTTTTCAAGTTTTCCTGGAGTAGAATCAAGTTATAATGTGTTACCAGGTAAGAGAACAATATAAGAGAGAGACAGAAGGAGGGAGGAGGGTGAGAGATGGTATGGGGAAAGAGAAGGAGAGAGGGAGAACATCTCCATGAAGATAATCTTCTAAAGAAAAATCCAGGTTATTATATTACTTTTTGGTTTAATCTACAAACATACATTTTAAAATAATTTTTAAAAATGGGGCCAGGTGCGGTGGCTCACACCTGTAATCCCAGCACTTTGGGAGGCTGAGGTGTGCATATCACGAGGTCAGGAGTTTGAGACCAGCCTGGCCAACATGGTGAAACCCCGTCTCTACTAAAAATACAAAAAATTAGCTGGGTGTGGTGGCATGTGCCTGTAATCCCAGCTACTTGGGAGGCTGAGGCAGGAGAATCACTTGAACCTGGGAGGCGGAGGTTGCAGTGAGCAGACATAATGCCACTGCACTCCAGCCTGGGCGACAGAGCAAGACTCTCTCTGTCTCAAGATTAAAAACAAAACAAAACAAAACACCCCCAAAAAACCAAAGGCAGCTTAAGGAACATATTTATAATACAAAATTATTAGACAAAAGTTACTTATCCTACCACTATATTTACAAAATCATAGTTATCATTTTGGTTTATTTCTTTCCAGTATGTTTACTATGCATATATTTTAAATAGTTGTAATCCTAACATAGATAACATACATAAACATTTATAAACTGCTTTTCCATTTATAACAATAGATCATCTAGAATACAGAAATAAATTATTCAGATGATTCTGTGAACATATGGCTATTACATATTTTCAACCAAAAATTTTCAACCACAAATAGAATTAAAGCCACTGAATTCATTTTATATAGGTTAAGCCACTGGCATTTAAAAGATTTAAGTGACCAAAAATTCTGCTAAAGATTTCAATTAGGCATTTTTAAAAACTAGTATTAAATGGTTTACATTTTTCCAAATTTGGAAGAAAAAAGTATTATAGGCATGTTACCATTAAATAAAACTTTCAAAAGAATAACAGAAAATATCACCATATGATGTTCTGTGGCCAGTATTTCATATATTGTCTCAATACAGCTAAATGCTTCTTCATTAGTTATTTCCATGAATTTAACAGAAATAATATACAATTATCCTGAAAATAGGCAATTTAAGCCACACTTACAACATGATTGGGAAAAGGAAGAGAAATCAACTTAAAAAAATTGTAATAATGATGTACTCATAACTGCTAAAGAATGATGAGGTCAATATTTTTAGTTAAGTGGAAAGATAGCTAAGCTATAATAATGGAAAACGAAAAAGCCGAAAAAGAAGTATTCATAACGTGATCTCAAACTTGTGTAAAAAAAATGTTTTTATATGTAAGCATATATGCATAAAAGTACAGAAGATATATACTAAGCATTTCCAAATTGTCCAAAAATATTTTCCAGTGATTTTACAGTGCTTTTTGATTGTATCACCACACATAACACAAAATTTACCATTTCATCCATTTTAAAGTGTACAATTCAATAGCATTTAGTACAGTCACAATATTGTGCAACCATCACTACTATCTTGTTTCTGAACATTTTCATCCCACCAAAAGGAAACTCTGTACCTAAACTCCTCATTTCTCCCCACTCCCAGCCCTTGGCAACCACTAATCTATTCTGTGTCTATGAATTTGCCTATTCTGGAAATTTCATGTAAATGGAATCACATAATATGTAGCCTTGTGTATCTAACTTCTTTACTTAGTATAATGTTTTTAAAGTTCATCTATAGTTAGCCTGTATCAGAACTTCATTCCTTTTTATGGCTGAATAATATTCCATTGTATGGCTATACCATATTTGTTTATCCATATTGCTTATCAGTTGATGAACATCTGGGCTGTTTCCACCTTTTGGCTATCATGAATAGCACAGCTATGAGCATTAATGTAAGTTTTATGTCAACACCTATTTTCAATTCTTTTGGGTATATACTTAGGAGGGGAACTGTTGGGCCATTTGGTAATTCTATATTTAATTTATTGATGAACTGCCAAATGTTTTCCAAAGTGGCTACACTGTTATATATCCACCAGCAATGGAAGAGGATTCCACTTTCTCTACATTCCTGCCAACAACTATTTATTTTTAATTATAGCTGTTCTTTTATGAAGTGGTATCTCATTGTGGTTTTGATTTGCATTTCCCTAACAACTAATGATGTTAAGCATCTTTTTATGTGCATGTTGTCTATCTGCATATTCAACTCCTATGCCTACTTCTTTCTTAAGAGATGGGGTCTTGCTCTGCTGCCCAGGCTGGAATACAGTGGTACAATCATAGCTCACTGCAGTCTTGAACTCCTGGGCTTCAGTGATCCTCTGCCTCAGCTTCCCAAGTAGCTGGGACTACAAGAATGCACCACCGCACCTGGCTAACTTTTTAACTTTTTTTGTAGAGACAGCATCCCATTATGTTGTCCAGGCTGGTGTCAAATTCCTGGCCTCAAGAAATCTTCCCTCCTTGGCCTCCCAAAGTGCTGGAATTACAGGCAAGAGCCACTGTATTGGGCAAGTTTTGCCCATTTTTTAATTGCATTGCCTTTCTGTAATTCAGTTATAAGAGTTCTTTATGAATATTCTGGATATCAGGACCTTATCAGATATATGATTTCACATATTTTCTCCCATTGTGTATACTGTCTTTTCACTTTCTTAACAATGTCCTTTGATGCACCAAATTTTTAATTTTGATAAAGTCTAATTTATCTTTTTCTTTAGGTGTCATATCTAAGAATCCACTGCCAAATATGAGGTTATAAAGATTTACCCCTATGGATTTTTCTAAGAGTGTTGTAGTCTTACCTCTTATATTTAGAGCAAAGGTCTAAATATAAGATATATTAGGTCTTTGATCCATTTTGAGCTAATGTTTGTATTTGGTGAAAGGCAGGGATTCAGCTTCATTCTTTTGCTGGTGTTGTCCCCTCACCAGTTGTTGAAGATTGTTCTTTCCTCCACTGAATGGTCTTGACACCTTTCTTGAAAATCAGTTGTTCACAGATGTATGTCCGACTTTCAATGTTCCACTGGCCTATATGTCTATCCTTATACTAGTATCACACTGACAAAAGCTGATTATTGTGTCTTTGTAGTGAGCATTTTGAAATCTGGAAGTGTGAGATCTCCAACTTTGTTCTTTTTTCTCAAGATTGCTTTGGTTATTTGGGATCCCCTATAGTTCCAAATGAATTTAAGGATCCGCTTTTCCATTTCTGCAAAAAAAATGGCCATGGACATTTTGATAGTGTGCTTTTGATAACCCGGAAGAAACTCATATGTGTATTTTTGTTCAGAGGAGCAACTGGGTAGGTGGGATTAGCCTATTGCAAGTATCCAAATGAGAGATGGTAGGGCCTGAATTGGGCTGAGTTAGTGGTCGGGGAAAGAAGGGGACTAACATTGAGAGGCTCATTTGGGGGTGGAACTTGGGGATAGTGGCTCAGATGGAGGAAAGTTATCCGGAATGACACCTGGATTGGAAGAAAAACATCCCCCCTAATATTCTCCTCAGCTTTCTAACGGTCTGCTTAGCTGATACACTTATCCACATATCTGCAATCTTGTACGTAGGAAAATGAATATATGCACTGCATCATGCACTTTGTTTATTTATTTATTTAGAGACAGAGTCTTGCTCTGTCGCCCAGGCTGGAGTGCAGTGGAACGATCTTGGCTCACTGCAACCTTCACCTCCTGGGTTCAAGTGATTCTCATGCCTCAGCTTTTAGAGATGGGGTTTCACCATGTTGCCCAGGCTGGTCTCAAACTCTTGGTCTCAAGTGATCCACCCGCCTCAGCTTCCCAAAGTGGTGGGATTACAGGCATAAGCCACCGCGCCCAGACAGTATTATACACTTTAAAAGGGTGAATATTATAGTATGTGAATATTTCAATAGCATAATAAACCATAAAAAAGATAGCTCAGTGTCTCACTGAGAAGCACCATAGAAGTATGCTGTCTGGTTTCACCTATTCCCATGTGCACATCAAGGGTGGGCTGTGAACTTGTCATTAGTGCTAGCTCAGCTCTCCGATCACATGATGGAACTGGATTGGCTGGCGGCTTTGGAAGTTTGGTGTGGCCGTACAATTTGCATTGGTCAGTGTAATTAGACACTTTTAGAGTTCAAGTGTGATTTGTAACCTCACATTCCCACTATCGCAGTGATCGGGACAGCCTACTTATAGATGAATCCTGAGTGAATATGATGAGCTGAGCCCCTGTGTCCCCACATTAGACACAAAGTATAAATGAAAAATAACTGAGATTTGGGGATTGTTTGTTGCTGTTGTATAATTTAATCTACCCTGATGGATACAAAATGGAAGTGCAGTTCAGCCCCAAGTTACCATGAGGGAGTTCACTCTTAGAGCCTAAGTGAAGGGGCTGAGAGGAGAGCCTGTGAAAAGCATTTCAGCATTTCTTGTCTATATGACATTTTTACCCTACACATGAATGCATGTAGAATTCTACTCTTGTGTGGTCAGAGCAGTCTGACTTCACGTTGTGTTTACTTCCATTCACAGTTGCTGGTAACCACATAAGAAATTTAAATTTGTGCTTTTGTTTTCTTCTAGGAAAGAAGGGACACTGTTTGGTAAAGGGCATAACCATGTACAACAAAGCTGTGTGGTCCCCTGAGCCCTGCACTACCTGCCTCTGCTCAGATGGAAGAGTGCTTTGTGATGAAACCATGTGCCATCCCCAGAGGTGCCCCCAAACAGTTATACCTGAAGGGGAATGCTGCCCTGTCTGCTCTGCTACTGGTATAGAGATTTAGCTAAGCAAAATATCAGTGTGTGATTGATCTTTAACTTCCATTTGTTTTTGTTACTAATTTTAGATTAAAATTATGATACGTTAGTCATCTGAGTACTTAAAATATTGGCAGAATGTTGATTAACGTAGAAAATATCTGGGAAAATGCATGGTAGGGGATATAAATAATAGACTGTGGCTTTATAGTTCTAGCTCTATCAGATTCAGTAAACTTGGATGAGATTACATTCCACATTTGACTCTCAGCTTTAGAGGTACGGTAACAGAATTTCTACAACTAACAGACCCTGAATTCTTACTGAGTTAAGGGCTCTGCTTTGGTCTATGTGTGCATTATCCCACTTAATCCACCCCAACATGGCTTTATCACCGTGAAGCCAGGGTAAACAAAGGAAGAGTGATTTGCATCTAAAGAGAATAAAGCCCCAGCCCTCTGGCTATACCCAGCCACTCAAAGGCAGCACAGGAACCCACATCGCTGCTTGGATAATCCCAGGAAAATGCAGAAGTGTAGCCTGAAGCATGATTTTCTCATGTGGCCCTTCTGTGTGCAGGAGATCACAGCATGGGTTTTGTTGGCTGCTCATGGACCCCTTCTCCAATGAGGCTCATACCTTACTGAATGAAGGACCCTTCCCGGGAGGCCCAGTCTCCTCTGAGAAAAGCCTAACCAACAACTTATGAAAATAAGCAAATAAATACTTGTTAAATACTTGGCTGGGAAGGGATAGGGACATCTTCTCTTGTCTATAACCGAGGTAGATTGCTCCCATGCACACAGATGATCACAGGGTAGGTGTCTACAAAAGTCTCCTGCCAGGAAAAACTTTTGACGTTTTAGAAATTGTGTTTTGCTTTATACTACCAAATATTTCACTAACGTTTAAAGAGAGTTAGGAAAAAAGTGTTCAATGAAACGGATTCCTTGGAGTGAAATAAATACAAGGTTTACAAAGTAAGAGTCACAAATTCTCAGACATTTTTTCAAAAGACTTGGAGTATTCTTGAAATGTAGTTATTTTGGAAAAATAAACTTGGATATACAGGAAGGATTTTAAATGTTTCAATATGATAGCTTTAGTTTCCTTTTACTAACTTTTTCCTATTCTCCTTCTGCATGTTTTGCTAGAGATGTGAAAAAACTCACAGACTTTATAATACATACTGAATTGATATTTCAAGTAATTTCTCCAAATAATTATATTTCCTGAGTTCTTTTCGGGAGTAGTTTATATATAGTATTAAATAAGAGTAGGCAGATGATTAAGTAAATTTATAAATCTTGATGAAAGAAAATGTATGCACCCTGGCTGGGTACGGTAGTTCACACCTGTAATCCCAGCACTTGGGGAGGCTGAGGCGGGAGGATCACAATGGGTCACGTGTTCGAGACCAGCCTAGTCAACACGGTGAAACCTCATCTCTACTAAAAATACAAAAATTAGCCTGGCATAGTGGCGGGGTGCCTGTAATCCCAGCTACTTGGGAGGCTGAGGCAGGAGAATCGCTTGAACCCGGGAGGCAGAGGGTGAAGTGAGCCGAGATCATGCCACTGCATTCCAGCCTGGGCAACAGAGCAAGACTCTGTCTCAGGGAAAAAAAAAAAAAAATTTATGCACTGTGAAATCAGTTCTTCCTAGAACTGTTTACTCAGAGAGTGAATTTGAATCTAGTCTTTGTCTTGTCTTCCCCACTTTCTGCCAAAGATTTAACAGCTGAATATAAATGTAGATTCACTGTCTACTATCATTTATTCTACTCCCACCATCATGGAAGGATAAACAGCACTCCTGTGCATATGTCTAAGTTAAAGCAACATCACTTAAGTCCAGAATGTCATTTGTAGGTCTCAGGTAGTAAAGACGATTTAAGTATAGAATCTGGGAGAGAGAAGGAGGACAACTTTCTCTCTATAACTCCGAATTTCAGAGGATGACACTAGGATGCCAGGGACAAAAATAGTGACAAATCTATAACAAAAGTTGGTTTCACTGCTATAAGCAAGTAAAATATACACCTGTTTCACTTTTTTAATGTCTGGTAAACAGTCTACAAATTCTCACATTAGCAATAGCCCTAGTGAACAGAACAGTATCTATTATAAAGGTATCACATCTGATTATAACACAATCTCACAACAGGATTGCTTACCATTTTGCCTCATGTGGCAATATTATTCCCTCCTTAGTCACCAGGTAGCATGATATGTTAGCAAAAATAAGCATTAAGTTATTTAATATAAAAATTAGTATTAAGGTCCACAGGTGAAAAAAATGTAAGAGATCTTACAAAATAGAAATAAAGTGACTATTAAAACTTTTTAAGCAAAAATTTCAAGGTGCATTTCATCTTTAAATTGCACTCAAATACTTGGAGGGAATAATATTTACTAATCTCATTTTTGTTATGATTTTTTTCTTTTATTAATATCATCAACTTATCTCTGCTACCTCATCCTTGCGTGGTCATTAGTCTCCTATTCTCTACTCAGTGGTATAGCATTAAATGATAGAAATGAATTTTCTGGTGATTCTTCAGAACAAACAGAACCTACCAATTTACTTCATAAGCAACTGCCACCTCCTCAGGTGGGAATGGACCAAATAGTAAGAAAAGAAGCACTTCAATCTGAGGAGGATGAAGCAATGAAAGAAGATACAGAGCAAAAGACAGAGACCCCTGAATCTAGAAATCAGAGGCAACTTTACAGTGAGGGGGACAGCAGAGGAGGAGACAGAAAGCAGAGGCCTGGAGAGGAGAGGAGGCTGGCACACCAGCAGCAACGCCAAGGGAGGGAGGAGGAGGAGGAGGATGAGGAGGAGGAGGAGGAGGAGGATGAGGAGGAGGAGGAAGACGAGGAGGACCCGGTAAGAGGAGATACGTTCCGAATGCCCTCTCGATCCCCACTTCCTGCTCCTCCCAGAGGCACACTGCGCCTGCCAAGTGGGTGCTCTCTGTCCTACAGGACCATCAGCTGCATCAACGCCATGCTCACCCAGATACCACCACTAACAGCACCACAGATAACAAGTCTGGAGCTCACTGGTAAGAGATGTTGACTTCTGCTTTATTTTGTGCTTTAGAAGTAAATGACTCTTAGCAGCCGGGCATGGTGGCTCATGCCTGTAATCTCAGCACTTTGAGAGGCTGAGGTGGCCAGATTACCTGAGGTCAGGGATTCGAGACCAGCCTGGACAATATGGCGAAACCCCATCTCTACCAAAAATACAAAAATTAGCCGGGTGTGGTAGGGCATGCATGTAATCCCAGCTCCTCAGAAGGCTGAGGCAGGAGAATCGTTTGAATCCAGGAGGCGGAGGTTGCAGTGAGCTGAGATTGAGCCACTGTACTCTAGCCTGGGCAACTGAGCAAGACTCCATCTCAAAAAAAAAAAAAAAAAAAAAAAGTAAATGACTCTTAGGCAAGTGCAGTTGTATACACCTGTAGTCCCAGCTACTCAGGAGGTTGAGGTGGGGGAATGGCTTTAGCCCAGTAGTTTGAGACCAGTCTAGGCAACAGAGTGAGACCTTGTCTCTTAAAAAAAAAAAAAAAAAAAAAAAGAACGATTCTCATTGCTCTATGAAGATTATATTTTAATTTCATCCTAAAAATTGATCCTGAATAGACTAATTTCATAATCTTCAAATATATAAACTTTGCAGAAGAGATAGCTATTTACTGCAGAATAGCAGTCAGGTATAAAGCAAACTCCTCTAAATCAAATGATGATTTCCTACTGATGTTTCTTAAAAATCAGCTTTCATGAGGTATACTTTGTATGTAGTAAAACTTATTTTTAGTACATAAGTTCTGAGTTTTGACAAATGCACATAGTCATGTAGCCACCACCAAAAGTAAGATATAGGACATTCTATCACTCCCCAGAATTCCTTGTTTCCCCCTCCAGCAGTCACTGGCCACCAAAGAACACTGATCTGTTTTCTGTCTCTACAGTTTTGCCTTTTCCAGAGTGTTACATAAATGGAATCATACAATACATAGCCCTTTCAGTCTGGTTTCTAATGTTTTTGAGAGCCACGCATTTTGTTTTGTGTATCAGTAGTTCATTCCTCTCTTCTGCCAAGTAGTGTTCCATCATGTGGATGGGCCATGGTTTCCTACCAGGTATACGTCATCTGAGTTGTTTCCAGTTTGGGGTGATAATGTATAACGTTGCTATAAACATCCATGTACAAATGTTTGTGTGGACCTAAGTCTTCATTTCTCTAGGGCAATGACCAGGAGTGGGACTGCTGATATGGTAAATACATGTTTAAGTTTATAAGAAACTGCCCGACAGTTCTCTAAGGTGGCTGCTCCTTTCCCACCTGCATGCTGGGGAGCTCCTGCTTCTGCAGCCTGCCAGCACTTGGTACTGTCAGTTGCTTTTTCCCCTCGTTTTTGACATTCTAGTGGGAATGTGGTCATCTAGACCTTTTGCCCATGTTTCCATCGGACCACCAGGGAGGGCTCTGAGTAGAAGAACAGCAGGACCAGGTGTGACAGGCTGGCTGGTGGGGACACTTTGGGTTCTGGGAACAGCAGGAGCCTTCGTCTGGGTAATGAGGCCCCTACGCCAGGGGTGGCTCTGGAGATGCTGGGGTGAGGGGAGCTGAAAAGGTCAACACATTTGTGCAGGGATGGCCATTTGTGACAGCACACTGCCAGTGTCAAACATAACAGAAGCTTCCGTGGCCTTTCTGACAAAGGATTTCATCCTACTTTTATATGATCACCTAAGGAATTCCTCTCATGCTCAGCAATGCCCCTTCCTCCTGTGGCCTGTGCACCAGGTATGCTCTGCCCTAAGAAAACCCAATCTGTGAAAGTCTGAAGTCTTGGAAAAGATAAATGACCCACACTGAGCTACACTGTTACGGTTTTATAAGAAGGTCACCACGTGACTTTTATGGTATGTACTATTGGTACGCTCACTTTCTGGGTTTAAAAATCGACTACTGAACTTAACTAAATGTTAAAACAAAAACCCATAAAATTAGGGCATATAGGAACCTTTGCAGATTGAAGCCATAGAGGCATAACATTAGATGTCAGAGAGTCTTGGAGATGATCTCCCCCAGCTTCGTATGCAGAGATGGAGACAGGCTCAGAGGAGGTGAGTGATTTGCATGAGCATTCATGGACAAAAACAGAGGCATGCTTCTAGTCCAAGAAAATGGCTATGGGAGAATATGAAGACTAAAAATCAGTTTCTGTATAACCTTCCACACCTTTGTTGTAAATGTACAATGTTACCAGTACTCTCCAGCAGACCACATTCTGGCTGTGTTAAGCACCTTCATCTAAACCATGATATACTTACAGCCTGATGAATCCTTAGAGAGAAAATGTCAACTATGTTAAACTATCTATTTCCAGCCTGTTACTTTTCTGAACATACTTTGGTTATATAATATATATTCTGTCCTTGTTCTGAGTATTGCTTTCTCCTCCAGACAAAGCTCTCTCTTGAAATCTATGCACACACGCCCATACATGTGTGTACATGTATGTATATGCACACATGCCTAAAACATAACCGCTGTATGTCCTAGGCAATTCCATCGCCTCCATCCCAGATGAAGCATTTAATGGATTACCAAATTTGGAAAGGCTTGATCTGAGCAAAAATAATATCACTTCTCCAGGCATAGGTCCAAAAGCATTCAAGGTAAATACATGCTCTGATTTGTCTATTTGGACGAATGGCTTCACTATGACTTGCACTGGTTGGAGATGGGGAAGGGAGGAAAAGGAAAATGCTTCTAATTGGTAGTTTTCTTCTAAGAAAGTTTCCTCTCTGATGTTCCTGAACTGCATTCAAGTTTTCTCTTGAATATAGTTTATTATTTTACATACTTTTAGCTTTGCCATAAGGGCACCAACAATAGCATTAGTAACAAAACTAATGATTTTAATTTATGGAGTAGTTTCTCCCCAAGTAACTGAAAACATGCTAAAATCTGGTCTCTTAGCATATGAAGTATTTTCTGGAAATAAATTGAGCCTATCTGGAAACTCTATTAACATTTTTCAGGCCAGCAAGACACGGCTTCCTTTTTTTGTTTGTTTTGCTTCGTGCAATGAACAAAACCTGATGGAGGATACTTTGGCAGAAGGGGGTTCTGGAAAAACAGATAGGCTCAGATAAAAACTAGGGATAGCTTGGAAAAGAAGAGGGAAAGAGAGAGAACAGGAAACAGCATAGAATAAACCTTTGAAAGATACAGATTGAACTAATTTTTTATATATATATATATAAACGGGCCGGGCGCAGTGGCTCATACCTGTAATCCCAGCACTTTGGGAGGCTGAGATGGGTGGATCACGAGGTCAGGAGTTTGAGACCAGCCTGGCCAACATGGTGAAACCCCGTCTCTACTAAAAATACAAAATTTAGCCGAGTGTGGTGGCATGCGCCTGTAGTCCCAGCTACTCGGGAGTCTGAGGCAGGAGAATTGCTTGAATTCGAGAGGCAGAGGTTGCAGTGAGCCGAGATTGCGCCATTGCACTCCAGCCTGGGCGACAGAGGCAGACTCTGTCTCAAAAAACAAAAAGGAGGAAAGAAGACAGAATTCAAGGAATTTAAGAGTTAAGAGAGAAGGGGTTTATGTTTGTTAAAAAAACAAAACAAAACAAAAAACTCATAAATGTGTGTGTTTGAAAAGCCATAAGTAAAGCACATTATATTCTACTAGGTGAAACTGTTACTCCCTTGGGCAGTCTTCTGGGTCTTCCACCCACTCTTCAGACAAATCACTGGCCTCTTATATTCTCAGTTCCTGTTTCTTATCTGGAGTCTGGGCTGGCAGATAAGAGGGTTCCACATTCACATCCTAGATCTACTTCGTGCTATCCATCCTTCTCCTAGAAAATGGCTAGCATTGGGGGGTCCTTTCCCTATATTTGACCAAGAGAAAAACATTGTAGGAGATTACCTCCTTTTCTTGCTTTGGAATTCTCTGTCCCATTCCGAAACTGTTGAAATTTGAATATGATCACTGGAGAGGTGAATCATTCCATGGGACTTTACTAAAATCTACCTAACCACAGTTCCCCACTTTTGGTGGTAGAGGGTAGGTCTGACCAATGAACACACAACTACAAATGTGAAAAGATACTTTTCCGGACAGTCAACTGGATGCCATATAGGAATAGCCTGTAACATCTGTAGTCCTTAGTTTTGAAAAATTTCCACAGTAATTAGTGTCATTTTATGACCTTTCTGGAGTAGATAAAAAACTGAGGTTTACAAGTATGTTAAAAGGATTGATTGCTATCTTAATTGTTAGCATCCATGACAGCTTCAGATTACTGCATGATTTCATGAAATTTCTGTGTATTGCTGAAAAAGTGGAAATCTAAGATCTAGCAAGAACGACCAATCCAGTAGTTATGGCAGCTTTCTCTCACTTTCTAAAAAGCTGCAATATAAACATGGTGAGTAAGCTACAAAATAATCAAATGTAGTCTGTTGAAAATCCCTGAGAATCAATGCTACTACCAGCATCAATATCAACCTGGCAGGGGGAATATGGGGTTTGCTGTGTGGCCTGGATATTACTGTCTAAGCCTAAGGAAAGATAGTTTGTGAGACTTTCAGTCAGTGCTTCAAAACGACCCTTATGTGAAATGTGACTGCACAGCTGTGACTAGATAAAAAAGTAACTTTGAGATTTGCTTTTTAAGCTTCTGAAGAAGTTAACGCGTTTGAATATGGATGGAAATAATTTGATACAGATTCCTTCAGAATTGCCATCTACATTAGAAGAACTTAAAATCAATGAGAACAATCTTCAGGCTATTGATAAAGAAAGTTTATCAGGTATTTAATATTTGTTTTTCAATGATATGCTTCCTTATAATCTTTCTTATATAGTGGTATAGAAATTTTATTTACAGTATTGCCAAATGAATAAATAGTAAATATTTTTAGGTCACTTAACCATTTGAGTTGTTAAAACTTCTTTTAACTATTAATTGGTAAAACGTAAAATGAATTTTAAATTACCTGTTATCTTTGTACCTTACCCATGAATAACATTGTTTCTCAATGATTCCAGGTTCTTACTATTCACAAGACAATAAATTTACTACAAATCCAAAATATCTGAAGAATTATACTACATATTCCCCACAACGCCATGCGTTTTGCATTCTGGATCGACAATTTTGTCGGTTCTTCGAAGTGACTAACTACTGCCATGGCTTGTTGACTGGATCTCCTTTATCACTCTGATGGTCAATACACCCCACCCACAACTCTTGCTGCCTCCATACAACTTGCTATTTTCATTTATCATGGGTTGGAACCTAAAGACAAAACTAAGCACATGGGAATTATGCATGAAATATGAATAAACGGGCACTGCATATGAGGCTGAGATGCTGTCCTACAAAGAAAGCACATGCTCTTCATGGTGTTAACTTTGGCTTTGGCAATTTTGTCCTGAGAGGGCTTGGGCTGGAACTTCTGTACTCGTATGGCACTGAAGTCCTGCTAACTCCACACCCCACGGCATGTGGATGCACGGCTCCCACTGTGGCCTAGCTTTCCGACAGCCTTTAGTGAGGGTGCCCTACATTCTGTGCACTTGA
Organism: Theropithecus gelada; assembly: GCF_003255815.1. Classification (NCBI taxonomy): domain Eukaryota; kingdom Metazoa; phylum Chordata; class Mammalia; order Primates; family Cercopithecidae; genus Theropithecus; species Theropithecus gelada. The sequence continues at coordinate 105,668,075 of NC_037683.1, read as the reverse complement.
CATTGCTGGCACTGGCTCCTCTTCTGCTTGTTTCTGGACTGTGCTAGATAGCTGAAGATATCATATGTGACTCTGTATAAAAGAGGCTTTATCACATTTTACTTTTCATGAATTCTAGCTAATGCCTTTGATTGTACTGTGTACTTTTTTGAGACAAGGACTGCCTACCTTTTCTTTTTATCTTCCTAATAGTCTAGCATAGCTCTTGAGGTCAGTGCTCAACACTGTCTGTTTACTTGCTTTGAAACATATTATGTTTTTATTCATTAAGTTATTTATTAAACAAAGCCTTTAAAGGAATGAAACAATCCAATTGTTTCCTGTAGGTCCCAAAAAACTTCACAGGAACAAAACACTTCTGGTATTGAGAAAAGAACAATAATAATGAGAATTGCCAAATCTGAGGATTAGTTATGGAAATACTCAATTTCCAGATGGATTTCAGGACACACAGAAAAACATTAATAAACACAAATTTTGATGGAGAGTGCCAAATGGGAAAGACATTAGAAAATTCAATTTCTAACTGCTGAAGACCAAAGGGTGTCAGCAATCTAGAACAACCGTACTAACAGGCTGTATATGAACTACAAGTCAGTCACATTTTTAGTTGGGTTATCAGAATGAGGTGTTATAAAACATGCACTCCTGATTGTGAAGGTGCTTTCACACACCCCTGGAACTGCCTTAAAGAGTACTCTTCTCCCTCACTCACAAATGCTTCTAGATTCCCAGAGTGTTGACAGGAAGTCAGGGTGAGTGGGCTGTCTGCCTGCCTTTCTTAGCCCGCCTTTCTCCACAGTCTGAGCACCGAGGAGCCTCGGCTCCATGCCGGCAATGCTTTCTGTCCTCCGGCCCAGATACCCCTGCTGCACTCCCTGGGTGGGCTGAGTTCTAAGAGCTACTGCTGTGCCGGTCCCTCGGGTGCTGGGCTCCCCTTGGCTGGGAGTCCTGATGCTGCGGATGGTCAGGCTGGCTGCCAGGAATGCTATGAGGCCACCCTGCTTCTGTGTGGAAGCAGGTGGCCCACTGCTCTTCTGTCATCTCTCTTGGGGTGGCTCCTCACTCATGACCTTTCAGATTATAGCTCCAGAGAGGGGGAAGGAGGGCACGCCAGGGAGAGAAAACAGCACAAAGGTGCAAATAAATGAGACAATTTGCGATACTGTGGGACCTGCAAGCAGGCACAGTGAAGGTGAAGGGCAGGCAATGAGCAACACCAGGGGCTGCACACACCTTGCTGAAGGGCAGGGAATTTACCTGCAGGAGGAGCAGAGTCCACCTGAGATGTGCACATGTGTTATGGAGAAAGGGAAGGACTTAAAATTGAGAGAGAGGTGTGAAAGGTGGAGGGAGGGACAGCAGAGGAAAACCAGGCATGCTTTAAAAGCATTTTTGTTGTCACTAATGACTGAAACAACCAAACTAGGAGCCCTGGAGGTTGCTCTAGTGGATGACCATGTGATGCTGCCTGTCAGGAACATCGAGGCACCTGCCATGTCCACAACCTGTCATGGTACCACCCACCAAGGAAGACTTCCTGTTTCCTGTCCATGAATCCTTTCAACATCTACCTCAAGTCTCACCTACAAGAAACACTCTCTAGCACCATCCTATTTCCTGTTACCTCCTATTTCCTATATATACCAGAGAATAACTGCAAAAGAAAACACAGTGTCCTGAATTTGTACTGTTTCTCTCTTTTTCTCTCAGTCATGTAATGGCCATTAGTTCATTTCTGTTACCTGTTTTTCAAAGAAAAACTTCCACTGCATTTCAAAACTTCACCTATTTACTAGAGAAAGACGTCAGATTCTCAGTACCTTTAGTTTTGGAAATGAAAGTGAATATGAGGAAATATAACCACTTATCACAATTTACTGGCTGGCCTGGCTACTTCCTGTTGCTCAGCACTTCCATTAATCCTAAGGACCACCACCAGGTTAACCTCTTGCTACCTTGAGAATGAGAGCCAGACGTTGTTGTCCAGGGTGCAAAGGCCCTCCCAGAATTAGCTGGGTGTGGTGGTGGGTGCCTGCAATCAGCTACTTGGGAGACTGAGGCAGAAGAATCGCTTGAACCTGGGAGGTGGAGGTTGCAGTGAGCCAAGACCATGCTATTGCACTCCAGCTTGGGCGACAGAGCGACACTCTGTCTCTAAATAAATTAAAATAAAATAAACTAAAAAAGGGCCCTCCCAGTATACTTCTCTCTGAACACCAACCTTCACTCCACTGTGCACAGCCACACCAGGGCTAGTCTCCTCTCCCCCTGAACAAACCCACATGGTCTTTCAGCTACATGTGCTCAGCTGGCTATTACAGCCTGGAAGTTCCTCCTACTTCTATCTAAATCTTTCTGTCTGTAGGAGACTGGCACTTTCATACCACTCACATCTACATGGCTTTTTCTTCCTATAATCTTCCAGCATTTATTATTTCTATTCTTGATGCAACTGTCTTTGCTGTTGCCTAAGAACAGAACTGAGTCCCATGTGGCATTCGGTGCAATGCCCATGAAGGGGGTTGAATACAAAACATCCCCTAATCTGGGAATTTTGGCCACACCCTGAACCTCTGATTCAGATGCCTCTGGGTATTGTCATTGCTGAGCTGTCCATTTTGCAGCATGGAGCTTCCATTTGACCTGGATCATACCACTCCTGAGACTAGTAGAAACAAAGTAGAAAAAAAACTTGTTTGTATAAAGGCCTTTCTTGCTAGTTCAATCTGAATGCGTGGAGAATTTTTGATCATCATTCTTTCAAAGCTTCCATTTGGCTGCACTCTGTGCCAACAAGTGAGTAACTATGATGGGAATTCACTGCTCTGGTTTACTTCTGACTCCCTTGTTCAGAGACTGAGGGTGAGCCAGGGAAAGTGTTCTTTTTTGTGTCCTGGAAAAAAAAATCACTCATTGCATTAAACTTCCACCTACCCCATTGCCTATTATGCTGCCATTTCATATATCTGTGTCTTTGCAATGTTTCCAATGACTGTCCATAACTTTCTATTCCTTTCCTATCTGAATTCCAAATCCCTGTTCAGCCACCACAACTTCTATGGAAACTCCTCTGCCTCTCTTTCCTATCTTGCTCCCTCTCTTCTCTCTTGCTTCTGTTCCTTACACATATTGTTAGCACCTAGCATTTCAATGATTTTTTTCGGGTCTGCCTCACTACTGGACCATGCATTTAGTGCTGGTTGAATTGAGCATCTGGGATGTACAAAGTACTTAAGAAAAGACTTTATAGGAGGAAACAAAGGTTTTAAAAAAAACTGTATTTGCCCTGCAAATAAACTGGCCATTTCACATAACATTTCAAAAGCCTACAAAAATCTGCCTGGTTTTTCAATTATCCTAATATTCTAATACTTTTATTTTTTATAGACTTATATCAACTGGTCACCTTAGAACTGGAAGGAAATAATCTCAGTGAAGTCAATGTCAATCCTTTAGCTTTCAAACCTTTGAAGAGCCTAGCCTATTTGCGTCTGGGAAAAAATAAATTTAGAATTATACCACAGGGTCTTCCTGCTTCTATTGAGGTAACAATATATTGCTTTTAATGTGTTAAATGTATTATATTTTAAATGTGGTATACAACAAAATATATTTTAAGACTATTGTGATGTAAATTAACCTCTAGTTTCATGCTGTATGCAGAATTTCCTATAATTTAAGCATTGTTTTTTCTTCAAGCAATACAAAATTCTGAATCGAAATTATAATTACTAGTCGAGACACCTGATAAAGTGAAAAATGGTACTTCTGACAGCTCTTGGGGGAAATGGGAGGAAGGAATTGAGAATTTAAATGAAACCACAACTTCTGTGGGGTACTCTGCCTCTCGAGACAGTGTATACTGTCCCAATCCAGAAATGTGACGCTGATCACAGAAGCTCAAACAGGTACTAACCGCAACAGAGTGTCCACTGACAAATTCCAGGCAAAATCACAGACACTCTGACCTAACAGTAACTGCATGGATACGAGTGTTGTCCAAAGAAGGCCTCTGACTGTTCCAGCAACTCTGCAGCTTACAAGTTTTGACCCAATTCCTACCAAAACTGTCCTGTGACTAACTCCAGGCCCCAAACTCCAGTCTTGCTTTATTATCCTGTAGAGATGCCCCAGAGGTCCCCAGATGTGTGGTCTCCTTGCTGCAGGATGTGCTCCAGAGGGTCTTTGGCTGATGAATGTCAACACCCCTCATTTCCTGCATTAAAAACACTGAGGTGGACCGTGCAGTGGCTCACACCAGTAATACCAGCACTCTGGGAGGCAGGAAGATGGCTTGAGGCCAGGAGTTTGAGAGTAGTCTGGGCAACATACTGAGGTCCTGTCTCTAAAAAGTATATTTTTAAAAAAACTAGCCAGGCATGGTGGTGCACACCTATAGTCGTAGCTGCTCAGGAGGCTGAGGTGGAGGATCACTTGAGCCCAGGAGTTTGAGGCTGCAGTAAGCTAGGATCATACCACTGCACTCCAGCCTGGGCAACACAGAGAGACTCTGTCTCTACAAACCACACCCCACCCCGCCTGCCAAAAAGAACACTGAGGTCCAGAGAGTCTACACATACTGGCAGACCCTGTGGGAACACAGGTTTCCTTACTAAGCTCTGTTTCTCCTACACCACATGATCATCCAGCCAGAAGTCAGGATGCAGCATACCCCGGCTTCAGCCCCAACAAGCCAGAAAAGAGGATCATCTATGGTGATCTTATGTGGCTGTCATGGCTACCACCCTTCCTCTTCTTCCTGTTTCCAGATTAAGTGACAGAGTTATGTAACACTGACATTTATCAGTACCTGGCTTTCTATCAGAGTCTCCTGGGTTCTTAAGAAATACAGACTCTTGGACCTATCCCAGACATGCTAAGTCAGATTCTTTGTGGGGCAGGGCCAGAAATTAATAATTAAAAAATTAAAATTTAAATAGATAATGCATACACATGTTAAAACACATACATACACAATGAGGACAATACAAAAGAGCAATGTGCCCCACTCTGAGACTGGCTTCTCTCTCTCCAAAGAGACCCATTCCTACCAGTCTGCAAAGCACTGGGCATACAAGTGCACAAATGCATGGCACATACTATAAATCCTTCTAAAGCCGCTGCTGTACACCTGCCTCACTTAGCCATGCAGCCTCAAGGCTGCCTCATGTCATTCTTTCCTACAGCTGCAGACGTTTCAACATATGGACAGGTGTGCCAGGATTTATTTAACTAGTCTCTGATTGATCTAGCTCACCTCCTAAATACATATGCAGGTAAAAGCAAAAAGTTGAAAATTGCTTTACTAATTTCTAACAAATGCCAAAATTAACAAAGAGGGAAATTCTCACAGGTGGAATAGAAGGTGACACTAAAGATATAAGCCAGTTCTACTTCTGAATTCTAACAACAAGGAGAATTTTTATAATGCAGATCCTTTAATGAAAAACTCCCTCTAATGCCAACTAAACTTAACTTGAAGGCAGCTAGCTATTAAAACCTTACTAACAGTTCTAGCAAACTTCTCCTTGGTTGTAAATTAAGGCTCTTAATTAACTTTAAATTAATGATAACAAAAGCAAATCTAAAAATATAAGACTAAAATATTATAGACCACATGAAGTAGTAGGAAACAGGCAGTCTGGGACTGGAGGCTCGGCTAGGACAAGCCCCTCTCAGCATTAGTCACGTAATCGCAGGTGAGCCTCCCTGTCTCTCCAGGCCCAACTTAACTCCACTGGTAAGTTGAGACAATAATTTTTGTCTACTTTTCAGTATTTAAAGCCCAAATGAGATAATTTATGTGAATAAGTATTATAAAGTAGCGAGTCTTGTATAATTATTATGGTATGCCATTTCTTGCAACATAATATGGCTAATACATTTTAAATAAAATTCATTTGATTCCATAACCATGACAGACAGTGTGTTTTATTTCACTAATTAGTTATAAAATTTGACAACTTTCGTGTAAATCCAGAACTTTGGGAGGCCAAGGCGGGTAGATCACCTGAGCTTAGGAGTTCGAGACCAGCTTGAACAACATGGTGAGATCCTGTCTCTACAAAAAATACAAAAATTAGCCAGGCTTGGTGGCGCATACCTGTAGTCTCAGTCACTTGTGGGACTGAAGTGGTAGGATCACTTGAGCCTGGGAGGTCAAGGCTGCAGTGAGCCGTGTTTGTGCCCCTGCACTCCATCCTGTGTGACAAAGTGAGACCCCGTCTCAAAAAAAAAAAAAAAAAAAAGACAACTTAAAAACACAAGCTTACTTGAAAGAGCAGTGAAAGACTCTTTAGATAATACTAATGACAATAGTCTATGCTACTATTTTAGTCTTCATGAAACTGAACATATCAACTAACACAAAAGAAAAATAATAGTCTTTTCTCTTAATTATAGGAATTATACCTAGAAAATAACCAAATTGAAGAAATAACTGAAATTTGTTTCAATCATACCAGAAAGATCAATGTCATTGTACTACGTTATAACAAAATTGAAGAAAATAGGATTGCTCCTTTAGCCTGGATAAATCAAGAGTAAGTACATGCTACAATTTAAATTTTATTGAACTATTTCTTCCTCTTGTCATTATTAAACAGAGTAGGAAAACTGGGAATGGGATAAGTGAGGGAGGTGACGATACTGAAGGGCTCGGAGACAGAATCGTTTCTTAGTGAACCCTTACCCTATCTCCAAAGTGGGCTCCTTCATGCAATTTCCAACCTGTGCATTGCATGACCGGTGTTAGGATTATTACAGTTACTACTGCTGTTGTCACCATACTGCATACTGGACACCCTATCATATGCTAAGTGCTGAGCTAGCAAAAACTGAGCCCCAGCTGTCTGACTTCAAGGTCTGCCCACTACTGGTCAAATGCCACTCTAGCTCTGTCTACCTCACAGGTTGTCAGCAGGTTTGAATGAGATAATCCCCTGCACACAGTGAGAAAGAAATCTGCCATACTCCTTCTCCTCATCATCATTAGGTGGAAGCACCAGGCTCCAGAGCCCAGGCCTATTCTCCTACACTACACAGCCTTCTTTTCTCCAAACTATTTCTTCACCTCAACTCTTACAAAATAGACTGAAGAATGCTTGGCCTAACAGTGGAGGCCAAAAGTAGACTCCATCTTCCTGGACAAGAATCAGCAACCTCTGGCTGTAGCTCTCAGTGAAGGGGGAGGGAGTCAGAAGCAAGCCCTGCAGCAAATCCAGCAGACAACTGGGATCTGGGATTGCGTGTCCTGGAACTATGTGCCTAAGTAACACAGCCGGGGACGTGGGTCATTCAGAAACAGGATGGAGAGGCCAACTGGGCTCAGCAGCATGTGGCACTGAGTCCACTGTGGGCAGAGGAGTCTTCATCAGGTGAAAAGAGGGTGTGAGGCAGAAGCCTTAAGAGACTCAGGTGGGGTTCCTGAAACAAGTCAGTGAGTTCACCACGTTTCCCAGATCTTCTAGATGATTAACAGCATTTTCTAGATCCCTCAGGCTCACCTCAAGTCTCAGGTGTGCCAGGTCATCAAATCAAATGTGGAATGAAAACGTAGGGGAAGGGGAACCAAAACAAGCCAAACAAACCAAACTTCCTTGCTGGAACCAGAGACAACTTTACAGATAGGCATTTTGATGTATGCTGGGATTCATGGAATTTCATTTTGGATTCAACACATCAACCTTACAGATATTTTAGTCTTTGGGCCTCAGTATTGCCTCCAGGGATATGAGTTTTTCCCTCCTAGTCTTTGATGCTCCCTCGCAAGGATTCACATAGCTGGGAGGCAGTATGGCACACTGGTAAGGACATGCACCTTGGTGCAAGAGACTAGGGCTGGCTATACCTGGAAAAGTTCCTATTTGGAATCTTCACTACAAACTGGGTGCTTATAGGAAAATGGACCAGCATCAAGACTGGCCTTATCAAAATTTAGAGCTGATGATCACCATCCTGATGTCCCTACCCTGTTTACTTTTTTCTTTGTTGCAGAAATCTAGAATCCATTGATCTCTCGTACAATAAGCTCTATCACGTCCCCTCCTACCTACCCAAGTCCTTGCTGCACCTCGTGCTCCTCGGGAACCAGATTGAACGGATCCCTGGCTATGTGTTTGGTCACATGGAACCAGGCCTGGAATACTTGTACCTGTCATTTAACAAACTTGCTGATGATGGCATGGACCGTGTCTCCTTCTATGGGGCATATCATTCCCTGAGAGAATTATTTCTGGATCACAATGACTTAAAGTCTGTACCACCTGGGATACAAGAAATGAAAGCACTACATTTTCTGAGGCTGAACAACAACAAGATAAGGTAAATTTTGGCTTTTTCAAGTATCTGTTTAAATTTTGGTTGGCAAAATATATGATAAAACAACCATGACATGATCTCTGGGATTTACGTTAAGGAAAAAAAAAAAAATGGTGCTAAGGGGTTGGATTAAACAAGATTGGCAAATGTTAGTAATTACTGAAGGTGGATAACAGGTATGTGAGGATTCATTATAAGTTTTTCCTACTTTCGCACTTTTATAAATTTCCATAGTTAAAACATCTTTTGGCCAGGTGCAGGGGCTCACACCTATAATTCCAGCACTTTGGGAGGCCAAAGTGGGCAGGTCACCTGAGGTCAAGAGTTCGAGGCCAGCCTGGCCAACATGGTGAAACCTCGTTTCTACTAAAAATACAAAAATTACCAGGGCTTGGTGGTGCATGTCTGTAATGCCAGCTAGTCGGAAGGCTGAGGTGGGAGAATGTTTGAACCTGGGAGGCAGAGGTTGCAGTGAGCCAGGATCACGCCACTGCACTCCGGCCTGGGTAACAGAGTGAGACTCCATCTCAAAAAAAAAAAAAAGAAAAATTAACAGATTATTATTATATAACACTTAGAACTTTAGAGACAGTTTCAGATAAGTCTTCAAAGCACTAGATTATGTTACTACTCCCACCTCCATATGTAAATAAATAAATCTGTACAGCATAATACCTAAATATATGCTAAAATTAAAACTGCTTCTATCTAGATTTTTCTGAAGTCAGATTTCTGAAAACATTTATTGAGACTCACTTTCCCTACTTTTGGGAACACATTTTTCTGCGTGTATTCAGCTTATACACTGAATCATCACTCCTGCCTAGATGGCATGAGTGTCTTGAGAAGTAATCCAGAATATTTTGTCAGTAGGGTCTTTATAATTGGCAGTGAGGGAGACAATAACCTTGTTGTTCCGTTCCTGAGAATTATGCCTCTTAGTCTTTCCCCTTCTCTAAAAGTCCAAATAAACTAAATGCCTACAAAAAGAAAACAAAACAAAAACACAGAAAAGTTCGAGTTTTTAAAGGTACTGGAAGAAGAGATGGGGCTTGGGAAGGCTTTGTAAAATTCAGTTTCAAAATTTTTTTGCAAAAATACTTCACAGGTTGTGCCATATGCTTCATACTGCACTGCATCAGAAAGCGTTTAATGTTTATCCCACTTTTTGTGATTCTAAAATTGATCAGTGGGTTGAGGTGGTCACAGCCTGGTATCTCCTACGACAAACTTACTCTTCCATCACTGAATCAATGGTTTCACTCATAGATGAATGTTGTCTCATTCTTACTTCATTAGGGGTAACAAAATGATGAATTTCTATTTTTTTCCATGCTTCTCATGCTTATTAGCTGGAATTCTGCTGTAAAAAATTTTTTGCTCATCAACTAGGGCTGCTTTGTCACTCTGAAAGGCAAGAAAAAAGCTTAGTTCTTTACTTTAAGCCACAAGTGGGAGTAAGAAATTGGAGCCTAAATGTTTTTGCTTTATTTTGTTTTAGGGTTCTCTCTTTTTCTGGTGAATCAATATACACTTACGCTTTCATGTAAGCAGTTATGCTTCAATCAGTTGCAGTCATTATTCTTAAACCGTCATGTATCTGGACAATGGTCGTTATTCAAACTGGCTCTTGTGTCTGCTCACTTGCTTTTGGGCACACGTGGGCCTCGGGCTTACTTTCTGCATTCCCTACTACAGACCTTCCTCCAAAGAGCCTGGCCCCTTTCTTTGGGGAATAGTATTGAGAAGCCCCAAGTAGGAACCAGCTGTGGCCCTTTCAATTGTGTTGCTATTGTATTGAGGCCTTTCAGTGGACTGCCACGAAATTCTGTATTTTGAAAAGAAAATAAGTTCAGATTGACATTCCTAAATCAAATTTAACGTCATTTAATATTAATTCCTTTTATTGAAACTTGTTTCTCTTACACTGAAAATCTAGGTTCCCAACAACATTAACTTGGATGATCTTATAATATGTAAACAATTGTTTCAAAATGACATCATTATTACTGCTAATAATAAAAGCTTTAAGTTTATTATTTTTTGGTAGCTCTATTTGTCTTTAGAATAAGTTCCACTAAACATGTACAGCTGAAATACAGTGGTTTCCTCTGTGATATGTCAACAACTTAATATTCAGACATGTTATTTAGTTTTTGGATTTTAGAAATTGCTTTTTTCTTTTTCAATATTACTTTTGACTGTGTTAAATATTTATAATTCCAAAGTCAAAACTGTGTAAGAAGTTGAATTAAGAGAAGTCGTACTTCTGTGATTGTCTGTCGTACACTGTATGATCCTTCCTATGGGTTAAATTTTTAAATTTCTAGTTTATCCTTCCAGTATTTATTTTTGCAAACAGAAGCCTACATACATATACCTATTTCCCCATCCCCATCCATAATTATTATACAAATTATTACATAAAAGGGCAGTTTTCTCTCTATATAGGTCTTAGTCCAGTTCTGATGCTATAAAGTAATGCCCAAGGCTGGGTAATTTGTAAAGAGAAAAGGTTTATTTCGCTCATGGTTCTTCAGGCAGTGCAAGCAGCACGGCACTGGCATCTGCATCTGGTGAGGGCCTTCAGGCTGCTTCCACTCGTGGTGGAAGGGGAGATGGAGTGTGTAGAGATTACATAGCAAGAGAGGAGGCAAAAAAGAATGGGGAGGTGCCAGGCTCTTATGGGAATTAATAGAACAAGAACTCACTCACTCCCCTGATCCTAGAGAGGATATTTATCTATTTATGAGTAATCTGCCCCCATGACCCAAACACCTCCCATTAAGCACCACCTCCAACACTGGGGATCACATTTCAACATGAGATTTGGAGGAGTCTAGAACTTAAAGTATAATAATAATAAAAAAGAAATATAAGATATAAGAAAATGACATAAAAAACAAACAAACAAACCTCATGGGGTATATATATTTTTTCTACCATTTGCTTTTTTTCTTTTTCTTTTTTTTTTTTGAGACAGAGTTTCGCTCTTGCTGCCCAGGCTGGAGTGCAATGGCGTGATCTTGGCTCACTGCAACCTCCACCTCCCGGGTTCAAGCGATTCTCTTACCTCAGCCTCCCAAATAGCTGGGATTACAGGCATACACCATCATGCCCAGCTAGTTTTGTATTTTCAGTAGAGATGGGGTTTCTCCATGTTGGTCTGGCTGGTCTTGAACTCCTGACCTCAGGTGATCCACCTGCCTCGGCCTCCCAAAGTGCTGGGATGACAGGTGTGAGCCACCACACCCAGCCTACCCTTTGCTTTTTAAAAGTATCAGTATATCATTCCACATCAGTATGTAGAGAATTTCTTCATTACTTTTTACAACTGAATATTATGCGGATATACTATATTTTATTCAATCAGTTCGTTATTGATAGACATTTGTTTCCACTCTTACTACTAAAAATAATGCCACAAAAGATAAGTTTGTATAAATGTCATTTTGTTTTTTCCAGTTGAACTTTGGGATAAAATCCTAGGAGTGGGAATGCAGAGTGCAAAGGGTAAAGTGCATATGTAATTTTGCTAGATATCACCAAATTCCTCTCCAGAGGGGGTGCACCATTTTGCACTCCCTTCAGTGGTATCTGATTGGTCCAGGCTCACTATTAGAATATGTTAATGAGTTTTTGGATTTTTTTTTTGCAAACCTCATAAATAAAAAGTGGTATGCCAGTAAAGTTTCAATTTGCATTCTTCTTCTGAATGAAATTGAGCATTTTCCATTTTCCTCCTAGATTCTTAGGAAGCCTTTGAATATGTGATATAAGTTACTCTCTCCTTCTTTGTCATGTTGTTTAACTTTGCACTTTCTTTTTAAACCCTGCAGTAAATTTTAAATCTTTTCATTCAGTGCTTCTGGTTTTCAAATCACATATAGGAAGAATCTCCCGAGTCAGAGGGTGTGACCACGGTCTGTTCGAGTGCTTCTATGGCTTCATCTTTCACATTTGGATCTTTGATGTAGTTGGAATTTATTCTGGTCTATAATATAAGGATTCAACTTTATTTTAAGAACAAAATAATTTTTTTAACAAATGTTAAACTTAACTCCTAAATGAAGGCAGATTATTACTTGGACCATGCGTGACTTGCATGTCTATTTTTCCTTAGGAACATTCTTCCAGAAGAAATTTGCAATGCTGAAGAGGATGATGACTCAAATCTGGAACATCTTCATCTTGAAAACAATTACATTAAAATTAGAGAAATACCATCTTACACATTTTCATGCATAAGATCATATTCAAGTATTGTTCTTAAACCACAAAACATCAAGTAATTCCAAGTTTTCCTTTGCTGTTTATAAACTTTACTCATGTATTTGTAGTAGCTGCATTTGTCATTAACAAGAGACATAATCCTCCGGTTATTCTCAGTATCATTATATACTAGTCAATCTGATTCACTAATACACAGATGAACAACCAAAATATACCTAAAAGGCATAGTCTCTAGGAGTTTTATTAATAGTAAAGGTAAAATCTCTCAGTTTCCCACCTTTAGAAAGAGGTCATCTCACTAGAATAGGATATCATGCATACTGAGCTAGACCAGAAGAGTCTGGAACAAAATAAACACAACCTTTATAATCAACTTGAGTACTGGTGTTAGCTGAGAACTCTGTAAGTCCCTTTAAAAGTTATTTATCTTTTGGTTCAAGATTAAGAAGCATAATGACAAGAAAAAAAGCAGGCAGAATTTATGAATAAGTGTTGTTTATTATTCTGTTAAAACAATAATTTGTTAATTTCTTATAAGGCCCTGGGCTATAATTACTGATATAAATATAACTAAGTATTGGGGTAGCTTTCATTTCTTCCATTAATTACATGTGTAAAATGAAAACACTACTGTAATGTTAATTTCCTGGTTTTGAAAATCATATTATGGTTATATACATTGTTAACATTAAGGAAAGCTGGCAGAAGGGTGTGCATGAATTCTATACATTTTTGAAACTTTTCTATAATTCTAAAAGTTTAAAGTTAAATTTAAAGTTAAACAGTATATTAAGATTACCTTCACCATTCTTCACTCAAGATTAAAACATTTTTTGAAAAGCAGTAGAGTCTGCTTAAAATACAAGTTAATTATTCTTGACTATAAACTTGTAAAGGTAAATCTAATGTATAAATTTTTGAAAAATTTTGCACCACTGGTCATAGCATCTATCTCCTTTGCCTTAATTTACTGAAATATATCATTTTATTCCATTCAATTGAACATAAAGCTATGTCTTTACTATGTATTGGCCCTACCAAAACCATATATTAAAATTTTTTAACATAACGATCTTTTATCTTTGTATTGCTAAAGTAATTTATAAGACATATATAGAAACTATGTTGACTTCTTTTGTTACTCTTGGTTTTATGTCTTGGCTAGGAACTTAAGTGCCAGTGTTGGCCTCATTGCATAGGTTTCTCTAATTTTTTAAGCTTTAGTTATTTAATCATTTAATAGTTCTTTCACCACTCTAGGAACCTTCCATCCCCACTTCACAAAGCTATTATAAGAACCAGAAAAGAATGTAAAGCATTTTGGAAAGTATGAATGCAGTTATTATCTCATATAAAACTGAAAGGAACCAGCATAGCCAACCACAATTGACAATTTCACAGGTGACTTTCAATTTCATGAGTGTGAAAAGTTTGACTTATTCCATAATGTTACTTCCTTTTTTTTTTTTTTTTTTTTTTAGATGGAGTCTCGCTCTGTCACCAGGCTGGAGTGCAGTGGTGCAATCTCGGCTCACTGCAACCTCTGCCTCCTGGGTTCAAGTGATTCTCCTGCTTCAGCCTCCCAAGTAGCTGGGACTACAGGCGTATGCCACCACGCCCAGCTAATTTTTGTATTTTTAGTAGAGACAGGGTTTTACTATGTTGGCCAGGATGGTCTCGATCTCTTGACCTTGTGATAAGCCCACCTCGGCCTCCCAAAGTGCTGGGATTACAGGCGTGAGTCACTGCACCTGGCCAGACTTATTCCATGTTACTTCTAAGCCTACTTTCTAAGCCCTTTCTTAATAGGCAGGATTCAGTGATTATAACATGAACAAGAATAATAATATGAAGATAACTGTTAGACTGAAGGGTCAAAGACTTATAGCAGGTTGTTAGGAAGAAAAACAGGATTTTATGGAACAAAAGTTGAGCTTTGTAATCAGTTTAGGAATGAAGGAGCATTACTAACTTTAAGTTGGCCAAGTTGAATTTAAGAGACAGGTAAAAACAAGAAGATAAGGTTACACATCCATTTAACAAGAACCCTTGTGCAATACTTCTTGATGTATGAATATAAACGCACTGACATAAATGGTTTAAGGCAATCTAAGCTGTAAACAAAATTAGTATTAAAGGGGGCTCAAACTGAATAAGGTGAGTCAGCAGAACTAGCATCCTGGGATGACACAGAGACAGATACTGAACCACTCATTCATTCATTTCTTAGTCTGATTTTATTCAGTTGTGTTTCAGATGCTGTTCTAGAGACAGTGACAAACAGAGCAGATGGGGCCTTTCCTCTCTGGTAGAGGCAATAAGCAGGAAATCAAGCGGACAATTAAGTAAGCAGGCAAGTGCTGTGCAGTCAGAAAAATGGGCGACAATGCAATGAGCACACTGGTGCCTGATGGCTGCCAGGAGACTACGGCCACCCTCAATGGCCTGGAGTAACAGCAGATCCAGACCCATGCCAGACCCAGCAGGCACACTGTGGGCTTGCTGTGCATGTCTCTTCTCACCTCTGCTCTGGCAGCAGAATCCCAAAGAAAAATGAAAATCGGAATGACCGACTGAAGCTTTTTTTCTTAAGTGGAAGTTGTACTTATTTCAACTGATTTTATAATTTTTAAAATATGGCTAGCATGGAACTTGTTCAGCCCTGAAATTTCATGATGTTCTGGATGGGAAGTTTTAATTCCATAAAAAAGTGATAAATGTCCTTATAGCAAACACTCTTCACAATATAATGTACTAAAAAACAGATGTTCTGTTTGGCTTCAAAAATTACACTATAATTACTAACACACATATACACTAAAGAAGTCCTGGTCTAGCCATGATCTAAAAATATAAATGGTGTGTCTTGTCTTTGTGTATATATACAAGGAACAGTATAACTTTGAGATTTGGCTTATTATCAATAAAAATATTATAAGCAGCACTAAAGAAATGATTTAGTGAAAGACATACAGAACCTGGTATAAGGAAATAACTATACCAGGAACCGAGAGACTTGGGAGCCCATCTTGTTCTCCAATAATTATACAGTCACTTTACTTCTTTGGGGTTCATTTGATTCAATTATAAAATAACATGTGTGGAACAGATCAGTAGTTTTCAGACAAGGTTCACTGGGGTTTCGTGTCACTGATAAGGAAGTGAACAGACCTCTCTCTTCAAACAAAGCAGCTTTGCTCTCATCAGAAAGTGTTGACTCCCATCTCCCTTTTCTTCTTACAACCAACAAACTAGGTACTATCTAAATGACACACTAGGTTTTAAAATCCATGAAGAACATGCAGCCTTCTCTTCCCTTTCTCCAGCTCCGCCTGCATTCCCGGAGCATCCAGGCTGAAGAGGCTCGGCCTTAGGAAGAGGCTGCCAGGTTTTCCTTCTGAGCACCAGTGCAGTGGGGTGACATCAGCCCTGAGCAGACTGCTGGGCCCCTGACCACCTTAAATGGCTAGTTGACAAGCTCCTGTAGGAACGAGCACCGTGCTGCAAGCTCACCAACCTCCTTGCAGGTCAGGTGATGATGCTGGGGCTCAGCGAGGGCAGGTGACACATGAGAACAACAGGGAATATGTGGCTAAGTCTGGACTTCTCCTGCATCTTCTGACTCTGAGGCTGGTGTTCCTCCTGCTGAACCAAGCTGTCTCTCCCTTAGAGTTTAGATGGAAAGTCTAGGGCACCCAAGAGTGGCAGGCTGCCTAATAAAAGGTCCGAACCTGAGTGGCTGATGCTCAACCGGAGGGTACAGGGCATGTGGTATGGCAGGTGTTGCTAACGAGGGGAGGAAGATACTCAAAACCACCTCTCCTTCAAATGGCATCATCAAATGGCTCCACGTACATCTCCTTAGAAACCATTCTCATTAAGTCAAAGTTAATTACTCCTTAAGATGATTGCTTTCATTAAAACAGAAAAAAACTATCTACAATGTTGTACAATTGAAATATGCACGGTGTCCTCTAGTTGTCATGGACACCTCCAGGGGTCATCAAGACGATTATTCCCATTCACACATAATTATTCCCGTAACGGTTAATAATACGTATTATAAATCTTTAAATTGACTTGGAAATGTTAACAAATTATGACAATGTTTGTTTTAAGATTATTTTAGACTCGGCATAAGTATATGAAAATTTAAGCCACAAATTACAGGTATATAGCTAAAGGATAAAACCCCAAATTTTTGGTAGCATATTTGTGTTAAGCATAGTGGTTTAGGCAAAAATGGTTTCTCTAATTTGACTAATTTAGGTGGGGAGTAACAAAAGAGGACTGTGATATAATACAGGACATAATTAACACTAAACCATACAACACATACACGTGGTTCAGGGGAGAAAGATCAATGGACTTGGAAACAGGAATGTGAATCAGTGAGGCAAGCAGATGGAGGGGCTCACGTCTGGGCTCAATGGTCAGGAGTCTAGCCTCATTATGGCAGGAAAGGAGAGGCAAGACGAGGGCTCCTCAGGTCAGGAATTAGACCAGATTCAAGGCGATGAGAAATGCAGCGTACCACTGAAAAATGCTGAAGCATGAAGTGTTCCATGAAAGAAATAAGTTAAGAAAGGAAAAAGAACTACCCACTGCAAAAATCTAGAAAGAGAGTGACGGCCTTCACTGCACAGATACGAGAGACACCAAAAGGAATTCAGTGAATAGTGATCTTGCCAGATAAGGGACAGACGGAAAAGAAGGGACCAAAGAAGAAACTGTTGATTCTCACACAGCTGCTGAGAAGTTGAGAGAAAGGGGCCATCTGTGAGAGAATGCTGAACTTGGGGTGTCACCATGGGGGTCAGGCAAGACAAGGAGAGGACAGGAAAGACGGGAAAGTATGGGGTCAAAGCTGAATGCACAGGCAAGGACGTACACCTGAAGGGGCCTGACAAGAGGGGGGCAGTTGAGCCAATCTCTGACGGGCGCCGACCCTCAGCTTCAAGGGAGGGACACAGAAGCCAAGTTCACTGCAGTCTCCATCTGACTTGAGCCTTTCACCTTTCAGAGCCAGGTTCCAAGCACAGGATGAGTTGCACCTAAAAGCCTAGTTCCTCAGGACCCCCAGCCCCACAAAACCCCCGCCATTCAGCAGCTGTGCCGCTGCCCAGGACAAACCTGGTATTATTAGGTAGATCTGCAGTGATTACCTCTTTAGTGTTATTAGTTAGGTCCTACATAATGGTTATCTGGAATTATTAGTTAGGTATTGATTACTTCTCTGTGTATGCGGGTGTTGTACAGTAGCTGGGTTGAGGGATATAGCTTGTTTCCCCAAAAAGACTGTAAAACTTAACAGAACAGAGACGACTCATTTCTTAACCCCCTGAATTTTGTGCAAAGTAGGTGCTAAAATGGCTCTTGAATAAAGAGTTCCATCTCCTTCATCTCCCAGTCAAAACTGGTTCGGCTTACGAGTTGTATTACCCAAAGAGTTGATATTATCCAAAGTTGACATTACTCCTAAATAAAAAAGGAACCTGCAAAATTTAAGGATTTTCACAGAAAAACTTAGAAACTGAGCAGAAAAAGATTTATATAGGGTCACAAAATTAAAAGGGAATCATTTATGTTATTAATATTTCTGACAAGGACCTCAGAAAGCTAAGTATATTTTTTAAACAATTAAGTTATGCTTTGACAACTGGTAATACTTAGTAATCAATCTGATTGCATAATAGCAACACTGACTATGCCTTCCAAAGCCATCATTTAAACATACCATAAATTACTATGTTCCTAAGATGCTGACTTAAAAGAATGAAATACTCAAATTCTGCTGTTGAAGTGAAACTTCAAAGGGTGGAGTAAAACCCTTTATGATATTGATTCCACCTCTTTCCCTTCTTTAGAAAAATGATAGAAAATGTCCTCATGGCAGAAACATTTACAGACTGACAGATGACTGAACTATTTATCTATCCATGTTTGCATGTAAATTCAGATCCTTGATAGACTTAAAATTCAAAAATATTAAAAGTACCCAGGAAAAGAAGTTTCTGCCCAGCTCTAACTTAACACCAAATGACCATTACGGGCCTTAAGCCCCCAAAGTCTGTGAAACATGGAGATTCCTCTCTTGTAGTTAAAAAAACAATAATGAGTATCTTGGCTCTGAACTAGAATCAGTACTAGCCACGGACCTGGCCAAGTTACTTAGAGTTCTAGTTTCTTCATGCACAAAATCAGGAAACAACATCTGCCTCCCAGGGCTGATGGGAAGACTAAACAAGTGGATACCCTGTGGAGGTGCTGGGCATAGGGCAGACATAAAAAAAGGTGAGTGTCAATGTTTCCAGGGATAGACTACAGGAAACTGGTGAGCAGGAAGTTACTTAACTTGCTCAAGGCTTCCAGGTCTCTGAGTATGGTGAATATTAATTATTTAAAATAACTGATTTCTTAGATTGGTGGAAATACAGTGGAAAAAGGAGTGGGTCTAGTATACTAAGACAGGGCTCTGCACACATGCTCTGCAGAGCGCCAGAAGTAAACCCCTTGGACTCTGTGGGCCAGTGGGGGTCCAGCGGGGACCCTGCAACCTTGGCAACGGCATGGCTCTCCTGAGGAGTAGGTGGGAAATTAACAGCAAAACCTGAGTTTGACTGCCTTTCTACTGTGTTACTGTATGATCACATCCAGGACACGGAACAGAGTGAACCATGGTATACACGAACATCTGAGCAGGATCTCCAGGCTGAGGGGGCCAAGAGGGTGAGGAAACTGGAACTCAGAGAGTGTAAATGACATCTCATCATAAGATTAAAAAAAAAAAAAAATCCTGACCATAGGAAAGAAAATTAAGTTTGATTTGTGTGATTCACTGTGATTACTTATAATATCTAAAAAGGGAGAAAATTGTATTTAAAACAGTCAGCCAAACTAGAGAAGTATCTGATCAATGAGCCTGTCCTATAAATGAATTCTTCCCTTAGAAATAACCCCTGAATGAGTCTCCAACGGTATAGCAAGACAGTCTGCACTGGCAAACCCAGGCCTTTCCATCTGTAGCCCACGTGGCAAGCTTTGGGCAGAGGCTTCCCTAGCAAGTTTGATCCTTTCGTATTCATTTCTGGCCCTATGACCATCAGCTCAATTGAAACTAGTCCAACAGAATCAAAGGCATTTGTAAAAGGTTTTAAGAGGAAAATCTCCTGCAAACTGTGTAATCCTGAATTAGTCCATGTTTGATTCTACATGTCTTAAGGCTTCAGCTTATGACATGTCTTTTACTACAAGGTGAACAGGAGCATTTGAGAATGTAAGCCCTGCTGGAGTTCAGTCTGTCACATACTGTTATTTGCAAAGGAATAAATGTTCTAAACTCAGTAAGTAAACTTTAGTGGTGATACAACTAAATCATAAAGGCATGACCATTTCTTCTGTGAAGTTATGTTCCCTTTTCTATATGAAAGTGGATAAAATTAAAACTTAGTCTAGCGTATTTTTTCCTTTGTATAAAATGTGAAGAATGTGAATCCACGCAAGGGAAAGCAGGACTGTATTAAAAATAACATGTGATTACACTAAATACGTATTAGTTTGGAAAAGAAAAGGAATACATCATGTTATTAAAATGTCCTGGTGTGTTTCTAAGTAACAGAATCTCTGTGGTCAAATAAACTTACATTAAACTATCAACTGATATAAGCAAATCTTTTTATAAGTTGGAATCTGCTGAAGGTTCATTTGTTTTGCCTAAACTGGGAATTACATTCACAAATATCAAATTTATATGTGAATCATTTGGAAAGTGAATTTAACTAGTATTGTGACACTCAGAATAAAAAAAAACATCATAAACTGTAAATCTATACTAGGGCAGCAGTTCTTAACTATTTGAAGGATGGACCCCTTTGAAAATATGGTGAAGGCTATAATGGATCCTCCATGCAGAAAAATCCGTATATAAAAATACTTGGCATGTACCAAAAGACTCATAAAGTCTTTCCACAAATTCTCTAGGTATTCATATACCCAAGTTAAGAATCCCTGTCTAGGGTAACATCTTAATTAACTTAAAATAAATTTGGTGGTAAATATTTCACTAGAGTGAAGGATAAATCAAAGAGTTAAAGTTAATTTAAGGCAAACTGCCTTATCTGCTCCAATTATTTAGCATTTATTCCCCCTTTATTTGGTAATATTTTCAAGGACACAGAAAAGTTTAAGTTCACAATGAGCACCTACATATCCTTCACCTATATTCACCAATGAATAATACAGATGCTCTCTGACTTATGATGGGTTACATCCTGATAAACCCACCGTAAGTTGAAAATATCATAGGTCAAAATGTATTTAATACACCTCACCTTCATCTAATGTCATAGCTCAGCCTAAGCTATGTACATGGGCTCAGAATACTATATTATTCTTCAGTTGGCAAAATAATCTAACGTGAAGCCGATTTTATAATAAAGCGCTGACCAGCTCAAGTAATTTACTGAATGCTGTACCGAAAGCAAAAAATACAATGGTTGTATGGGTACTCAAAGTACAGATTCTTGCTATCGAGCAAACTCTGACCTAATGGTGTTATATATTTACTTATTTTTTGAGACAGGGTCTGGCTTTGTCACCCAGGCTGGAGTGCAGTGGTGTGATCACTGAAGCCTCGACCTCCCAGCCTCAAGTGATTCGCCCACCTCAGCCTCCCCAGTAGCTGGGACTATAGGTGTGTGCCACCATGTCTGGTCTATTTTATTTTTTGTAGAGACAGGATCTCACTGTGTTGCCGAGGCTGACTTAATTGTTTTAGCTTCCCTTGATTATCTTTCCTTAAATCAATTATTATATTGGAAGTTTCACTGTGGTGATTTTCTGTTATTCCTTCTGCATTCATTAGTTGACATTCATCTGTAAGGAAAAACTCTGATCCTTTTAACCTTCTTTTCTCTGTTATTATAAAAAGGATTTAGTATTGTATGTGTTATAATCCACTGTTTTTTATTTTTTTGAGATGCTCAAACTGCCCCTTCATGGTGGCTTCTATGTTCCTTTTTGGAGTCCTTGGTAAACTCTGCAAACTTTCACACTTCTTGGTACAAGAAACTTTTTCAGACACCTTTATTTCTCTGGTCCAGACCTTTTATGGGCCATTTTTCCAAGGAGTCCTGGTACCCTTAGTGGGAAACAGTATTTAGAAACACAGATCTGGAAACCAGATGTGCTCATTGCTCCCAGGTCTGCTCACTGGAAAGAGGTAAGAAATTTATTTAAAACAAAACCATTACTTGTACAGATTCCTCAAAGCAAACTGACTTCAGACATTCGTTAAAAATATTTGACACAGCTGGGTGCGGTGGCTCACGCCTGTAATCCTAGCACTTTGGGAGGCCGAGGCGGGCGGATCACCTGAGGTCAGGAACTCGAGACCAGCCTGGCCAACATGGCAAAACCCCGTCTCTACGAAAAACACAAAAATTAGCCAGGCGTGGTGGGCTGCACCTGTAATCCCAGTTACTCAGGAGGCTGAGGCAGAATTGCTTAAACTCAGGAGGCAGAGGTTGCAGTGAGCTGAGATTGTGCCACTGCACTCCAGCCTGGGCGACAGAACGAGACTCTGTGTCGAAAAAAAAAAAAAATTGATACATGCAAAATATAATAAACAGAATTATATAAGTCCTTCATTTTTCATAAACTCAACTGAATGAACATTCAGTGACAATTTATTGTAATTCATTTTTCAGAACTAGAAACTTTAAGTAGGATGACAGAGTGAGCTCAGCCACATGACACAGCAGAAGCCAGTCCCTGCAACAGAAGAGCTGTGAGGAGAGGGTAAGAGGAGGTCAGGGCAGCAGAGAACCATGGAGGGCCTACGTGCTCAGCAAATTGCTGCTACACAGGACGTCAGGGTCAGTGTTTCCAGCTCATATTTTTCAAAATACATTGTAAACTTGGACTTTGACATCAAATTTCCTGGTTTTTAAAAATACTATATACTCCAAACAATCTGCAGGCTGAATATTGCCCCTGGGTCACAACCTACAGTACAAAGTAAATTCATTAGAAACCAAAGTGCCTAGTCCACCATGAGGGACACTTGAACATCAAAACCCATGAAATCTTAATCATTTATCCCCTCACAGAAGCTTTTTAAAGCATCTACTATACAAAAATCCCTATGTTATGCATATTTACATCCTAGGATTCAGTGGCCTAGAACATTCTTAAAGTGGGTGCTTGTATGGCATGGCTAACTCCCTCACAGTCCTCAGGTCTTCTGACTGTCACCTGACAGGGAGGGTACCCCTGACAGTCCCACCCCCATCCTGCTTCTCTCCATAGCACTTACACTATTTGTTGAATGAATGGATGGGTGGACGGCCTTTCTTGTAGCTACTACTATAAGAGAACATTGTACAATCTATTCCAATTCATTTAGAACGTGAAGGACACCAGAGACTGGCAAAAGGACATCCGAAAATTCAAACTGCCTAATTTTTGGCAGGTGTGTGTATGCCCCTCAATATACTCCTGACACATGCTGCTCCTATAGCTCCTGCCTCGCCTATCAAACCTTTTCATTTGGGCTGTGTGCAGGTGGTTCCCACCTGGAATCTCAGCACTTTGGAGGCCGAGGTGGGACAGCTGCTTGAGCCCAGGAGTTTGAGCTATGATTGTACCACTGCACTCCAGCCTGGGTGACAGAGTGAGACTCTGTCAATCAATCAATCTTTTATTTGCATGAGACAGTTTCAAGGTCCTCCCCTGTTCTTATTTGTGTTTGGACTTTGACCACTGCTGTCCATGTCTAGACCAGGAGAAGTTCTGGAAAGGGTGTGAGAAATTATATGACAGCTTAGATTGGGCAATTTATTTTTATTTTCACAATGGTTAGCATATATAAGACCAAAGGAAAATAAATTTCCATTAAAGTTTCTTTTATGGCAATCAATATTTTTATTCATAAACTGTCAGTACTGAGAATATTACTTTTTCAGTTTTGTAATTTATCTTTGTGTTTGTAACATAATGTAGATTACTTGTGATTCCTAAACATGCTGTTATAATGCAACTAGTTCTTCATTATTTAGACCAAGGCTCAATGAGGCAAAAATAGAACAATAAAAACAACAACAAACAAACATGGAGAAAAGAACTAGTTCCCCGCCATAGGACCCCTTTAGGAAACAAAAATGGAAGGTTTTCTCCTCACAATACTTGAGGGAAGAAGAGGTACACTGCTTCGTTTGGAATGATAACCTGGAAAAGGGTGGGGATAAGCTCAGGCATGTTCGTGCCTGCTGCACCATCTCTGGCAAGTGTGAGGCAAAGCTTTCCAAGCCACAGCCCCAAGATGGTGAAGGGCGGTGCCTGAGGCCTGCACGTCTACATTATCTGCAGAACAGAGTAGTAAGCCGAATATACTACCCTAAACCCAGCATCTTATTCCAGGG
Source organism: Theropithecus gelada (assembly GCF_003255815.1). Classification (NCBI taxonomy): domain Eukaryota; kingdom Metazoa; phylum Chordata; class Mammalia; order Primates; family Cercopithecidae; genus Theropithecus; species Theropithecus gelada. Next base: position 105,644,100 of record NC_037683.1, on the reverse strand, counting down.
CCTATTTCTTTCCCTGGGCCCTCTGCCCAAAGATCGAAGCAAAATATCAAGGAAAAGTAGCTGTAACATATATTTAGAAACAACCTTACAGGAACTGCCTCCTATCTCTCTAGACATGGGTGGCAAAACTGCACCCAGAAAGGCCACGCAGGCAACTCGACTGAGGAGTGGCTTGGGTGGGTGACATGGACAACATCCTGTGAGTATAGAAGTGAAAAACACATGTCCCAGAGACAACAGTTGCCATGCAAAACCAGAAATCACGGACTGGCAAAGCCTAATTTTTAAAGAGAAGTTGAAATCTTATTTTTAAATACAGCAATTTCACCTAACAAAAATACATAGGCATATGACCCCCAAATGACAGACTGAGGAACGTTCATAGTAGCTCTCCAAAAGGTACTTAATCTAGTTGAATATATAAACAACTTGTGGCTTACTCATATATGAGAATACTACACAGTGATGAGAATGAACTGCCGTGTATCACAATGACATGAATGGATCTCAAAAGCATGTCACTGAATGAAAAAAGCCAGATGCAAAAGAGAATGCACAGTATGATTCCATTTATATAAAATTCAAGAAATAACCTATGGTGCTGAACTCAGGCTGTGACTTGAGGAGTATGAGGAGGGATTCTGGATGTATGAGAATGGAGTATGAGGCTAGGATTTCTTGATTGGGGTCATTTTGTAAAAATTAATTGAGTTGTACCATTTCTTTTTTTGTAACATACACTTCAATAAACAGTTCAAAAACAAAACACTGTGCAGGACAAACTGAATTTGACCCAAGGGCTTCCTGTTTATGACTGTGTTCTGAAGGAATTTAGGCAAACACTAGATGCTCTGGATACAAAGATTTTAAAAATCCAGTTCATATTTTCATGATGTTCCCAATTCATCCAGTTAACAGATACATCTGCAACTAAAACATACTTGAATAAATGAGAATATGAGCATTCTAAACCAAACAGGAGGGCGTCATTCCCTAGGTGCTGCAGGGCTAGGATGGGGCCTGAGCTACACTGAGGTCCACTAATGGGACTAGCGAGCTGCCTGGAACTGTCAGCTTGGAAGTCCAAGGAGGAGTACTTTATTTAAGTGAGGGAAGGATGAACACATAGCTAGCTGCTGTGCACATCTGAGGCAAATGTATTCTTTAGGACTGTAGCTGCCTTGTTTAACACAATGTGTGCCATCTCTCTGGAGAGAGGGAACAAACGATGGTCAGATTCTTGATGACAGGAGAGAACAAGTCTTCTAACCCACTGGAAAAGCTCTTCACTGGCCTCCAAATCTATACAACAGTTGGGAAGATCCATCGGAGTCACTTACAACAGTGAGTCCTTGCCACTAAGGTTAGAAAACTGCCCTCTCTCAGTCCGGCTGCGGTGGCTCACGCCTGTAATCCCAGCACTTTGGAAGGCCGAGGCGGGCAGATCACAAGGTCAGAAGATCGAGACCATCCTAGCTAACACAATGAAACACCATCTCTACTAAAAAAACAAAAAAAAAATTAGCCGGGTGTGGTGGCGGGCGCCTGCAGTCCCAGCTACTCAGGAGGCTGAGGCAGGAGAATGGCATGAACCCGGGAGGCAGAGCTTGCAGTGAGCCAAGATTGTGCCACTGTACTCCAGCCTGGGCGACAGAGCGAGACTCCATCTCAAAAAAAAAAGAAGAAAACTGTCGTCTTTTGAAGGTCTTAGTTGATATAGAATTGGGCAGTCTCTTGGGGATGAGTGGAAAAAGGAGTACAAATAATGATTTCTTTTCAGGGAATAGCATCTTCCCTGCTCTAAGTCTCCCTAAATGTCAGTGAGGCCATAGCTAATATTTTCTTGAAAAGGGAAGGTTGTATGCATCCTAAGAGGGTGTTACTTGGACATGCATGTGTGGCTGTGTTATTTCACATATGTTGAGTCCAGGGAGCAGTTCATGGAGCCTCGTACACAGTTTCCCTGACATGCCTATAGCAGTGCCAAAAGCTTAAAAAAAAAGTCTGGAGAAGTACGCATAATGCAATAGCTACAGTCATTAGAAGAAAAAAAAGGCATTGTTCTTTCTCAGGTACATCTGAAGTTTGGGTATATACTTCAGTAATGTTGGTATCCTTTATTCAGATTGATAAATATTTTATTAGTCTATACAGGTTGAGTAACTTTTGAAATTGTAATTTACAAATATTCATTCACTTAAGAATCTTGTATTTTTAAAACTAGGTATTTCTTGAATGACTCCGACTGCACTTTCAATGGCCAGTTGCCATGCATTATTAAACTTTCTTTTTTTTTTTCTTCAGAATCTTCCAGTAGACGTCTAGAGTTTAGCTAGAAGTCTTGGCTACGATACAAACAGTGATGGAAAACACATGAGCAGTAACAAGTTTTAATCTTGCTCCTCAGTACTAACATGGACTAATCTGTGGGAGCAGTTTATTCCAGTATCACCCAGGGTGCAGCCACACCAGGACTGTGTTGAAGGGTGTTTTTTTTCTTTTAAATGTAATACCTCCTCATCTTTTCTTCTTACACAGTGTCTGAGAACATTTACATTATAGATAAGTAGTACATGGTGGATAACTTCTACTTTTAGGAGGACTACTCTCTTCTGACAGGTATGTTTCATGTCTATCTTACATGTACCAATGTATACTTTATAGTCAGTACTAAGGAGACATTAATGTTATTAATAAATGCTTATAAATCATATGATAAAGTCCAAAGCTTATCTCTATAATTTCTTAAAAATCAGCATTTAAATATAAACCTAAATTTGTACCTAAAATTATTCTAGTTTTATGTCTTATCTATAATGAATTTATTTTAAATATAATTATGTGACTTTTTTTCCAGCTAAGTGAAAACCTGTCATTATGCTTTATCATAAATGTTAACATGATTGATTTTAAAAGTCATTTAAATAAACATCTTGTGTGTTTATCTAGGAAAATAACATTGCTACAATAATGATCATGAAGTTTGGGGATATCACAGCTATATTAAATGAAACAGTAAATATATTTTTCAATATTTAAAATATTGTCAAATGTGTATTTAAAATGTGTGAATTACTGAAATGTCATTTTTACTTATACATTTGAATATTCTTATTTTTCCTTGATAAATGTCTTCCTTATTATAATGAAATGGCACTGAAAAGTTTAAATGGAAACCTATACAATTCCAAGAAAGAATACTTATTAGCAATAGTTCAGCTAGCACTATATTCAATATGAAAGATTAGGAAATTTTCACAGCATATATACAGTCAGAATTTAACACTTTCAAAGATTTCCTTTGTCCACTCTCAAAGTAAATTTCTGATTAAATTTTAGATTAAAAAATTTAAGCAATGTATTCAATATTCTACTCCCTAGTAACCTAAATAGTGCACAGCATTCTTTCATGTTAATCTATTCAGAGGTGTGGCACCCAAGAAACAGTGGCCACATGGTGTAGGGACTGAGTCATAAAGAACCTGAGGGGGTTATATTTCCCTAAAAATAAAGTTGTTTAAATCCAAGAATCAAGTTGTTAAAAGAAAGAAATAAAAAAAGAAAGAAAAATCAAGCACAAGCCCACACACATAAAAGGATCCTGATGTTTTTAGTTTGTTTTTTGGCATTAAGGAGTATAGTGTAGTAGTGGAAAGAACAGAGGATATATAGTCTTCTGTTACAACTAACTACTCAATTAAAAACAAATATTCTGATAACTGATCTGAGGTTTGAGACAAAAACGATTAACTTTACAAGTACAAGTCTTGAAGCACTGTGGGAAACATCATAAAAATGGAGAGGGAGGAGATTTTGTTTTTTAAGACAGTAGCTTGGTTGCTAGACATATGGAAAAATTAGTGAAGGGAAAAATTAGTATAAAAGGAAAAACAGCCAGAATGCTTCGTCAGAATGCTAGTTATACTTCTAAGGTAAAATTAACTGCTTTTTAATGAAAGTGCTACCTGTGTCAGTATCCATGAACAAATGGTACTGTGAATAAGTTTCCAAATGCATGCTTGGACTTCTAACACATTTGTTAGCTTACAAGGCTGTGCCTTGATTATATCTGAATTTGGTTTGGATTCCTTCTGTGAAATATATGGAGTGTGTTACATCACATTTATATACTGAAATCTGCTACTGGTACCTGTGAACTGATAGGCATGTTTAAATCAAGGGAAAAGTTGCCAAGCGGGCCTTTAAACATGGGATTTAAAAGCACAGTGACTTATTTACCTAATAATAGTGTCTGAGAGGAAATACCATTTCACTTAGACAAACTTTCCATTCTAAGTTTGTAGACCAGTTAAATGGAAAAAAGAAAGCTTATGTGCTTCTTAAGCTATATTTCCAGTCCATATGTTATGAACTCTTTTAAGACCTTGGCCAAACCTCCTTAACTAGGCTTTTCCAGAGGAAAGTCTGTTTACTGTCTGGAAGTAACTATGAGATTAAAATCCATTTAGGAGGACATGCAGTCTAGTGGAAAGCACAACCAACAAGCAGTGAGGAGGCCAGCCCTCAGCTCCACCACCTCCAGCCAGTTCTGGACACTCATTGCCTCAGCTTTTTCTCAGTAAAAGACGGCCGTGGGGGGAAGGTCTCAAAGGCCTCTCTTAGCTCTAGGCTGCTATGATTTATTAGTAACAGCAGTAGCACTGGAAGAACACTCCAAATAGTATTCTGATTAAGAGAGACTTGAAACCAAAATCCAAAGCTTTCCATGAGTGGAAAACACTGGCAAAAGTGGTCTAAATCAGGGAAATATTGAGTATTCCTGAGAAGATTTAATATTTTTAAAGGTTTTAAAAATAGAATAATCTGAATACTGCCAAAACTAATAAAACAGAGGTTATACCTCATTCATAAACTCAAAACAAGCAAAAGTCATATCATTTTAAATGACATATAATATTCTCTACATTCTTTCTGAATAATAAGAAAAAATACTGCTATCTAGGTTTCCCTCCTAGACATTCCATTATTTTCCTATTGGTAAACAGTTGCACATTGAACTGGGGGAGGTCTAGGACCTATCCTTAACTTGTACTTATTAACAAAGTGGTGGAAGAGACCCAGCAAGAGACTCAGGTAAAGAGTGTAAATAACAAATTCCTCATGGAATCAAGGTTGGCCTTTTTTCTTTGCAAGCAACCAGGATACAAGAATGCAAAAGATTAGATTAATTGTATAAGGCTAACAGAAGACAGAACTAGCAGAGAGAAATGAATTTTCCAGAAGGCATTTTTGAGTTTCCATATAAAATAATCTTTCCTAACAGCCATGGATGGGCAACTGTGGAAGATGCTGCCTTGAGGCAGTATCCTCTCCCTGGTGTTATTCAAGCAGCATGGATATGCTCCCTGTTCCAGAAAGTTCTGCAACCTTCACCACCAGGAAGAACTCCTGTTTCAAAGGTCTCCATCTCTTACTCTCCAGGAAAGGGCCCAACTGCTATATAAAAATGGCTGCCTCCACTGCTCAGCAACTGGAATGCTTCCCAACAACTACAGATAATGCTACTGCCTAAAACTTGCAGACAGAAGTCTCCATTTCATATTTTCATTTTACCTCAGTTTTGATTAAAGGCAGTAACTTATCAGTCTCAGAAAAGAGGAGAGACAATGCTGCTCCTGATGCCACTGGGGGGCTGGTCAGCAGCCCTGAGGCGGGGATGTGGAAAAAAGCAGGCCCACTACTGTTCCACTCCCTGCCTTCCCTGCCCTGTGTACCTTCTCCTTCTCCTTCTCCTCTCAACTGTCAGTTCTGCTCCTCACACGTGATCCCGTTCCTCATCCTGAACCTCAACTCAGTACTGTGGAAGCCTCTTTTGACGGTGGCACGAGGCTGAAGGCATCTGGGAAACCATTATGTGGTGTGCAAAGGAGCCGAGGCCAGCCCTTGCTCCCACTGCCAGGCCACAAGGAACACCACGATGCGTTCTTGGCACCCCACTTTGGATCTCTAACACATTCCTGGTGTTTTACTTTTTTTTTTTTTTTTTTAAGTTCCATAGTTTTTGGTTTCTGCATTTTGGATATATTATCTGTTAAATAGGTTTTTCCGGTCCGGACTGGGAACATAAAGTCCATATAGTTCAAAGATTCTATGGGAAAATGCTTAAACTAAAACAATCAGGCTGGGTACAGTGGCTCACACAGTGGCACACTTTGGGAGGCCAAGATGGGTGGATTACTTAAGGTCAGGAGTTCAAGACCTGCCTGGCCAACATGGTGAAACCCCGTCTCTACAAAAATACAAAAAATTAGCCAGGCATGATGGCACATGCCTGTTATCCCAGCTACTTGGAAGGCTGAGGTGGGAGGATCACTTGAACCTGGGATGTGGAGGTTGCAGTGAGCCAAGATGGTGCAACTGTACTCCAGCCTGGGCGACAGAGTGACTTCATCTCAAACAAACAAACAACCCAAAAAACAAACAAAACAGATCAACCAACTTAAAAAATAACCTTATCAAAATCTTCATTTCCCATTGACCAGAACAAATATGATTAAGCCTCAAGAAATTGTGAACCCCAAAACAATTTCCCAAGTAGGTGCTATTGTTTGACTTTTGGCTAGAGAGAGGTGAGAATAGTGTGTACGGGAAACCTTTGATTATACCAACTCCTACCAAAAGTGGTAGGAAAAGACAGCAGTATATGTAGTAATAAAGCAAAGAAAATTCTGTTGGCGGACTGACATTTAAAATATTTTAAAAGCAACATAATTAAAAAACTATGCACGGGAAGAAAAAAATGCTTTGCTTATAATCCCATTATCCCTCTTGCCAGGTTTGTATATTCTATTTCAATCTTTTTTTCATATGAATATATGTTTTTATAAATGTCTTTAGTTCTACTGGTCTCAAACAGTAAACTGAGGGTTATGTGTAGACAGACATGGTGAAGAATTTTACTTTCAAAGCTCTGGGTACCACACATCTAGTGTTAAAGCCCCACACCCCTATTCCTACCCCGTAAGTCACAGTATATAAGGTTTACATTGTCTATTTACTAATCTACACATTTTATTTTTTAGTTTTTCTATTAATGCACCTGACATTCAAGTGTTGACTTTACGATCTCATATTTACCTGACAGTAGTTGATCAGGAGTTGTGGGTTTTTTATTTTTGAGTAGGGAAGTGAGGGAGAGAAGAGGATGGGGAGGAAGGTGTGCTCTACTTTAAGAGATTCAGAATTCTGACAAGTGACACTGCCTGGGGTACAGTGCGTGCTTGGTAAATGCCCACTGAATAACTCCAGCAACCTCAAAGAAAGCCAGAAACAGGACTTCAAATGACATTATAATTCTATAGCTTCTTGTTGCCAAGGTCAGACAAGGTCAAGGGCAGCTGTGCACCTAGAAGACAGAGCTGTAATGCAAGAATGTTACAGAATAAACTGGAATCAGGGGCCAACTTTGATTTAGCTAAGGACCAAGAGCTGACTTTTCTAGGGAATGAGTATTTTGAAGGTTGAGGCAAAGCTGGGCACTAAACCTTAAGGAGTCAGGAGCCACACAACAGCCCTAAGTCAAAACACATAATGAGTCAAAGTCAGATAGCCAGCCAAGGAACAGAGACAATGTGCCAGGGACAAAGTGATATTGAAAAGGAAGCCCCCAGTAACCTTTACCAGGACCCCATACAGGATTCCCAGGATGACTGGAATATGAAACATCAACCTGCCTGCCAGCAGGGACACCCCACACCTGCTACAGAACAGTGGTCAGCCACAGTTGGTGATTTCCACCTGGGGCTCTCCAACAGAAGCCACTGGACCTTGTGTTGCCGGCACAATCTCTCACCCTGTACTGCACAAATCTGACCTCACAATCATTCTATTCTCTACCTTCCAGTCCAAGCTACACAGGTGCTTCTTTATGTACAGATGTATACAGGACAGGAATTTGTATACTGGTTAGATAACAAGAAATGGCAGAGTATGCCCAGGAAGCCACGAGATTTCTGGATACAACAACTGAGTCCCCCCACATGAGCTGGAGCAGAAGGCAGCACAGAACAGGGAGTTGGGACACATGAGCCCTAGCTCTGGCTCCATCTATATTTGGTAGGTGACTTTGGGCGAGTCACTTAAGCTCTTTACACCTCATTTCCTATGAGGGATGAGTCTAGAATAACATCTGAATTGACACCTCCACAAAGTAGTGTACAGATGGGAGGCTAGGGCCAGTTTTGAAATGGGAATCAGGATAGGATTATTAAAATATAAAAAACTCTTGCCATTCTCAGATCTGTTCTGTAATCTCTTTCCTAGCATTAGTGTGGATTATCACAGGAATATCACACATACCTGACCAGTGCCATCCAGCTACCCAGTAGGCAAATGTTCATGCCACCATTTAGATTTTTGGAGCATATGAGGAATTAAATAATCATCAGGTTAATAACTAATGACAGTAGGACATTCTAGCCCTTGTCTGGTGATTAAAAGGACATACCACATATAAATGAAGATATTAATTAAGTTAATGAATTCATTCTTGATTTTTAAATCCAGGAAAAAGCAGGCCCGTGGAGGGATGTTGAAGTTGATTTTTTGGTTCTGGGGAATTGTAACCAGTTGGGATTTGGAGGGGTAGGTCTTCCTGAGGCTGCGCCAATCCCAGCTGATTATGTGTCTTTTGCAGCTCAGCGGCTCTCTGGCACTTGGGCAATGGCAGGCCTGGTGGACTATTTAGGTGACTGTAGCCTGGTGGACTGTTAGGGTCTGCGGAGCCCTCTGCTGTGGTGGTGAGTGGATGCCCTCTTGCCACGACTCAGTTTCACCAGCGAGCATCTCTAGGATGCATCCATTTTGAATAATTCCATGTTTTTAATTTTTGAAAATTTTGAAGAATATACACATTTCACAGATGACAATTTAAAAATTGTGATATGTAAATATGGCAATAAATCTATGCTCTGAAGGTTCTCGTTTGTATAGTTCTGTTTTGTGTGCATTTAAAAAATGCAGCTGAAAACAACCTGGCCCCCCAAAACCAAAACAAAGAAACAGACAGAACTCAGGGGAAAGACGAGTAAGAAAGAACAGTCTGGACATCAGACAGTTTGGATCAAATATTAGACAATGGAACAGATTAGAAGGAAAAATATACCACTTGTGGAAAAAGTGACCAACTATGAGAGTGAGGTTGGGAAAGGTGGAGAGAAATCAGTTAAGGGAAAATTCCAGATGTTGTCTAAGGAGACAGTGAAGACACTCCTCCTTCAGGGACACTGAATACATTAAGGCAATAGAAAGATTTTGGGAATACAGAGTTAGGTAAGATAATCTGTTTCTAACATGTTTATTAGCTTTTTCATTATAAAGGTAATACTCATTGCTCATTATGAAAGTTAAAGGAAAAAGGAAAACACAAGTCATCTATGGTTCTAGTAACCAGAGTTTATCATCAATCAGGTATATTCCTGCCAGGTTTGTTTTTGGTTGTTTCTGAGTGTTTGTAAGTATACAGTTTACGGATTTTTTATATTTGCTTTTTTCATTTCACAAAAGATAATATCCCATATTTTAAAATGTCTTTGCAAGCATTTTGTGGGTTCCAAAATATTTCATGGAATATACTCTTTTATTTTACTATTCCCTTGTAACCATTATAATTGTCTCAAATATTTCTGCTATTATACTTCTGTGATGAACATCTTTGTGCACTTTAGAAATGTTTCCTGAGACTACATTCCAAAAAGTAAAATTACTATCTGAAAAACAGAGATATTTTTAGAGTTCCCAATGCACATTGCTGAATTGTCTTCCAAAAATCTTTGTAAATTTACTCTCACATTAGCTAAACAATGGATAAAAATGTCATTTCATTGCACTCTTGCCGGAACTGAGTAATGTATATATGCAGGAATTATATCCATTTAAACTTAATATCCAATTTCTGTTTAGTCCTAGACCGATCTACACTAAGACACCATGAAGGAGTATGTGCTCCTATTATTCCTGGGTTTGTGCTCTGCCAAACCCTTCTTTAGCCCTTCACACATGGCGTTGAAGAACATGATGCTGAAGGATATGGAAGACACAGATGATGATGATGAGGAGGAGGAGGAGGACAACTCTCTTTTTCCAACAAGAGAGCCAAGAATCCCTTTTTTCCCATTTGATCTGTTTCCAATGTGTCCATTTGGATGTCAGTGCTATTCACGAGTTGTACATTGCTCAGATTTAGGTAAGAATATAAGCCAATTTTGTTTTGAAGAATAATAATGCTATTCTGACCATTTGAAGGATGGAAAAAGTCTTCACAGAAATTTCAAAAATAATCTCACTGATTGTACAAGATTTTTTTCATTTAAGTTTTCAGGTGGAAAGTACAGCAAACCTCAAAGTACATCCAAACTTATTTTTAAAATTAAGAAAATCAGAGGAAAACTAAGGGAATGTTGTACATAGAACATTTTCTTCCCTTCCCCAGTTACATCAAAGCATTTAATTTTAATTCCCTTCAGAGAGAATGGACATCACATGCAGCTCTATCTCAGGGTGTTAGCAGGTTGAGACTGTACTTTTGAGTAAAACTCCATGATAACAAAATAATCTGCGTGTCTAGAACAATGAAACGAGTTACAGAAAGCTTGTGAAATCTCTAATCTAGACCTTTTAAAGATAATGCTTTATTTGCTTTTTAACAATGTGGGTTTAAAACTGCCTAAGAAAAAAGTGGATAAAGTCTTTTTAAAATTTATAATTCTTTGCTGAGTATTTTCTTTAATACTTCTAATGAAGGAGCACTCAAGAGCACACCCATGCCCTGTTCAGGGAGGGGACATGATGGCAATGCATATCAAGAGTTGTTGCCCTCAGTTATTTCCAAGAGGGGACAGCTGAGACTGACCCCACTGTGGAGGTCAAGGTTTGGCACACAACTCCCACTCAGGGGCTGATGGCCCATCAGGGTCACTTCATGAGTCTATATGAGCAGATGTCTTGAAAAGCATTAGACTTGCTTCCTACTGCCATAGCATTCATGGCAAGAGTTAAAGCTTATAATAATCTACTCTAGAGACCTTAATGAAGTTTGTCATTATATGACAAAATGAGAGGCGAACAAAAAGCATTCAGGAAAAGGGGAGACTAATACGAGCTAGACTTACTAGTAAAGTCTAATGAAATAGGCTAGGAAGGAAATGAGTCTTACGCTTTACCTATGGAATTCTCATGAGAAAGAGATTAAGATGCAAGTACTGTTTGAGAAAACGTGTTCATGCAGAATGACTGTGGAAAAAGCAGCAGGAACAAGAAATGCAGAAGCTGAGACAGATGGTGGGTGCAAGAAGAGGTTAGTCAGGGAATACGAGAACGTACTATTGTACTAAACTGCATCTCAGACAAGAAAAAACATTACCTGCTATCAGTCTGCAGAACGGGTGCATGTTAAAGCACTTTGTAAGCCAAAATTCCAGATAAAAATATGTGTATCTGCTATGACTCCACTAGATGTAAATTGGGTTGGTTCTGGGTAAGATGGCGAATAAGGACGCATTTATCTTTAGTGCAGACCACCCCCACGTGCTAGCCTCCATATGTGACACGGCAGAGCAGTCATATGCTTCCAACATTTAGACCTTGGATGAGACATTGCATAAAACTGCTCCAGTACACACTTGTCACCAAAGACCTGAGAAGCCCAACCTACCTCATGGCAGGAATCTGGTGTTCCCATCACACAGTCTCCCGAACATTTAGCTTTGAAAAAACTCTAGTAAACAAAATCCACCTAAGGATATCTGTGACAGTCAGACATGCCATCAGCATGCTGCCGCAACCACCCTACCTCCCCCAAAACATGACCATAAAAAGGGTCTGGGCCCTTATCACTCTTCCTCCCTCAGGAGATGAAACTCTTTTCAGAACTTCAGTTTCAACAGGGGCAGGGCAGGAGTAGGTTTGTCAAAATCTGTGTTACTAGGAGGATCCCTTCTGCAGAACCTCCAGTTTCCTACAAGACTTCCACTTCATTTTCTAAAACCAAAATAATTTCCTGTGTTCATAAAAATGGCAAAATAAATCTATTCTAACAAACAGAACTGCCCCTCTACCTTGCTAATTTATCAAGTTAACCCCCTTTTCTTCCCATATAGAGTTAAATTTCTTGTCGATTTTATTTTATTATTATTATTATTACTTTTGTTTTTTGAGACAGAGTCTTGCTCTGTCGCCCAGGCTGGAGTGCAGTGGTGCGATCTCGGCTCACTGCAAGCTCCGCCTCCCAGGTTCACGCCATTCTCCTGCCTCAGCCTCCCGAGTAGCTGGGACTATAGATGCCTGCCACCAAGCGCGGCTAATTTTTTTGTATTTTTTAGTAGAGATGGGGTTTCAACGTGTTAGCCATGATGGTCTCGATCTCCTGACCTCGTGATTCACCTGCCTCGGCCTCTGAAAGTGCTGGGATTACAGGCGTGAGCCACGGCGCCCGGCCTGTTTTATTATTATTATTTTTTTTGAGACAGAGTCTCACTCTGTCACCCAGGTTGGAGTGCAATGGCACTATCTTGGCTCGCTGCAATCTCTGCCTCCTGGGTTTAGGCGATTCTCATGCCTCAGCCTCCCAAGTAGCTGGGACTACAAGCATGTGTAACAAGGCCCAGCTAATTTTTGTATTTTTAGTAGAGACGGGGTTTCACCATGTTGGTCAGGCTGGTCTTACAACTCCTGACCTCAAGTGATCCACCCACCTTGGCCTCCCAAAGTGCTGGGATTACAGGTGTAAGCCACCACGCCTGGCCAATTTTAAAGTATGGAAAGGAAGAGTACACAGAGCTGTAGGATAGAATGTTGATATTCAAATACTAGATTTTCAATTCTTCAATTTTTGGCTATTAAATGTATGACTATACTTCAGGAGTGAGGACGGTTCTATCAAAAGTGTACTGACATCTAGGCCAAGGCAGGAGGATAACTTGAGTCCAGGAGTTCGAGACTAGCCTGGCCAACATGACAAAACGCTGTGTCTACTAAAAATACAACAATTAGCCAGGCATGGTGGTACACATCCTAGCTACTTGGGAGGCTAAGACAGGAGAATTACTAGAACCCAGGGGGCGGAGGTTGCAGTGAGTTGAGATGGTGCCACTGTACTCCTGCCAGGGCGACACAGCAAGATTGTCTCAAGAAAAAAAAAAAAAAAAGAATTATGTATGAATCAGCATGTGGAAATCAAAGAATTTGCAACTAATTAGAGGAATTAATTAAAGGAAATGGGTGGCAAAGTTTTTGGTAATATACATGAAAGAAATCTAATTTTTCTATTTTCTAAACACAACTTTCTAAGGCTTCTTAAAATGATCAAGACCCGGCCGGGCGCAGGGGCTCACAACTGTAATCCCAGCACTTTGGGAGGCCCAGTCGGGCGGATCGTGAGGTCAGGAGTCTGAGACCAGCCTGACCAACATAGTGAAACCTCGTCTCTACTAAAAATACAAAAATTAGCCAGGCGTGGTGGCACACGCCTGTAATCCCAGTTACTCAGGAGGCTGAGACAGGAGAACTGCTCAAACTCGGGAGGTGGAGGTTGCAGTGAGCCAAGATCACACCACTGCACTCCAACCTGGGCAACAGAGCGAGACTCCATCTCAAAAAAAAAAAAAAAAAAAAAAAGAAAGAAGGAAAAATTATCAAGACCCATATGCTCCAATTTAGCACTATAACAGCCTGGAAATTTGCAAAGAAAGCTAATATTCCTCAGCCAATGGTACATCAACCGAAGCTGCACCTCAGTGGTTGATCACCTTCTTTCTCACAGCCACCAGGGCAGCTCCAATTTATCACCTTTTATTCCACCTTAGAGGGGATGAGTGGTGACAGCTATACCAATCTAGACACCTTGTAAAAATTAGTAAGTTACTCCAAAGGGTCCTGAGGTCTTCCCCCAAAACAATGTTTTTTTGGTCATCTGTTATGACTGTTAAGTCATGTGTAACTTGATGATAATCATAGGTTTAAAAAAATGTGTTTCTATCATATTAGTAATCTCATCTTCAGCATGATTCTCTACTATATAATATGTTTGTTTCTTTCTAAGGTTTGACCTCAGTCCCAACCAACATTCCATTTGATACTCGAATGGTTGATCTTCAAAACAATAAAATTAAGGAAATCAAAGAAAATGATTTTAAAGGACTCACTTCGCTTTATGTAAGAATATATCCTCATACTTTCAAAGATTTAAGTGAAAACTCTTTGCTATAATGATTAATTATATAATCTTTGCTGTAATGATTAATTATACTATGTTAGTATAAACAAGTATTACTTTTCTGTACGTAAAGAATGACAAAAATCCCTGCATTCAACAGGGTTCTAGTCAATTAAAAATTACAGATTTCATTCAATTAATAGTCTAATTCAATGGATGTTTATTAAATAATAGCCATGTAAAAGGCAGTGGGCTGACCTTAATGGTCCTCAAATAAGCTTACAATCTATTCAGGTAGTAACAGTCACTATACATTAAAATGAACAAGAAAACAATTACTTACAGCAATCATTAGCAAACAGTGTAAGAAATCTCTACCCAAACGTGTGAAGACACCACAAATCTCTAACAGCAGCAGATAGAATATATCTGATTGATTAATATATACACGTATGGCTTCTTTATTGGATCTTTAAAAAGAATTTTTTCTTTACTATATTAGTATCATTTTAATATTCTAGGATTTAAAAGATTACCACTTCCACGTTTAACATTTTGGGCTGGGTGTGGTGGCTCATGCCTATAATCCCAGCACTTTGGGAGGCTGAGGCGGGTGGATCACTCGAGCCCAAGAGTTCGAGATCAGCCTGGGCAACATAACGAGACTCCACCTCTTTAAAAAATATAAAATTAGTTGGCATGGTGGTGGTGCATGTAGTCTTAACTGGGAGGTAGAGGTTGCAGTGAGCTGTGACTATGCCACTGCACTCTAGCCTGGGTGACATAGTAAGACCCTATCTTGAAAACAAAAACAAACCAAAAAACCATTTTGAAGTTTCTAGATTTTAGCAAGTAAAATTTCTGACTTAGTCTGAAATTGAGTTTGGAGGAGCACCTCATTTCCCCCGCCACAGCTGTGGAAGTATCACCACCTCCCCTCAGCACAGCTCCTGCCTCGCTGACTCTGGCGTGGTGTTAGAGGAAGAGCTCTGGTTCTGTATCATCTGAGGCGGTAAGCCAGGCCTGGCTATTCCAGGCCATTTCCCCACACTCTCAGGCTGTGCTGGAGAAAGCAAATTTAAAGTCTGTCATCTCTAGGTAAGCTAAAACTAAGAGAATAGCGTAGAAAATACCATAACCATACTAGCCCCTTGCTACCATGCAGGCCTGGCTCTGTTCCTGTGGCTGAGAGATGAGGGGTCACCAAGCCTCCCTGTCACCCTGGGTCAGTGCAGTGGACCCTCTGGCCCATCCCTTCCTCCATGTCACCCTGGGATCGAGGCATGTATGCTGATCATACTTAAGGCAGACTGAGGGATGCTCAATCCTCGCATTAAGCCTCCCTGCTGTTTTCACTTTCAAAGTGTGCAGGCAGCTCAGACCTGGTAAGGCTCCATATCAATATAAAAGAGCAACTAGAAGAGTGTATATTTATAAGTTAGGTCTCACTAAAACACTAAGACAATCAGAAATGACACAATGGATTCTGCTGAGGATTCACCCAGTCCACCCACTAACTTTAGGCCACAGAATCTTTGGGAGAATGGCAAGGCCATTATTCTACCATCAGAAGTTGGAAATACAGCCTGTTGATGTGTTTACCACTTCTTCAACCCCTTTTCAGCTTAGATAACCACAAGAATAATAACTAATGGCATATTTAATACTGGGGCTATGAAAGTTTTAAATCTGTCATATCATTATTTTATTACATTTTAGGAGCATTCCAGGGACTTAGCCCATATGTATTCTTGTTATTCACCAGGAAATGAGAAACTAAAAGGTATCAGGATCTTTCTTAGACCTACTTGATTTTCTCTGAGAAATGCATGTCAGGTACAGAGCAATGGTGGGGAAGCCCCCAGCTGTTAAGTAGTATTACTGCCAAGCTACTATTACCAGACTGACTCAACTGACCGGGTATACTAATGTAAATCACTGTTTAAAGTACTTTAAAAAATATATAAAAGTATTAAAAAAAAGAATAAAATGCTTTATATTTGAATTGTGGGTATACCATATAATTACAAAACATTTATATAATTATAATATCACCTTATGTATGTCTTTTAAGAGACTCAAACTATATTTTAGACATTCTACAAATTCTCTGTGTTATGTTTTAGCTGCTTATTTGGCACTCGGGTTCTTACACAAAGAATGATACAGTTAGAGCAAAATCACTGAACACACTCACAGCCGTCCCAGCTCACTTCCAGCCATTATCAGACACATGTGGCATGAATCACTGTCCTACTACTGAATGTCTAGGTTCTTCTCATCTTCTGTCCTTACACTGTTTGTTAATGATGAATTGGAGGCTCTGTGACCACCAAGTCGGCACTGAGAGTGCAGTTTAACTGGATCACTTAGCCAGCTCACCATGCAGGGCAGTCCACCGGGTGGCGCGGCTCTTACTAGTCCTGCGCAAAACCTCTTACACAGTTTTGTATTACTTTTCCTTCCTTTTACACAGTTCCAACAACTGCATGTTTTAATCAGGAAAAACAAACTAACAAAAGCCCAATGCACTAGACTTGGATCTCACTGACGCACAGGTTCACTTTGTGGTGGGGCCTCTCTAACCCTCACTTGTTGGGTGGCATAGGCAAGTCACCTTTCTTCACTTTATGCATTTCCTCTTCACTAAAAGGAGAGTAATAATTCCAGCTAAATTTACCTCATGGAGTCAAGAGAGGATTCACAAACCATCTTGATGATCCACCAAGTTGTTAAATTCCCCTCGCCTCATTTTTCAGTGTAACCAAAGGAAAAGAGAAGATACTTTCAGTTGGCATCACACACTCAGAAATGAGGATATTTTACCAGTTGGTAACAAAATGTAGTTTCACCTCTTCTCCTAGGCTTACCCTTTCTCGGTGAAACTTTTAGCAATAGTGATCTATCTGGAATTTCCGGAGGGTGAGAAAAGGAAAGCACAAAGGGCCAAGAGTGAGATGAGGAAACGTGCAGATAAAAGGAGTTTACTGAGCAACCAAAATGTGTATTTCTGCCATGGAAAAACAACAACAATGTGAGTAATACCAGTGAGGCATATTTTTCCAGTCTGGAAACAAAGGGAGATTTTTGTGAAATGAATTTGAGAACAAAATCATAAAATGAATGAATCTAGAGCTGCTCCTTGACAAAATCAGATGACCTGGATTGGTAAAGAAGGACAGAAAGGTCCTGAAGACGCTCAGTGACCTGTCATCATTCTTGGTAAACACAGAAAATTCTCTCTGAATAATCTGGCAATGAGTAAAGAACTGAGCTATGTTCATTTTGCAATGCAAATCGTTATCAGTGTTACCAACATGTCCCAGTTTGCCTAGGACATTCCCAGTTTTGGTTCTGAAATCCCCACATCCCATAATCTCATCATCTGGGCAGACTGAGATGGTTGGTCACGCAAGCAGCCACGCACCCTTGGACATGTTGCAAAGGACTTGGTAGCAGAGAGCACACTCACACTGGTACGAGCTCTTTTTACTCTCTGGAGTTACTAGACCCCCTCTGGAGGATGCTGTCTTATTGCCCTGAGAAATATCCAAAAAACTGATAAGAGATTGAGTCATTTCTCAGGATCCATTACTATCTCTCCAATATGTAAAATATGCCAGAATGCTGAGGGTACTTTGTAGGAGTTTTTTCCTTTCAGGTCTCTGTTCTGGGAGAAATGGTAAACATTAGTAACTATGAAAGTGAGGTTTTCAAAGTAGACAAAATCATGCAAAAGTATATTTGGTGTGCACTAAACATAGTTTCGTAGAGTAAATAGATTTTAAGATAAGATAAAGATAGTATCGTTGGTCACTTTCCTGAAGGGAAATAGGAGGCTGAGTAGAGGCTGAAGCCTTAACCATATGAATGTATTATCTATTCAAAGATTTAAAAGATGCACTTCTATCTAAACCAATGGCACAACATTAATTACTAAAGCTCTGCACTTTTCTAACTCATTAGTAAAAATTTTTTTAAAGCTTAGATTGGGCTGGGAAATTTTTTACATGGGTGATCTAGTACACCAATGATATAAATTATACTGATTTCCATGATTGGCTAATCACTGTAGAATACTGGTAAATTAAATCCACTTCCTAATATTGTGTAACTTTCTATGCTTGATCAAGGGTCTGATCCTGAACAACAACAAGCTAACAAAGATTCACCCAAAAGCCTTTCTAACCACAAAGAAGTTGCGAAGGTTATATTTGTCCCACAATCAACTAAGTGAAATACCACTTAATCTTCCCAAATCATTAGCAGAACTCAGAATTCATGAAAATAAAGTTAAGAAAATACAAAAGGACACATTCAAAGGAATGAATGCTTTACATGTTTTAGGTAAGTTTTTCAAATGAATGGGACATCTTGAAATTATAACAAACAGATGTAGAACACTTTATCGCCACTATTAAGAATAATTTCCAAAATTAATGTTTGAATATAATAATCTTTGCCTAGATAAGCCATTTATAAATCAATTAAAATGTCCAACAAAATTTTTAGCACTTAAAGAAAATATGACCGTTGTAATACTGTCTCTCTTTCCCTCAAGAACCTCCTTTGAGGCCAGGCTTGGTGGCTCACGCCTGTAATCCCAGCACTTTGGGAGGCCAAGGCGGGCGGATCACCTGAGGTCAGGAGTTTGAGACTAGCGTGGCCAACATGGTAAAACCCCGTCTCTACTAAAAATACAAAAATTAGCCGGGCATGGTGATGGGTGCCTGTAATCTCAGCTACTCGGGAGGCTGAGGCAGGAGAATTGCTTGAACCCAGGAGGCGGAGGTTGCAGTGAGCCGAGATTGTGCCACTGCACTCCATCCTGGGTGACAGAGTGAAACTCCATTTCAAAAAAAAAGAACCTCCTTTGAAAGACTTAGCGTGGTTTCTTTTTCTGACCAGACTCTAATTAATAAAATATAAATTATTCTTATTTAATTTAAAGGTAGTATTTTTAATGTATTGCATAAGCTACTCAAATATAATATACAAAATTAGTTCGGATATTATTTAGAATGTGCACCTAACATTTGGTTATCTGCTTTAAGATTATCGATGTGAGGAATTTTTTGTCTTATATTTAAAACTCTACCTGATTTTATTTCTAACACCCATCATATAACCATGCCATCTCCCTATAATATCCATTCAAAATTCATAACCAATAATACTAATTCATTTATTCATTTAATTCAACCAAGTGCCTGGCCTCACTTACTGGCATTTCTTCAAAGTTATATTTCTGCCAACAAAACAATAATTAATAATTGACTTAAAATTTTAAAAAGTTTAAGACACAAAAATGTACACAGAAAAATGTAAGCATTTTGGATTATATGAAGGATGATCTTTTTTGATGCACTATTATAACAAAAAAACCTTAATTGTGCTCATGGTTGGAGGAGAGTGAATATATCACTGATTTGGTAATTCAAAGTGAATAATAGTGAACTGCTCATATATTCCAGTTTACATAATACAAAGCAGTATTTTTCTGTTGCTGACAGAAAGGACAGTAGATAGACAGAAGCAGATATACTGAGTGAGAATGAGCCTAGACGAAGGTCACGCTTCTTGGGATATTCATTCTTGGGATATGTCTCTCTGCACTGCGAGTTTCCTTTATATACAACCTATGTGTGCTAAGTCATGTCATTCTCCTCCGACAGAAATGAGTGCAAACCCTCTTGATAATAATGGGATAGAGCCAGGGGCATTTGAAGGGGTGACGGTGTTCCATATCAGAATTGCAGAAGCAAAACTGACCTCAGTTCCTAAAGGTTTGTATTTACTTTATCTAAGATATGGTATTTTAAAGTTGTCACCTTTCAGTAACGATTAAATCTAATATTGGAAACTGTGCAGTATACACTGCAACTAGAAATCCTTGCACCAGTAAATCTGGTCAATGTAGTCTACACACACATAAAATGCCATATGTAGTGCTTTTTTTTCCTGACAGAATTAAGCCATAATTTTTTTTTACTCCACTAAGAATAAACACTAAGGAGCAATGAATGTTTAATTTTCCTTCTCTTTCCTGACATTTACTCATTTATACCTGTCATTCTGTGAAGTACCTGTTAGAGGTGGGAAATCTATACGGAAGAAAGCAGAGAAAGATAGATGGGGCAAGAGACCCTGTCCCCAGGCATTCAGCCGCAGTTTGAGGTGGAGCTTATGAGGCCAGACTGGACAGCCCCTAGCTCTGGCAGGAATGGCATCCAGCTTCTTCCCAGGTATACCGTGAAGATTAATGGACCAATACACAGAAAGGTTTGGGGACAACATCCAGCAGATAGGAAGTGACCACCTGTGACATAATCATTATCAAGATGAGCACTGTGCTCTTTATCATGGCTTTGTGTGACCCAAGGCTAGCACCTCAAGTAGAATGCTCCTTAAGTCTGCCAGATGGCCAGTGTTCTAACCCATTACTTCCAAGCTCCCTGTCTGATGATTAGCTGCATAGGATTGCCTTTCTTGGAACTCTTGCTCAAAGTCTTGCTTTCCTTATTCCCAACAAGGGCACACGCTCTCCTTGCTTTGATGACTAACTGGGTCAAAAATAACCCCTATGATTAACAACATATTTTTACTTTCCAACAACTCTGTCTTTCAGTATCCATGAGTTAAAGCAGCAACTTCATCACGACCCCCTCTAATCTACTCAGCTGACCCAGAAGATCAATAAAACAAACATACACAGATAATTTAAAAGACATAGTAAAGCTGTTGTTATTAATCAAGAGGTGACCTTTTACTTAGGTCACCTAAAGATCATCTAAAGTAAAAGAGATAATTTTTCTATCCAGGAACACAACAGTTTAATTCAGAACTACACAAATCCAAAAAACCATCTTAGTCTAGCTTTAAAGGAGGTGGATGTTTTTCTACAAGAAACCAAAAATGTTACATCTACCTTCCCATTTTAGAAAAACAACAAAAAATGCAAATGCTATCCAATAAGTTAAACATATAAAATCCCTTTCATATGCTGGAAGCTGACATCCAGTCAAGGAGAGTGAAGACAAGGAAAAGAAGAAGGTAGAGGGACGTGAGGAGGGCAGCCTACAGGGCTGGAGGAGGGAGCTGCGGTTCCAGGCCGCATCTCCTGGCCTGGCCATTCTTTATGTTCACACCACAAGACTTTCCTACACTGTAAAATTCTCTTTATGTTTCAAAGTGTATCTTAAAAGTAAAGGTTTAACTTCTCATGAAGTTTTCAAGATTCTTTCAAAGCCAAAAGGAATCTTTAGAAATTTAAATTGGAATCAAATCTCTCAACTTAAATAACTATTCCTTCAAATCCCTTTGACATTCAGAATTCACTAACCTGTGAAAGCTGACTGCCTGCGTGGCATAATCCAGTCAGTATTACCCTCTGTGGCAAGATGAAAGGATGTAGATATCCTGAGGGTCCTCACCAGACCCAACAAGTTATCATGTGGACAGGAAGAAAATGTCTTCTTTCCTATTCGTTCAGAAAGTTCTACTGCATAATGATACTGTGTGGGGAAGAAGGGAGACCTGTGTGAAGACAGGGTGGGAATAGAAATTCCGGTACAAAAGTGTGCTAACATTTGTCAGCAGTTACTGAGCTTCTGCCAAATTCACACCTCTGCTCGATTACCCTAGAGGCTACACTTGACTCTTCTCTCTGGGTACCCACCTTCCTCATTTCCTAAGGGACACAACAGTTCCCTCAACTTCTACAAGTCCTCTCCCAGAGACTTTTCCCTTCTGACTTTGTACAACCTATTCTAGAATAGGCTGGCACATTGAATTAGGTATTTTTCCAGTGATTTTTGTATGTATGATGGATCTGCTCAATTAGAATATAATGTCTTTGAGGACAGAACCTTTATTTACATACTGGAGGGTCCATATAATCATTCCATAAATACAATTAAGTTCAATTAATCACAATTCAAGAAATTAGAACCTTCTCAGTTTAGAAGAATTATTTTTCTGCTCCCTAGTTTATTTTAAAATTCAAAGTAGATTCTGTTATCAAAATAAATTCAGTCATGAAGACTATTATTGCTATTCATAAGGATGTTTCAATTATCTTCATCAGTCTTTATTGCTAATATAGAAAGGAAATATTTCATCAAGAGTTGAAACAAGGAAAGCATTTTCCAGCTAGCTAACCAGATACTTGGGTTAACAAATAATACTTTGTATATAGGGCTAACAAAATGAGGTTTGATGGAATCTTCTGGTCAGTCCCTTTTTTTCCAGCTTCAGTTCATCTGGGGAGAGTGAGGGTCAGGATATACTCCCGTGAGAAGAGAAGGAATAATTATTCACTGGGCACCTGCCATGTGCGGGGGTACTACAGATACACTTAGTTTACAGAAAACTACTGCTAATTGAAAGAACAGAGCCAGGCAGAGTGGTTCATGCCTGTAATCCCAGCATTTTGGGAGGCCAAGGCAGGCAGATCACTTGAGATCAGGAGTTCAAGACCAGTCTGGCCAACATGATGAAACCCCATCTCTACTAAAAATGCAAAAATTAGCTGGGTATGGTGGTGCACGCCTGTAGTCCCAGCTACTTGGGAGGCTGAGGCAAGAGAATCAGTTGAACCTGGGAGGCGGAGGCTGCAGTGAGCCAAGACTGTGCTACTACACTCCAGCCTGGGTGATGGAGAGAGACCCTGCCACAAAAAAAAAAAAAAAAAAAAAAAAAGAAAGAAAAAAAAAAAGGAAAAAGAAAACAAAAGGAAGAATAAATACTGCAATGACCTGAACATATCAAACAGAGTAAAAATCCATGTTTATAATCGTGTTTTAAAAAAAAAAAACAAAACATACAAAAAACCTTAACTGGTCACCTCCGGGCATTGCATGAATTCATTACTTGAAACAATCAAGTTTTGCTGCCTTTTCTGTAAAAATAATCTTACAAAGTAACCAAATAATTAATGAAAGAAAATTCTTTATAGAAGAGTTCCAACTAATAAATCCATAAAGAATGACATCAGGAAGTCACCATTTTCCAATTCCTAATGAGAGAATGGATCTAGGCAACAATCGTGCATGAATGCTAAGACCTTCAGGTGAAAGGCTGATTTACTTCTATCTGAATGCATCTCTGGATCTGACTACCAGGGCACAGGAAGAAGTTAAAGGATTCTGATAAATGATATTACATGGAAGCTGTCAGCCAAATCCACAAGAGGAGTGTCTCAAACAAATTAATAATATAGAAATAAATCAACAGAAGAGGGAGAAAAAAGGAGTATGTTGTACATTAAGAGAGATTTCAAGAGCGATAAGAAACAAATGTATTCTGTAAACTTCATTTAATCCTAACTTGAACAAATCAACTGTAAAATGACATATTTGAGACAACTGGGGAAACTTTGCTATATTAGATGACAGTAAAAAATTTATTAATTTTGTTAGATGTGATATTAACAGGGTGGTTATGTTAAAGAAAAAAAAAAAAAAGATGACTTTATCAGTTACAGACATCCAGTTGAAGAATTTGTAGATGAAATGACATTATGTATAAGATTTGACTTTAAATACTCCAGCAAAAGAAATGTGGCAAAATAAAAACAGATTAACAAGTCAATAAATAATTAATAGAGGAGATGAAACAAGATAGGAAAAATGGAGATAACTGTTGAAGCTGAGCATGGTGGTTCATAATACTAGTTTCTATTTTTATGAATGGTTACAATTTTACCATAAGAAGTAGTTAATAAATACTAGGTATCAGGCCGGGTGTGGTGGCTCAAGCCTGTAATCCCAGCATTTTGGGAGGCCGAGGCGGGTGGATCACCTGAGGTCAGGGGTTTGAAACCAGCCTGGCCAACATGGTGAAACCCCATCTCTACTAAGAAATACAAAAAATTAGCCAGTTATGGTGGTGTGTACCTGTAATCCCAGCTACTCAGGAGGCTGAGGCAGAAGAACTGCTTGAACCCGGGAGATGGAGGTTGCAGTAAGCCGATATTGCAGCACTGCACTCCATCCTGGGCAACAAGAGTGAAACTTGGTCTCAAAAAAAAAAAAAAAAAAAAAAGAGCAAGTACCTAAAAAGTTGCCTAAATCCATAATCTGAAACTTGAAAAGTAAACAAATAATCAATGGGGCTTGGTTATACTTGACTTAACCTATATCTTTCTCTTCTTATTAGGCTTACCACCAACTTTATTGGAGCTTCATTTAGATTACAATAAAATTTCAACAGTGGAACTTGAGGATTTTAAACGATACAAAGAACTACAAAGGTAAAAATTCCCAAAATTTTAACTTAGAATGATACCTCCTGGAGAATGTGCACAGGGACCCTGGTAGAGATCATTGTCTGTTTAGCCAGCTGCTGCTGGAACTGGAGAGTGTGAAGGGAAAACTAGAAAGAACCACCATTGACCGGGTGCAGTGGCTCACGCCTGTAATCCCAGCACTTTAGGAGGCTAAGGCGGGTAGATCACAAGGTCAAGAGTTCGAGACCAGCCTGGCCAACATGGTAAAACAAAAATTAGCCAGGCATGGTGGAGGGTGCCTGTAATCCCAGCTACTCAGGAGGCTGAGGCAGGAGAATCGTTTGAACCCAGGAGGCAGAGCTTACAGTGAGCCAAGATTGTGCCACTGCACTCCAGCCTGGGCAACAGAGCGAGACTCCGTCTCAAAAAAAAAAAGAAGAACCAACATTATTACCACCTCTGCTGATAGCGGCAAATCAAGTGAAAAGAAGAAAATGACTTTTCAAATTTCCCTTTTGTTAAATTTAGGTTAAAGAATTTTCTGAAAAAACTGGGAGATGGTTGTTACATACTGAAAATAGGTTATTAAATAAAGTCGTGAAATATCTTTGTCTGAACATATATATAAATAGGACAGGCTTATATTCTAACTAGTTTGTGGTGTTTTCAGCTAACTCTATCACACCTAACTATCTGTGTAAGACTTGATGCATTTTATATCATTTTTAGGCTGGGCCTAGGAAACAACAAAATTACAGATATCGAAAATGGGAGTCTTGCTAACATACCACGTGTGAGAGAAATACATTTGGAAAACAATAAACTAAAAAAAATCCCTTCAGGATTACCAGAGTTGAAATACCTCCAGGTAAAACATTCTACTTGTGTTCAGTAGGTATCAGTATTTTCTTTAGTTTTTGTAACACATTTCAGCATACCTCAAGCAAAGACCAAGTAAGCAGCAAGGGTGATTCACACATAATGACTCTCCAGGTTGCATGAAGTGTTTTAAGAAGTAGGAGAGCTTTAGGAGAATGGTTTCTACATTGGCGTCACAAGAAAGCTCAGGATCCATTTCCGTCTTTTGGTTTCTCCTGTTGAAACTGCTCAGGACATTGTGGCAAAGCCGCCGGCACAGTTAATTTCAGATTTTAGGGCAGGGGTTGCTCTGCAGAGGCAGGACTAGTCAGGAGGACATGGAGCAGGGTCACATGTCCTTTTGATCTGGGAACATTTCTCAAGGCACAGCAAGAGGACTAGGCTCCCAGTATTTTCGCTTTCAGTGTGGTGCCAGGATAGACATGTGTATGTTTTTTTAAAACATTCCAACCAGAATACAGTATATAACCAATTTAAAGTTACCATCTGGAGCATCATAAGTTCCCATTTTGTCGTTTGTTGTTATTCATTATTAGAAATCTTTTCCTTCCAGTTTGACAACTCTTAACTGGCTGGGAGGGGGCACAGATTTCTCAGAGAATCTAATAAAGATTTAAATCTTCCCAAGAACAAAAGTTTTCATCTTCAAAGGAGCTTGAGAACAAAACTGGGCATCAAGCCACTTTGCCTCTTCTCTATTTCTTGCCAATGTACCTTTAAACAAGTTTCGTTCACTGTACTCCTTCGAGATACAAACCATCCAAATGAATGCAATATAGGCAGGTGCTAATCTCAAGGTGACAACTTTTGCTTTGACTTTTCCAAATGCTGCATTTGGATGTCTGTTTAGCCAGTGACTACAACTTGAGTCTGTCCTCTCTCAAGCTGCCCCATCCCTGATGTCATTTCTGCTTCATTTGCTCCACAACTCTGCTTCCAGCTTCTGGTCTCTCTTAAATCTACCTATACTCTTGCTAGCATTAATTAAATGAATAGAATGATAACACAAACAGAAGAACACAAGTCATAAGCATACACTTCAGTGAATGCCCACAAAGTAAACACACTGATGTCCAGCAGGTTTTCATTCCCAGTGAGATCAGTACTATGGTAAACTATACCTTGCACTGATATTGAGCAGCTGGGGGACTGAACACCAAACTTAAATGTTTTAGCAATGCCTAGAATTTTCATGATTGGGCTCGTACCAGTCTTACTAAGACATAAAGGCAGAATCTAGAGGTAACAACAGCCAGGGAAGATATCCCACTTTGGCCAGCAAAAGGCTTCTGCTCTTCAGCATACCAAAATGCTGTCAGTGAAGTAGATTGCTTTTATTTCCCAGAAATCTCACTGTTACCAAAAAAGGCCAAAGAAGGAATTAGAAGGGCTGTTAAAGGGCATGGAGGAAAGTTCCTCTATTTATCATACTTTTTGAGTAAGAATTTAACTTAAAAAGACATGTACACGGCCTATAAAATTGTGACTTGTCCACTGGTGTACATAAGATTGATTTCAACTACTGATGCTATATTACAATTATGCATTTAAGATGTTGATAGATCTTTCTATAAAACAACTTACAAAAATTCTCCTTTGGTCACAGAAAATGCCAGCTAATAATTCTTCACAATCATATTGTGAGCCTAATTCTTGCAGCATTAAATTTCATTCTTCTGATCATTTCTAATGTTTTAAATTCATTATTGTAAATATGGCACTGAAGTAACCATATATATACACATATATATGTATATTTAAAAATATATATATGTATTATATATAAGTAAACATTATGTATGCATGCATGCATGTATGTATGTATGTATGTATGTATGTATGTATGTATGTATCTATCTATCTATCTATCTACTATCTATTGATCTATCTGGAGTGAGACAGAGACAGTGACCCATGTGACCAGGCAGAGCCAGGCACAGTGGTTCATGCCTGTAATCCCAGCATTTTGGGAGGCCAGGGAAGGCGGATCACTTGACGTCAGAAGTTCAAGACCAGTCTGGCCAACATGATGAAACCCCATCTCTACTAAAAATGCAAAAATTAGCTGGGCATGCTCTAGGCCTTGGCAGGAGTCCTTCCCCAACACTTTTGTGTACAACACGAGTTTGAGTTGTTATAATAGGTATTTAACATGCATAAGTGAGTAAATCTACTTTACCTGGAAATACATTCAAGCCGATGTAAAATAAACAGAGGAATAAACCCATAAACAAATGGCGACTACAGAGTATCTTCCGTTTACATTTACTGGGTATTTTTAATCCTTTCTTTTTTCCTACTACAACAGATAATCTTCCTTCATTCTAATTCGATTGCAAGAGTGGGAGTAAATGACTTCTGTCCAACAGTGCCAAAGATGAAGAAATCTTTATACAGTGCAATAAGTTTATTCAACAACCCGGTCAAATACTGGGAAATGCAACCTGCAACATTTCGTTGTGTTTTGAGCAGAATGAGTGTTCAGCTTGGGAACTTTGGAATGTAATAATTAGTAATTGGTAATGTCCATTTAATATAAGATTCAAAAATCCTTACATTTGGAATACTTGAACTCTATTAATAATGGTAGTATTATATATACAAGCAAATATCTATTCTCAAGTGGTAAGTCCACTGACATTTTATGACAAGAAATTTCAACAGAATTTTGCCAAACTATTGATACATAAGGGTTAAGAGAAACAAGCATCTACTGCAGTTTCTTTTTGCGTACAAATGATCTTACATAAATCTCATGCTTGCCCATTCTTTTCTTTATAACAAAGAAGTAAGACATTCAGTATTTAACACTTTGTTATCAAGCATATTTTAAAAAGAACTGTACTGTAAATGGAATGCTTGACTTAGCAAAATTTGAGCTCTTTCATTTGCTGTTAGAAAAACAATTAACAAAGACAGTAATGTGAAGAGTACATTATACTATTCTTATTCTTTAATAACTTGGGTAGTACTGTAATATTTTTAATCATCTTGAAGTATGATTTGATATAATCTTATTGAAATTACCTTATCATATCTTAGAGTCCATCTTTATGT
Source organism: Theropithecus gelada (assembly GCF_003255815.1). NCBI lineage: Eukaryota > Metazoa > Chordata > Mammalia > Primates > Cercopithecidae > Theropithecus > Theropithecus gelada. The sequence goes on along the minus strand of NC_037683.1, from coordinate 105,615,766 downwards.
TTAAAACTAATTTCTTAAAATAAAGCCTTCAGTAAATGTTCATTACCAACTTGATAGATGTTACTCATAAGAGCTGGTTTGGGGCTATAGCAAACGCTTTTTTTTTTTTTTTTTAATTATTGTAACCTGATTTAAAAATCTCTGTAAAATGTGTAGTGTTTATATAAAATCTGTAACCTGCATTTTAATGATCAGCTATTATAAGCTTTTAATAGTATGAAAATTGTTAGGCTATATAACATTGCCACTTCAACTCTAAGGAATATTTTTGAGATATCCCTTTGGAAGATCTTGCTTGGAAGAGCCTGGACACTAACAATTCTACACCAAATTGTCTCTTCAAATACGTATGGACTGGGTAACTCTGAGAAACACATATAGTATAATTGAATAAGCAGAACATCAAATTAAACAGACAGAAACTGAAAGCTCTATATAAATGCTCAGAGTTCTTTATGTATTTCTTATTGGCATTCAACATAAGTAAAATCAGAAAACAGGGAAATTTTCATTAAAAATATTGGTTTGCAATAAAATATTTGTGCTTTGATCTTATTTTTCTTCACTCACCCAGCAACATAAACTATTCTTCAGAAAACTCTAATCTATATATAACATTTTTAGAGCAGTATTAATATAAATTATTATTATTTTTTGTTTTGTTTTGAGATGGAATCTCGCCCTGTATGTAGCCCAGGCTGGATGGAGTGTAGCGGCCTGATCTCGGCTCACTGCAACCTCCGCCTCCCAGGTTCAAGCGATTCTCCTGCCCCAGCCCCCCAAGTAGCTGGGATTACAGGCACGTGCCACTATGCCCAGCTAATTTTTTGTATCTTTAGTAGAGACGGGGTTTCACCACGCTGGCCAGGCTAGTCTCAAACTCCTGACCTCGTGATCTGCCCGCCTCTGCCTCCCAAAGTGCTGGGATTACAGGTGTGAGCCACTGAGTCTGGCCTAATGTAAATTCTTAATAACAATACTAAAATACACCGTGTAATTCCCATGCTATGAAAGATAATCACCTTTATATTAAACTACCTCAAAAACAAGATTTTAAATAATTTGGGGGCGAGGGGGAAAGAATAACATTACAGATATACAAGAGATGGAGGGTTTGGATTTTGAGATTAAGAATGGGTAAATATACTCTTCAGAGTGGAGTTACTCAATTTTGGCTCCCTTGACATTTCGGTCATTCTTTGTGGTCGTTCATTTTGTGGTCACTCATTTTGGTCATTCTTTGTGGCAGGGGCTGCCCTGTACATCTTTTAGTAGCACCCTGGTCTCTACACACTAGATGGCAGTAACACCTGCATCCCCTGTCCCCCACAGGTTTTTGTTTTTTATTTTGTTAAGAGACAGAGTCTTGCTCTGTTGCCCAGGCTGCAGTGCAGCAGTGTGATCATAGCTTACTGTAGCCACAAACTCCTAGGCTCAAGCAATCCTCCTGCTTCAGGCTTCCAAGTAGCTGGGACTACAAGTGCATACCACTGTGCTCAGCTAAGTTTTTGTGGAGACAGGGTCTCACTTTGTTGCCCAGGCTAATATTGAACTCCTGGCTACAAGTAATCCTCCAAGCCTTAGCCTCCTAAAGTATTAGGATTACAGGCGTGAGCCACTGTGCCCATCCTCCCCTCTACCTCTCCTCTACAGTTCTGACAATCAATTTCTCCACATATTGACAAATGTCACTGAGGGGAGTGGTGGAAGGTAGGGCAAAATCTCAGCAGGTTGCAAACAACAGCTTTACAGGAAAGTTAGTCAACTTCTAAAATGACATATCTGGAAACCTAGAACAAAACTGCTACTTTTTTGAGCAAAAAACGAGGGAAGATCATGGTATGAGTAGAAAGATGATGATAGTATGATTTTAGTAATAAAGGTTAACTACCAGTAGTGCTACAACCAGTAGTGCCCAGGGTTGCAGAACTTTGACTTGGAAATCCAGTTCCATTTATAGTCTTGGGCAAGTCACCACCTCTTTGAGCCTGCTTCCTCACCTATAAAGGGTAGGGGTGACAACACTGAACAAGGTTGCTACGAAGAATAAATGATAAAAATATATATGCAATGCTTTGTAAACCATAAACATTTACAAAGAAAAATAAAAGATCATGAAGTCCTTAAAGATAAAAGAAAACAATACTATAATAATCACACAAAAATTAAAATATTCTGAAGTTTCAATTGTTTATAAACAAAATAAACTTTTCTACAATGTAACAAAAAATTGTGATATCATGGCACTTATAAGAACATATGTAAAAGTAAAAAATGTTTATTGACATTGAAAAAACCCAACATCTTGAAATTAATCATTAAAATCATAAGGTAAACACTAAGGTTAGAATAAAAAACAGATTTATCTAAGATCTGAATAGTGGAATTTAAAGTAGCTAAGTTAATCTTTTTATAAAAAGAAACGACAAAACCAAAATTTTAAAATACTGGAAATGATTCTTGAAATCCCTGCAATTAATTTACTGAGGTTTATGTTTGTATTTTCCATCTTACAGCTGTTAGCCATTTTTGGTTTTAAGTTTGCAAAAAACAAATCACTAATAAAAATCATAAACAACCAAAACTGCATTAACATTTACTGCCACAAACATATTTTATGGTGAATATAAAATATTAGCCACTGGAAAAATCCATTAAAGACTGAAAACAAATGACTTACTATTTACTGGGTTTATGACGGACTAAATTACTGAAGTGATTTTCTTTATCATGAGGTATTTAGAAGTCACCAAAACATTTTTTTTTTTTTTTTTCCTGAGATGAGGTCTCTCCACAAATTGTCCAGGCTGGTCTCAAACTCTTAGGCTTAAGCAATCTTCCTGCCTCAGACTCCAGAGTGGATGGGATTATAGGCATGAGCTACCACACCCAGCATTCCAAAAGCTTTTTAAAAAAAATTTCAATTTTGTTCTCCCTTAAGCTGCCATACTATTTCTTTCATTCACAATTCCATTACTTTTTGAAAGAATTGCCTTACCTCAGTATTACCTTTCTACTCACATGAACCTTAATCTGTTGCAGCTGACCTAACAATTCTCCTGAATCTATTTTACCAAAATTATCTTACACAAATAACATTAAACAATAATAGCTGATTTTATTAGTCCATTCTCGAACTGCTATAAAGAAATACCCGACACTGGGTAATTTATAAAGCAATAATGTTTAACTAGCTCATGGTTCTGCAGGCTGTATAGGAAGCATGGTGGAGTCTGCTCCCGAGGAGGCCTCAGGAAGCTTCCAATGATGGTGGAAGGAGAAGGGGGAGCAGCATTCCACATGGCTGGAGAAAGGGGAGGTGCCACACACTTTTAAATGACCAGATCTCATGACAACTCACTTACTATCACCAGAACTGCTCCAAGGGGAAAATCCACCCCGATGATCCAATCACCTCCCACCAGGCCCCACCTCCAACACTGGAGATTAAAATTTGACATGAGATTTGGGTGGGGACAGATCCAAAACATACCACTGATGTTTAAATAACATTTTCAGACATTCTTATAAATGCCTTACTTTTAATCCTTATAACAACCCTATGAGGTACCTTTACTTATATCTGTTTTTTTAGGTATAGGAGCTAAGGAAATTAAATCACTTGTGGCAGATCTGGGATTTGAATACAGCAGTCTAGTTCCATGCTTTTAACTATGATGACACACTATTTTTCTTGAAAATCTCTGTTCACTTTGAAATCGCCTTTGCAAATATATCAATGAGAAAATTATGACAGTAAAAAAGATCTGAGCTAACCCAGCCTCCATCTTCCCTTTCCTTAAATTATTACTGTGCTATTGGGCTGAGCTAACTTTGGAAGACATTTAGGCTATAGTTTAAATGATAACAGACCTTGCCCAAAACTCATCTTCTTTTGCAAAGCTAATGAAAGGCCATGAACTTGGGGAAGAGAGGAGACTGATTCTGCTAAGGTGTAGACATAGATTGTCAGCTGTGCCTGCAAATAATATAACTATTGTGGACTGGCTTTTTGAGATACTTTTCCAGGTGTTTTTGCATGGCTGACAACTATGGCTTCACCTGAACCTTCCAATCCAGATGAAATCATAGGATTTCATCTCTGCACCAACCAACCTGCAGCAAGTCTTGCCTCCCTGACCACTTCCCCAAAACTGCCTTTGAAAATCCCCTAACCCTCAGGAGTTCGAAACCAGCCTGGCCAAAATGGTGAAACCTCGTCTCTACCAAAAATACAAAAAATTAGCTGGGTATAGTGGTGGGCACCTGTAATCCCAGCTACTTGGGAGGCTGAGGCAGGAGAATTGCTTGAACCTGGGAGGCGGAGGTTGCAATGAGCAGAGATTGTGCCACTACACACCAGCCTCCTGGGTGACAGACCAAGACTCTGTCTCAAAAAAAAAAAGAAAAAGAAAGAAAGAAAAAAAGAAAAACCCCTAACCCACAAGATGATTTGCGTACTAACTCCATCTCCCGCGTGGTGTGGCCGGCCTTGTGTCTATTAAACTCTTTCTTTACTACAATGCTGTGGTCTTCATTTGTGCAGCTGGCTGGAAGAAACCCTTGGGCGATTACAACTTTGCTAACACACATTATGCTTTTCCGTTTGTCCTTTAGTGGCAGTGTTCCCCAATATCCTTCACTTGGTATCTTCTCTCTATTCCCTAACAATTTCATCCATTGTAATCATTACCTTTAGGGTGAGTCCTTCAAAATCCACATCTCAAACACTTACCTCATTCACAAGTAGCAAATTTTCAGAAGCAAACTTAAACATCTGGTGGCATAAAACTCAATCAAAATGAACATCATAAACAATTTCCTTCAAACTCATAAGGTCCCTATTAAGTCTGTTTTTCCTCCTAACTGTGCAGGTTCTAAACTTCTAGGAGTTAGTTGCTCAGCTGATTTCTAATCTTCCTGCATCTCTACGGACAGTCGGGTGCCAGGTCCTGCCCTACCTTCTCATGCTTCTTGCATCCATTCCTTCCTTTTTATCCTCAGTCACTGTATCACAATCACATTCTTATTGGAACATGTGAAAGTAAAATAAAATCTCCAGACCCCAAATTCACTATGCCTGGGGTCTACAACCCTAGGGTCATGGACCATAACTGGTACGAACTGGAATACACAGCAGGAGGTGAGCAGGAGGCAAGTGAGTGAAGCTTCATCTGTATCTACAGCCACTTCCCATTGCTTGTGTTACTGCCTGAGCTCCACCTACTGTCAAATCAGCAGTGGCATTAGATTCTCATAGGAGCGCAAACCCTATTATGAACTGCACATGTGAGGGATCTAGGTTGTACGCTCCTTATGAGAATCTACTGTCCGATGACCTGTCACTATCTTCCATCACCCCCAGGTGGGACCATCTAGTTGCAGGAAAACAAGCTTAGGGTTCCTATTGATTCTGCACTATGGTGATCTGTATAATTATTTCATTATATATTACAATGTAATAATAATAGAAACAAAGTGCACAATAAATGTAATGCAACTGAATCACCCTGAAACCATTCCCTCCTTCCTCATGCCCATCTGTGGAAAAACTGTATTCCACAAAACTGGTCCCTGGTGCCAAAAAGTTTGGGGTTTGCTACACTATGTTAAAGAGGAAAAGTTAAGCTCGAAGCTGAGTCATGCAAGAAACTCATTCCTTTGTTTTGAAACATTTAGAAGGCCAGATGTCCCCACAGGTAGCTACTCTGTTTACTTTATCTTCTGTAAAGTGCTGATTTACTGAGCTGAGATGAATACATATTTGACTATTCTTCCAGCCCTCCCTTTTTCTCTCCATCTCTTCATTCCTTTTTTTCTCTTTCTTTCTCTCCCTCCCTCTTTCTCTTTCTTTCTTTTTTTTTTTTTTTTTTTAAAGAGACAGAGCCCCACTCTGTTGCCCAGCTTGGTCTGTTTTCATATTCTCCAGAGGATTTTAGATATCTTGGTTGCAAGGACTGTGTGTTAGTCATCTTTGCATCTTCTCTCCCCCTCCCCAAGGCTAACATGCTGCCTTGGTTCAATATATTTTTCTAAATGAAATCACTGAATAATGCTAATTAGTGAAGGAAAAGAAAAAAATTTTATTCACACCTTAGGAACACAATGTGTTTTTATCTGCTATATTCTTCTTTTTGTAGTGTTCTGATAAAAGTCTTACACCATTTTTTTTAGAGTTACCCCAGGTTGGTGACAGCTCAGATGCTATTATAAATGATCTTTTAAAGTTTTATTTTCCGATTATGTATTGGTAGTATATGGTAAAAACTGATATTTTTATATTGAAATTATAATCAGTAGTCTTGCTAAATTCACTTATTAATTCTAATAGTTTGCTTGTATATTCTTTTGGGATTTCATAAATAAAATTATGTCTACTGTAATTAAAGTTAGTTTTTATTCCTTTTTTCCCTACTTTTGTACCTTTTATTTCTTCTTTTCTGTATCTCACTGCTAGGAGCTCCAGTATAAACCTGAATAGGAGTGATGAAAGTAGACATTCTTATCTTGTTCTCAATTTTTGGTGAGAAGAGTTGAGTATTTCCTCATGTTATGTTAGTGGTATTTTTGTAGATACCCTCTATCAAATTAAGTCACCTTCCTAAACATTTTCATCATGATAATGGTGTGTTTAATTGTATCAATTTTTTTTTTTTTTTTGAGAGAGTCTCGCACTGTCACTCAGGTTGGTGGAGTGCAGTGGCGCAATCTTGGTTCACCGCAAGCTCCACCTCCCGGGTTCACGCCATTCTCCTGCCTCAGCCTCCCGAGTAGCTGGGACTACAGGCGCCACCACCACGCCTAATTTTTTTTTTTTTTTGTATTTTTAGTAGAGATGGGGTTTCACTGTTTTAGCCAGGATGGTCTCGATCTCCTGACCTCATGATCTGCCCACCTTGGCCTCCCAAAGTGCTGGGATTACAGGTGTGAGCCACTGCGCCCAGCCATATCAAATGTTTTTTATTTACTAAGATGTTCATATAATTTTCTTTTATTCTGTTAATATTATGAATCACAATGGGCTTTTTCAAACCAATTTGGAGTTCCTGGTACAAATCCCACTTGATCATAATGGAGTATCTCTTTTTTTCTTTTTTTTTGAGACAGATTTTAATTCTTGTTGTCCAGGCTGGAGTGCAATGGCACAATCTCGGCTCACTGCAACCTCTGCTTCCCAGGTTCAAGTGATTCTCCTGCCTCAGCCTCCCAAGTGGCTGGGATTACAGGCATGCGCCACCACGCTTGGCTAATTTTTAAATTTTTAGTAGAGATGGGTTTTCTCCATGTTGGTCTGGCTGGTCTCGAACGCCTGACCTCCGGAGATTTGCCCACCTTGGCCTCCCAAAGTGGTAGGATTATAGGTGTGAGCCACTGTGCCCGGCCTCATTTTTGTATATATCTAAATTTTAACTTACAATGTTTTATTTACTATTTGTGGTTTACTGGCCTACAATTTTATTTTCTTGTGATGCTCTTGTCAAATTTTGGTGTAGGGGTTATTTTGGCCTTAGAAAGAATACCTCCCTCTACTTTTTAAAACATTAACTACAATACAATTACCATACCAAAAAAAATTGACACTATTTCCTTATATCATCAAACTCACCAAATGTTCAACTTGCCAACTATTCCACAATTTTTAAACTCCTTTGTCTGTTTGAGTCAGTATCCAAACAAGGGCACACAGATGTCATAAGCTGATATATGTTTTAAGTCTTTGTTTTGTTTTGCTTTGTTTCCTAAGAGTCTCACTCTGGCACCCAGGCTGGAGTGCAGTGGTGCGATCTCGGCTCACTGCAACCTCCACCTCCACGGTTCAAGTGATTCTCGTGCCTCAGCCTCCTGAGCAGCTGGGACTACAGGCACGCGCTACCACGCCAGGCTAATTTTTGTATTTTTTGTAGAGGTGGAGTCTTGTTATGTTGCTCAGGCTGGTCTTGAACTCCTGGGCTCAAGTGATCCACCTGCCTTGGCCTCTCAAAGTGTGGGGATTACAGGTGTGAGCAACTGCACCTGGTCAATATACCTTTTAAGTCTTTTTCAACCTATACATTTCCCCTTCATCCCTTTTTTTCTTCCTTACATTTAATCTGATGGAGAAACCAAGTTGTTTGCTTCACCAGGCATTTCCCACAGTCTAGATTTTGCTGATTGCGTACTTGTGGTGTACTTTAACATATTCCTCTGTCTGCTGCATTTCCTATAAATTAGTAGTTGAATCCATATTGTTGACTTCTTATAAATTTTCTATTGATGTTTAATATATGTATAGAAAAGTACATAGATGATAAATATGTAGCTTGATTAATTTTAACACTGTAGTTACATGTCATGTAACTAACATCCAAAAGTATGACTAATAAAAGATGAAAATTCATGCACTTGTTTTTTATTAACCTTTTCTTAAACATACATATAGCTCACATTTATTTCAATGTTTAATATTAGATATGTTTTGCGTCTTTATTAGGAAGTTCGGTGACAATTTTATAAAACCAGAAATATGCCACAGGAACTTAACACTTGTTTGGTAACAATTAGCCTATGGTAAAATCGGTTTCATTATATGTCATTTCACTTAAAGTCTCAGTTTCGAAGAACCAACTGATGATGATAAGTGAGGACTTACTGAACAACAGTCTTGGTTTTACCATGGGGGATATGTTTCAAGACATCCCCTGTAGATGCCTGAAACCACAGCAAGTACGAAACCTGATTGTTGTCAACCAAAACACATTTCTGCTCACGTCTTCCACTCACAGATTTAATGCCTTTTCCCTCTTAACTAAATACTTATGCATGAATTGTGATCATAACTTTCGCAGTCTGAGGTGCAACAAGAAAATAAACTAGTTTCTTTTTCCTTCTTCACAATTTTACAGATAGGAGATGTGGTCTTACTACAGATCTTAGCACTCTCACCACACCATTCTTTTTCTTTCCTTATTAAGTTGAGAACCTTTACCTTTTCACTTAAGGGAAACACTTTATAGATCAAGCTTGTCCAACCCATAGCCATGGCCCACTGCAGCCCAGGATGGCTTTGAATGTGGCCCAACGCAAATTCATAAACTTTCTTAAAACATGATGAGTTTTTCCGGGATTTATTTATTTATTTATTTAAACTCATCAGCTATCACTAGTGTTAGTGTGTTTTATGTGTGGCCCATGACAATTCTTATTCTTCCAACGTGGTCCAGGGAAGCCAGAAGATTGGACACCCTTGTTACAGATTCTCTTTGACATAAGGGTTACTACAACATAAGCACTAGGATACCATGACAGGTGATCTAATAACCCTAAGTGACTAACGGGAAGGGAGTATATATAGTGTGGATATGTTCCACAAAGGGATGATTTATGTCCTGGGCTAGACAGAGCTGGACAACACGGGACTTCATCAGGCTACTCAAAAGAGCATGCAATTTGAAATTTATGAATTATTTCTTTCTGGAATTTTCCATTTAATATTTTTGGACCATGGTTGACCACGGGTAACTAAAATGGGGGAAAGCAAAACTGTGGGTAAGGGGAGGCCACTGCAACTATTAATCTGAATAAACATAAGTAACAGATTCTCTATATTCACCATGCTTATCCATACTTACAATCATTTCAATACTTTGAAGACCAAAGAGTTCCTTTCACCCAAATGGTACTTGTGGCAATATTACATAATTCTACAGAAAATATAGAGGGGATCAGACCAATAAGACACAAGGGCATTCCAAGAATTTTAACATGGGATTGAGAAAGAGGACTAGATACAAAGCGATATACCATAAAATAAGAGGAAGACAAACAGAAGGTGGCATAGAAAGCCAAAGGAGCCACACAAGTTTAGATGTGGAGCAGCCTCATTGAAACCTCTTCATTTTAAGATTATAAAACTGATTCTCCAGAGAGACAGGTGACTTAAGACCACCAACTCATGAAAAGCTGTGGCCAGGGCCTCCCACAGTCAGCCACTGTGACTTCATAGCTAGTGTGGGCTGGAGGGGGGGGGGCGGTTTCTACAATTTCTGTTTATTTGGAAACACAGAATAGCTTATTGCTTATTTCCCACATATTTTAAAAATGTACACATTTTAAATGATTTTTTCCAAAAATAAGCCCATTAAATTTACTGAAAAAAATTACCTAATTTTCACCATGGGAGGGCAGTCTTATTCTAATAAGTTATAGAAGTCTGAAAATAAAGACATCAAAGCCAGGTCTACTTTAAAATAGTCTTAAACCACTGCTAATTATATTGTAAAAATTTAGACAATAACATCTAACTAGAAGAAAAAATAATAACACAGAATCTGACTAATAAAAATACTTAGGAAAACAAAAAGATGAAATATTTGAAAACTAGGACAAACAGAATTGTGCTTCATATACAAAAGAATCTAAGTCACTTCACCGTACTGGAAAACCTTAATAAGAACAAAAGAACAGCACCACGCATTTACTAAGGCCATACCATGTAACAATAACAAATGAAGCAGATTATTGATTGATTGATTGATTGGTTGGTTGGTTGACTGAGATGGAGTCTCGCTCTGTCCCCAGGCTGCAGTGCAGTAATGCAACCTCGGCTTTGCAACCTCTGCCTCCCAGGTTCAGGAGATTCTCCCACCTCAGCCTCCCAAGAAGCTGAGATTACAGGCACATGTCACCATGCCCAGTTAACTTTTATATTTTTAGTAGCGACGGGGTTTCACCATGTTGGCCAGGCTGGCCTCAAACTCCTGACCTCAAGTGATCCACCTGCCTTGGCCTCTCACGGTGCTGGGATTCCAGGCAAGAACCACCACATCCAGTCAAAAATGAAGCAGTTTAAATGCAATGTTTAAATACTAAGCACTCAATCATCATGAAATCTTATGATGGTAGATGTAGACACACCAATCTCAAAAATTATATGAAAATGCAAAGGACTTACAACAGTGAAAACAATTTGGAAAAAGAACAACAAAATTAGAGGATGTATACTCCCCAATGGCAAAACTTACTGTAAAACTACCCTAATTAGGAGAGCGTGAGACTGGTATAAGGCAGACACACAGATCAACAGAACAGAACTTTTTAACATGTCTTTTTACAATTGTCTTTCTAAAGACAATTAAAAAGTTAAAATTAAAAAAGTTAAAAGATGGGCCGGGCGCGGTGGCTCACGCCTGTAATCCCAGCACTTTGGGAGGCCGAGGCGGGCGGATCACAAGGTCAGGAGATCGAGACCACAGTGAAACCCCGTCTCTACTAAAAATACAAAAAATTAGCCGGGCGCGGTGGTGGGCGCCTGTAGTCCCAGCTACTCAGGAGGCTGAGGCGGGAGAATGGCGTGAACCCGGGAGGCGGGGCTTGCAGTGAGCCGAGATCGCGCCACTGCACTCCAGCCTGGGCGACAGCGCGAGACTCCGTCTCAAAAAAAAAAAAAAAAAAAAAAAAAAAAAAAAGTTAAAAGACAACTTTTAACAATTGTCTTTTTAACAAATGGTGCAGAGACAATTGGATATTCATATGCAAAAAAGTGAACTTAGATCCTAACCTCACACCACACACAAAAATTAAATCAAAGTAGATCATAGACCTAAACATAAGAGATAAAACTTATAAAACTTCTGGAAGAAACAGGAAAAAATATTTAAGACCTTAGGCAAAGAGTTCTTAGACTTGACACCAAAAGCATGAATAATAAAAGATAAAAATTCATAAACTGGTCCCAGTGCAGTGGCTGACGTCTGTAATCCCAGCACTATGGGAAGCTGAGGTGGGAGGATTGCTTGAGCCTAGGAGTTCAAGACCAGACTGGGCGACATAGGGAGACCTCATCTCTACAAACAATAAAAAAAATTAGCCAGGTGTGGAGGCACATGTCTGTGGTCTCAGCTACTCGAGATGCTGAGGAGGGAGAATCACTGGAGGTTGAGGTGGGAGGATCACTTGAGCCTGGGAGGTTAAAGTTGCAGTAAGTTGTGATTGCGCCACTGCACACCAGCCTGGGCAACAGTGAGACAGTGTCTCCAAAAGATAATTTATAAATTAGACTTTATAAAATTAATATTTATGTGTCAAAAGGCTATTAAGAAGATGAAAAGCCTGGGCACAAGGGCTCATGCCTGTAATCCCAACACTTTGGGAGGAGAGTGGATCGCTTAAGCCCAGGAATTCAAGATCAGCTTGAGCAACATGGCAAAACCCTCTCTACAAAAATTACAAAAATTAGCTGGGTGTGATGGCATATGCCTGTGGTCTCAGCCAGTTGGGAGGCTGAGGTGGGAAGATTACTTGAGCCCAGGAGGCAGAAGTTTCAGTGAACCAAGAACCTACTACTCTGCATTCCAGCCTGGGCAACAAAGCAAGCCTCTGTCAAAAAAAAAAAAAAAAGAAAGAAAAGAAAAAAGACAAAAAGAAAGAAAAAGACTAATCATACACTAGAAGAAAAATATACAAGCTATATATTTGATAAAGGACTTATATCCAGAATGTAAAAGAACCCTTACAACGTATAATAAGACAAAAACCCAATTAAAAAAGGCAAACTGGGGGCTGGGTGTGGAGGCTTATGCTTGTAATCCCAGCACTTTGGGAGGCCGAGGTGGGCAGATCACTAGGTCAGGAGATCGAGACCATCCTGGCTAACACAGGGAAACCTTGCCTCTACCAAAAATACAAAAAATTAGCCGGGAATGGTGGCGGGCACCTGTAGTCCCAGCTACTCAGGAGGCTGAGGCAGGAGAATGGCGTGAACCCGGAAGGCGGAGCTTGCAGTGAGCCCAGATTGTGCCACTGCACTCCAGCCTGGGTAACACAGTGAGACTCTGTCTCAAAAAAAAAAAAAAAAAAAAAGAAAAGGGCAAATTGATATACAGTTTTAATGTAATTCCTACCAAAAATCCCAGCAAGATTTACTTTATTTATTTTTGAGACAGAGTTTCGCTCTTCTTGCCCAGGCAGGATTGCAAAGGCATGAGCTCTGTTCACTGCAAACTCTGCCCCCTGGGTTTGAGTGATTCTCCTGCCTCAGCCTTCTGAGTAGCTGGGATTACAGGCACCTGCCACCATGCCCGGCTAATTTTTTTGTATTTTTAGTAGAGATGGGGTTTCACCATGTTGGCCAGGCTGGTCTTGAACTCCTGTCCTCAAGTGATCCGCCTGCCTTAGCCTCCCAAAGTGCTGGGATTACAAGTGTGAGCCACCACACGTGGCCAGATTTCTTATAGACACAGACAAGATCATTCTAAAATTTATGAAGAAAGGCAAAGGAACTAGAACAGCCAAAATAATTCTGAAAAAAGAATACAGTGAGAAAAATCATTCTACTTGATTTCAAGACTTATGATACAACTATAGTAATCAAGACTAGGTTGTGTTGTCAGGAAGACAGACATAAAAATAAAGAGAACTGAAAAAGAAAAGCCAGATATAGCATTGAGTGCAGACAATTTATTTTTGACATAGGCACCAAAGCAATTACTGAAGGAAAGACAGTCTTTTAAAAAAATGGTACCAGAGCAATTGAATATCCATTAAAAAAACCTCTCAAACCCTATATAAACATTAACTCAAAATGAATCATAAAAGTAAAATGTCAAGCTATACTTTTAGAAAATAACATAGATGAAAATCTTTGAGAGCTAGGATTTTGTAAAGAGCTCTTAGATATGACAACAAAAGCATGATCCATAAAAGAAAAAAAGAATCAATAAACTGGACTTCACCAAAATTTAAAACTTTTGCTCTCTGAAAGATGCTAAGAAGATGAAAAGGCATGCAACAGAATGGAGAAAATCTTTGCAAACTACATATCCTACAAAGGTACTCCTAGTTCTAGTATCTAGAACTCATGAAACGCAATAGCAAATGAACAATTCAATGGGAAAATGGGCAAAGGACACGAACAGACATTTCACTAAAGAGAATACACAGATAGCAAATAAGCACATGAAAAGATTCTGAACATCATTAGCTACTTGGGAAATGCAAATTAAAACCACAGTAATATACCACTACATACCTATTAGAATGGCTAAAATAAAAATGTGTGAAAACCCCAAATGCTAGTGAGGATGTCGAGAAACTGAATCACTCATACGCTGTTCGTGGGAATGTAAAATGGTACAGCTGTTTTGGAAAATAGTTTGGCATGTGTTTAAAAACTAAACATGCACTTACCGTATGACCCGGCAATTATACTCGGGGCATGTACCCAAGAGAAATGAAGACTCATGTTGACACAAAAACCTGTACATGAATGTTTAGAACAAGTTTATTAGTATTAGCCCAAACTGGAGGCAGCCTAGATGTTTTTTCAGTGGACAGTTAAACCAACAGTGGTACATCTATTTCATGGAATATCACTCAGTAATAAAAAGGAATAAACCAGTGATACATGCAGCACCTCAAATGAATCCTCAGAGAATTACGTTTAGTGACACATTTCCAAAAGGTTATATATTGTATGATTCCATTTCTATAACATTCCTGAAATAACAAAACTGTAAAAATTGAGAAAAGATTAGTGGTTGCCAGGGGCTAAAGGTGAAGGGGGAAGAGCAAGAGATTTATGTACCTATAAAAGGGCAACATGTTAAACTCTTGCGGGGATAAAAATGTTCTGTAATTCTACTATCTCAACTTCAACATCCTGATTGTAATACTGTACCACAGTTTTGCAAGATGTTATCATTAGGGGAAACTGGGTAAAAGGTACATGGGATCTTTCTGTATTATTTCTCATAACTGTATGTGACTCAATAATGAAATCAAAATAACATTTTTAATTAAAAAGTAAATGATTGCAGTAGAATCTAAGGTAATAGGAGAAATCAACACCAGGGCCCACTTGAGAATGGTTTTATAAAATGGTCAGACAGTATTTTTAATCACTCTCAACCTTGGGGATTTATAAATAAAACAAAATGAAAAATAAGGGTTATAAAGACAAATATCTGAATCTTGAAAAAGATGACTGTAGATTGCCTGATGAGAGTTTCATCCCTGGACTATGTCTACCAAGCATTGCCAAAACACATCTAAGGTTGTACACAGTGTACAGTATACTTTGTATTTTATTTTATTTTTGAGATGGAGTCTCGCTCTGCTGTCCAGGCTGGAGTGCAGGGGCGTGATCTTGGCTCACTGCAATCTCCACCTCCCAGGTTCAAGCAATTCTCCTGCCTCAGCCTCCTGAGTAGCTGGGATTACAGGCATACACCACCGTGCCACACTAATTTTGTATTTTTAATAGAGATGGGGTTTCGCCATGTCACCCGGCTGGTCTTGAACTTCTTGAACTCCTGACCTCAAGTGATCTGCCCGCTTCAGGCTCCCAAAGTGCTGGGATTACAGGTGTGAGCCACCGCACCAGGCTCAGAAAACTTTAAAATATTAAGGTTTGAACCGTCTTGCATCTCTGGATGTTTTCCTCCAAATTTAACAATTCCTTTTTTTTTAAGTTTTACTTTTCTGAATGAGATTTTATCCCAATATTTGGTAAAAACATGATTCTTTCTCCGCTGACTTACCTTTGGCAAAAATAAATTAATCAGAAATTTGTAAGCCTATATCTGAACTTTATTCCACTGCTCAAGTGTCTATCCTTTTGCCAATACTTTATTTAGATCTTCCTCAATGTTTGCAATTTTCAGCATGCAATTCTTACACAAATCTTATTAGATGTTAACTAAATATTTCCATCTCCAATTATTCATTCTTTTTCTTTTTTTTGAGACGGAGTCTCGCCCAGTCGCCCAGGCTGAAGTGCAGGGGCAAAATCTCGGCTCACTACAACCTTGGTCTACTGGGTTCAAGCGATTCTTCTGCCTCAGCCTCCCAAGTAGCTGGGACTACAGGTATGCGCCACCACGCCCAGCTAATTTTTGTATTTTTAGTAGAGATGGGGTTTCACCACATTGGCCAGGCTGGTCTTGAACTCCTGACCGTGTGATCCACCGACCTCGGCCTCCCAAAGTGTTGGGATTCCAGGGGTGAACCACCACGCCCGGTCTCCAATTATTCATTCTAGTATATAGAAATAACATTGATTTTTGTACACTGACTTCAATCTTTGCAAACCTAGAATTACTGTGCTTTGGGAATGATATTTAAAGGAAGGTGAGCACAAAGTGTAAGATATGTGTATTTTAAACAGTTGATGTTTAAAAAAATGTATACTTGTTTTTTTTTTTTTTTAAGATGAAGTCTTGCTCTGTCACCCAGGCTGGAGTGTGATGGTACAATCTTGGCTCACTGCAACCTCTGCTTCCCGGGTTCAAGTGATTCTCCTGCCTTAGCCTCCCAAGTATCTGGGATTACAGGCATGCACCACTGAGCCCAGCTAATTTTGGTAGTTTTAGTAGAGTTGGGGTTTTGCCATGTTGACCACACTGGTCTTGAACTTCTGACCTCAAGTGATCCGCCTGCTTCGGCCTCCCAAAGTGCTGGGATTACAGGCCGTGAACTACCACACCCAGCCTAGGGTACATTTTTGTAATTAAATTTTCATTGTTCTCATAGTAATCATTTATAAAACATTCCAGATGTTTTATAATAATGTTTTATAAATGTATCTCAAACTATATAATCCCTTATTAACTTATAGAAGGTAATCTTTCTGCTTAATGTACCTTTTCCCCACATTAGAGAAGAAAGAAAGGTATCAGGCTGCCTTACAAAAACACCAAATGTAATTAGGGAGACTCACTGTGTGTACCAAGTACCAGTCAAACAGAAAAGTGATTGCGGAGGAATTTACTCCTCCTTCCTTGTTATGGTTTTAATGTTTGTCTCCTCCAAAAATCATGTTGAAACCTAACTGCCATCATAACAGTATTAAGAAGTGGGAACTTTAAGAAGTATTTAGGTTATCTGATGCTGTTATTACAGGAGTGGAACCACCCCCCTCTTGCTCTCTTTAACCCAGCAAGAAGTCCCTTGCCAAATGCTGGTGCCTTGATCTTGGACTTCGCAATCTCCAGAACTGTGAGGAAATAAATTCCTGTTCATTATAAATTATTCAGTGTGTGGTATTCTGTTATAGTAGCAAAAGATGAACTAAGATGAACTAAGGCACTCCCCAAATGCCTTTTTGCTTTGTGGTATCTCAGGGTATCATTTTTATTTAATCGAAGAAAAAGTAAATCAATACCATGAAAGATTCAAGTCCAAAAGTTTTTTCTATCTTTTTCCTGCCCTTTCCTCCAATTATCTAATACGATGGATTATGTATTCCGCAAATTAAATTATGTATTCCCCAAATACATAATTTGTAATTATGTAGATAGAATTATGTATTCCCCAAATTCTGTCTGTACCTCCTCAACAAAACATTTTTCCCAACAAAATATTTCCCAATGATTTCACCAAGTAAAATGCATCTTTCCACCCTTTCCTAGTCCTGAAAACGTGATTTCTAAAAGTACAAAGTACATAGTACCAGTCATTGTAGAGGAAATTTTGAATTAATTATGTAGAAAATCATTTTTTAATTGTGTATATAATTTTGGGACTTTGCTTCTGTGAGGGTGGAGTACTGGCTGCTCCCCGTGCCTATGAATGCTCTCTTGCTTTTTCTGCAGCCTGTGATTGGTTGTGTGCTGGCTTTTATACCTAACCCTCCTAATTTGGCGAGGATTCTACGATATCTGCTAGTTTTGTTGTCACGTGGCTTATTGATTTGAAATGTACTTTCATCTCATGTGGTTTATAGGAGCTAACTGAAAGACCAAACAATAAATAGTCCAGCTGTCTAGATACTAAAGATTTACAAAATGTCTTTCAAACAAAGAGCTAGTCTCTCAAAAGCAATTAAAGAGAAGGTCAAATTATCATATTCTTTTTTCTTTTTTTTTTTTTTGAGATGGAGTTTCACTGCAACCTCTGCCTCCCAGGTTCAAGCGATTCTCCTGCCTCAGCCTCCCGAGCGGCTGGGATTACAGGCGCCCATCACTATGCCCAGCTAATTTTTATCTTTTTAGTAGAGACCAGGTTTTGCCATGTTGGCCAGGCTGGTCTCGAACTCCCAACCTCAGGTGATCCACCTGCCTCAGCTTCCCAAAGTGCTGGGATTACAGGCGTGAGCCACTGAGCCCGGCCAAAATTACCATTTTCATATGATCCACATGTGCCTAAAAAATTCAAGAGAATCAACTGAAAACCTGTAACACAGAGTCATAGGTATAACCAGCAAGAGGTTAGTATCTATGAGATATAATGAATCTGTAAAAATCAATTTAAAAAAATTACATAACAGAAAAATGAGTAAAGGCCGGGGGCAGTGGGTAATACCCGTAATACCAGCACTTTGGGAGGCTGAGGTGTGCAGATCACGACATCAGGAGTTTTAAGACCAGCCTGGCCAACATGGTGAAACCCTATCTCTACTAAAAATACAAAAATTAGCTGGGCGTGGTGGTGGGCACATGTAATCCCAGGTACTCGGGAGGCTGAGACAGAAGAATTGCTTGAACCTGGGAGGCAGAGGCTGCAGTGAGCCAACATCGTGCCACTGCACCCTAGCCTGGGTGACAGAGCAAGACTCTGTATCGGAAAAAAAAAAAAAAAGAAAAGAAAAATGAGTAAAAAACATCAACAGGCACACATCAGAAGACAAAATCCAAATGTCTGAAAAACATTTGAAAAGATGTTCAATCTCTTCAGTAGGCAGGCCAATGGAAGTTAAAATCACAATGTATTGCCATTGAATACTTACCAAATTGGAAAAAGTTTAGAGAATACCAAGTATTAAGTATTAATGAGATCTAAACATAGTTAAAGAAATCAGTGGCATTTCAAATTTGATAGGGGAAAGGTGGACTATTCAATTAATGCCAGCAAAATATTCAGTGGGATCGCATCTCATACTTAACAAGTACTGTAAACACTAAACATACCAGATTTTCAAATGCAAATTTTTTTTAAAAAATTTGAAAATAAAGAAACTGGCCAGGCGCAGTGGCTCACACCTGTAATCTCAGCACTTTGGGAGGCTGAAGCGGGCGGATCATGAGGTCAAGAGATCGAGACCATCCTGGCCAACATGGTGAAACCCTGTCTCTACTAAAAATACAAAAATTAGCTGGGAGTACTGGTGTGCACCTGTAGTCCCAGCTACTTGGGAGGCTGAGGCAGGAGAATTACTTGAACCCAGGAGCCGGAGGTTGCAGTGAGCCGAGATTGCGCCACTGCACTTCAGCCTGGTGACAGAGTGAGACTCCATCTCAACAAAAAATAAATAAAAACAAAACAACAACAACAAAATAAACCATAATGGTCCTAAAATGAACAGTGGAAATCAAGGAAGAATTTTTCTGCGAATGCAGAAGTAACTATAACACAAAAGCCAGGAGGCTGTTAAGAAGAGATGGCCAGGTGCGGTGGCTCATGCCTGTAATCCCAGCACTTTGGGAGGCCGAAGTGGTCAGATCACCTGAGGTCCAGAGTTCAAGACCAGCCTGGCCAACATGATGAAAGTCTGTCTCTACTAAAATACAAAAATTAGCCAGGCATAGTTGTGGGTGCCTGTAATCCCAGTTACTTGGGCGACTGAGGCAGGAGAATCACTTGAACGACTTCATCTTAAAAAAAAAAAAAAAAAAAGGAGAAGAGATGGATAAACCCAGTGACGTAACAAAAAGTCTTCATGGCAAAACCATCAAAAGCAAATTACAAATTGGAAAATAATAGTTGTAAGTCATAGCACATAGTTTCCCTTATGCATAAAGAACTCCTAAAAGTCATTAAGCGAAAGACCTACAATACAGTAGAAACAAAGGTAAAAGATACAAGCAGTTCCAGAAAAAGCAGCATACAGGGCTGTAAAATATATGAGATATTCAACCAGATCCATAGTAAGAGAAATAAGAACTCAACTATGAGATACCATTTTAACCCACCGGATCACTGAAAGATTAAAACCTGATAAATGGTATGCAGAGGATTTAACAGCTGGGAGTGCCACTTGGAAGGGCCTCTGAGAATAATCACATCTGTGCCTGAAGATTGACCTCTCAGACACACTAGCACACATGTGCAGTCCCTTATAAAAGTATATTAGCTGCACCAATGTTTACATTAGGAAAAGAGTAGAAACATCTCGAATTTCATGCAGGAATGCTTCTTGAGAAATAATGATTTCTAAATATATGCATTTGCTTCTATATGTACAAAATATCTCTGGAAGAAATTCACAAGAAAATGACAAGATGATGATGATGATGATGATGATGATGATTTTGAGATGGAGTTTCGTTCTTGTCACCCAGGCTGAAGTGCAATGGTGCGATCTTGGCTCACTGTAACCTCCGTCTCCTGGGTTCAAGGAATTCCCCTGCCTCAACCTCCCGAGTAGCTAGGATTACAGGCACCTACCACCATGCCCGGCTAATTTTTGTATTTTTAGTACAGACAAGGTTTCACCATGTTGGCCAGACTAGTCTGGAACTTCTGACCTCAGGTAATCCGCCCTCTTCAGCCTCCCAAGGTGCTGGGATTACAGGCGTGAGCCACCTCACTTGGCCTGAAAATGACAAGATTATATTCAGGTGATTCAGATGCTGAGTTAAGCATAACAGTTGTTTGTTCTTTCCCTTCATTGTGTTCTGTAGACTTTAGTCAAGTATTCACTGATTGTCTTCTGTTTTCAGTGTTTCTGTATTCATGCTTTTGTGTTAATAAAAGTTTGTTCCACATACAGGGCTTATGAGGCCTGCTGATGAGTTCACCAGGTAAGATCTGGGAGGTGACAGTAAGATTATTCCCCTGAAGTGATAGAGGCCATTGTCTGGAGGCATCTTTCCTCCAACAGGCAGGAAATTAAAAACATATTCGGAAAATGCAGAAGAAGATACGCATTGGAAGGTACTGTGCATTCATTCATTCATTCAAACAATATTTATTGAGCAACCACTACTGACAGACAGTTTGAGGACACGGCAGCTCATAAAAGAATCTTGTCAGAAAGGAGAAAGCAGACAAATAATTACATTCATCATTAATTGCAGCTGGGATAAGCTGATGTCCTAAAGATAAGAGTTAGCTAACAACGAGAATGAGAGGTACAGAGTCCTAGTATCCTCAACAGACAGAGATGCTCCTTCAAAGGTCATAGTGAGACAGAAACATGGCAATGTGAGTCTCAAAAAGAAGCCAGTGTGGGAACAGCACAGAAACCAGCAGTAGTGCAAACTGAACATTCCAAGAATGGGCAAGTGGTAGGCCAAGGTCAGATCATCCCCAATCTTGAAGATCAGTGTTTGGAATTTACTTTTTAAAAATAAAGCATCACTGGAAGTAATAAGTAGAAACAAGTAACAAGTAGAAACAAGGAAGTTTAAGCAGAGACAGTGTGCAGTCTGATTTTTATGCAGACAGCAAGAAAACTGCTTGGAGAAGGATATCTGTGAACATAGTCAAGACCCTACCCAGAGCACCCGGGTTTGAGATGATGGCAGTCGTGGTATGAGACAAAGTCAGACCAAAAGGATATTTGGGTATAGAACACAAAAGATTCATCAACAGACTCAATTTGAAAGTCAGGGAGAAGTATTTACATCAGTGGTTCTCAAGGTTTGGTGGGACCTGGGACACTTGTTTAAAATGGAAGTTTCCGAGCCCATGCTCAGAGGTTCTGATTTTGTAGCTCTAGAGTATATAAAGATGCTGGAACCTGAATTTTTAATAAGCAGCTCTGGTAATTCTGATGCTGATGGACCTCCTACCACACTTGAGAAGGCACTAATTTAAAGGACTCCCAAACTTCTGGCTTACACAAGAGAGTGGTCAGGGTTGGGATGGGGGCTCCATTTACAGAAAATGTGAATGAAGACAGCCAAGAAAGCTTGTGAGTATGGGCCATGAATTCAGGGCTCCCTGGGAGCAGACAGACGAAGAGACTGACTGTAATTGTTTGGATTGTTTCTATAGGGCTCCCCAAGTGGCCTTTCTGATAGAAGTAGTTCATCAGCTAAGTGTCATTATCTGCCTTACAAACTTGATTCCATTTAGAATGCTGAGAGGTGGTTACTTCCAGGCATATGTCTGCCTTGACCCTGACACTGGCTACCTGTGAGAGTACCACCGACTCCCTCCTCCTAGATCACTAGGCATCAGCCAAGCTGGCCTGTCACCACTCTGATACCAACTTGGCTTGCCCCGTCACCATATTCAGTTCTAAATATCTAAACTACCTAAAATAGTGTCTGCCTACCCTTTTGAAAATATTAATAGGCAGGGCATGGTGGCTCATGCCTGCAATCCCAGCACTTTGGGAGGCTGAAGTGGGCAGACTGCCTGAGGTAGGGAGTTCGAGATCTGCCTGACCAACATGGAAAAACCCCGATTCTACTGAAAATACAAAATTAGCCGGACATGGTGGCACATGCCTGTAATCCCAGTTACTCGGGAGGCTGAGGCAGGAGAATCGCTTGAACCCAGGAGGTGGAGGCTGCAGTGAGCCAAGACGGTGCCACTGCACTCCAGCCTGGGCAACAAAGCGAGACTCTGTCTCAACAACAACAACAAAGATTAACAGATGTTATTTTTTAGAGCAGTTTTAGGTTCCCAGCAAAACTGAGTAGAACACAGACTCCCCAGATCTCTTTCTTTGCTGAGTGTCCTTTTTCTGGTACTGTGCAATGCTCCAGGCCCATCTCCTACTTTCCTTGCTCCAGTCCTCCTGGAATCAGCCATTTCTCCAAGGAGCAGCCCTGGTTCCTTTTACTGGAAAATGATGTTAGAAACCAAGATCTGGGCTTTGACTGTGTTTGCTGCTGCTTAAAATGCTCCTGCTTGTAGGCTCTCTCAGCCAACAGAGCAAGGAGGTCTATGTGTGTACTATGTATATATAACATAACTACATTTCCCTTTTAACCAGCTGCATTAAACTAAATATGAGTTCATACTGATGTCTTCAACTCTAATCTATTACCACATGGATCACTGTCACCACCTCACCTCGCTTATTTATTTGTAACTCCCACTCAACAGTGAGACACTCGGCTCTCACCATCTGCCATACAATAACTTAATTGTTCCATTCCAGTCCCCACATACAGCGATGCCTGAACTGTTGACCCGTACCCCAATGCCTCATTTTTATCCCTTTACCTTGCATTATTCTCTTTCATCGCACTCTACCTTGTTTATATGCTGCATTTTATGATTATTTACATTTATTTTCTGTTTTCCTTCTTTATAACAACAGAGACTTTCACTGCTGAGTCCCAAGCGCCTCAAATTTGCACAAAGTAGGTGCCCAATAAATAAAGTGGAACAAATGCACAGAAAATTGTAATGCTTATATTGTTAATTAAGCAGGTCTCAGGAGGGCCTTTCCTAGCCAGTCCTATGTCACTCAGCTTTGAGATACTGAATCTATTTCAATCAAAGTATAATCATAGCACATAATTTACACTTTTCAACTATTCAACTCATTTTCTCCCCAACTGCTACAATTATAACCACTTAACTAAAACAGTGAACTATTACAAACTCATATCGCCTATTTTTTCCTTTAAGGCCTGACTCTAACCACCACCTCCCTGCATTCCCATCCCTTGCCACCTTAAACCTCCTAGATAGACATTGCCAATCAGTTTACATTTTCTAGACATTTTTTATTCTGTGTGCTCTAATTACCTACTGATAATTTTTCTCACATTTGTTAAAAACATGAATAACAATCAATATTGTAAATCCAAATCACAGAGTTAATGAGAAGTTATATAAACATTAGGC
The DNA here is from genome assembly GCF_003255815.1 of Theropithecus gelada. NCBI lineage: Eukaryota > Metazoa > Chordata > Mammalia > Primates > Cercopithecidae > Theropithecus > Theropithecus gelada. The sequence continues at coordinate 105,592,042 of NC_037683.1, read as the reverse complement.
TGTTGATTTTAAGTTAATCTTCCAAAAGGACCGTGAAGGCACATAAAACCATTTTTGAAAAAAGTACACAGATTTGTTCTCTTTTCCTTAGTGAAAGCTTGAGTTTTAAGAACAAAGACACTAACAGAAAACATATGGAAAAGATCAGTAACAAGATGGAATCTTGGCTCAAATGTGGTCTGCCACGTTTTTCATACCAATGTCTCCAATAATAGACTAGATTTTTACAACTGCCAAAGCATCACTTGAAACACTGTATACTTTTCTTAAATGCAAAGTTTAACAAAATAAATCTTGTGAGTTCTTTGTAAAAAGCTAATGGAAAACACTTTTTTGAGGAAACAAAACGAACTCCAGGATTCACTTTATCTTATTAGTTTGTAAAAGCTTAAGAATTCCCCCCAAAATGAACTCTGAGTCCACTGCCAAAAGACACAAGTCAACTCTCTGTTTAGAATACGAAAACAGTGTAAAAATTAAACATTAAAAACAGTTAACTCTTACTAATCAGGAGAGACAGCTCTATGAAATGAAGAAACTTTCCAAATCTACAAAATAAAGGCAGTAGCTATTGAGCAACATAAGCTTTTCATTCCATTTTATTCAATACTACAAAATTATTTTGTGCAATACTAAAAACAGGCAAATTGGAGATATACCTTTGGAGTGCAACCAACTGACTAATTTTATCTCAAAGGATATTAGAAGGCATTCTAGTGGGTACATCTGCAAACAAGAGGAGAAATGAGATAGCTGATAAAAATGAGGATGTAAGCCTTTGTATAGAAAAGTCATATACTTAATCTGTGTAAGCAACAACAATCCAGTGCCTTTTAAAAATAAACCGAATGCAAAATGTTATATGTTTCTAATCCTGATTCCTTGTTTTAACAAAGTACTGATGTGAACCTAGGTGTTGAACAACCAAGCGACTCAAGAAATTTTGAGTTCCAGGACAGGCGTGGTGGCTCACGTTTGTAATCCCAGCACTTTGGAAGGCGGAGGCGGGAGGATCACCTGAGGTCAGGAGTTCAAGACCAGCCTGGTCAACATGGTGAAACCCCATCTCTACTAAAAATACAAAAAATTAGCCGGGCGTGGTGGCTCATGCCTGTAATCCCAGCTACTCGGGAGGCTGAGGCAGGAGAATTGCTTGAACCCAGGAGGTGGAGGTTGCGGTGAGCCAAGGTTGCACCACTGTACTCTGGCCTGGGCGGCAAAGTGAGACTCCATCTCAAAAAATAAAAAAAGAAATTTTGAGTTCCACCTTAAGTTGCTGAGACACTGGAGTTCCCTGTCACAGTGGGCCTTAATTTGAAGAATTCTTTGGCATGAAAATGAAAATAAAAACAGTAATCAGTACATGCTGTTTCATTTAGTTTTGTTTGCCTTTCACATTAGAGGAAATTCTTGCCACACCTCAAACCAAAATTAAGGGGAAAAGAAAGAAGTAAGCCACATAAATCTGACCAAGAACACAAGCATCTTAATTTCAGTCCACAAAGTTTCATGTCATGAAAAGAAATACATAATTTTAATTCAACCCAAGTGTTTTCCAAGAAGATTGTATTTGCTTAAATTGCTACAGTAATTCAAGAGACAGCCCTGTCTGGACACAGAGTTACTGTGGATTTTTAAGAGACTCAGTTAAAGAATTTAGGAATTTCTGATTCATTTAAAGGATTTACAAATTCATCAACCCCTGAAAACTAAAGCAAATTGAACAGGTATGATAATAAAATAATTTTCAATTTTTTAAGAATGTATTCCTACTGTTAAAATTTAAAAAGTATATTGGATTTGCTTAATATTAAAATAGACTGCATCTATTATAAAAGCACATTTTTTGGAAGCAAAATTTGGTAAAAAAGTTACATTAAGCTTTTGATTAGGCAAAATGTTCAAGTAAAGTAGTATAATGAGTTTAACTTTCTCATTTAAGATTTACCCAACAAAAAATCTTTGTTTAGATTTTTTTTTTTTTACTTTGAATGAAAGGAGAGATTCTCATGTTAAAGGAATCAATCTCTTCCTCTTCCTTAGGTCTCTTTTTCTCTATGAATTATAAGTAACAAAGAACCAGCTAATGCCTTTGAGGCATACAGCTGAGCAATGCTAGTGATTCCGGTTGGGGGGTTGATGGGCATTTGTACAAATTTCACTCAAGATTTCCTCCAAATTTCTCTACTGACTAAATCCCTGATATAGAATGTTTGTCTTTTCATTTACTTCTTTCTCAAAGGGAAGATACAGATCCTCTGTCTAGTCTACTGAAGGATCTAGTTACTTTGGGTTTTAGTTAATTAAGATTTAAATGTATTATGGCTAAAAATAACTGAGGTAATTGTACTTTTAATAGCAAAAGAATTTTACAAAATTAAAATTTAGAACTTTTTTGGAAAAATCTAAATTATATAATATTTGCTTTCTTATATGCTAATTTCTATGGCATACAAATAAAAACAATTATGTCTTTAACATAATAAAATGTTATGAGGCTTTTAAAGTTTTCCTGAACAAGTAAATTATACCTCATTAGTAATTTCAATTAAAACTTTTCTTGATGAACACATAAGTGCTTTTCTCCAAGTAAGAGAAACGTTATGACACAGATGCTTTTATTGCTATAATATGAAAAATTCACATTGAAAACTGGTAATATATATATCTTACGTTGTTCCATTCTTTTTCACATTTGTTATTTTCCTACTACACAATGTACTAGGAAAGTGAGGAATACAGTATATTGTGATGAAGAAATATTCAATAGAAAAAGGAACGGTCAAGCTCTCATGAATATGTTCATTTGAAGAAATTACCATGGTGAAATAAATGTCTAGGAATAACCAACATTAGTGGAGGGAAGCATTTGCAAGACTTAACCTATAGCTTATTAACCTAATCATTCATCCAACAAATCTTTGAGCACTTATAACACTGCATTGTACTAGATTCTGTTAAAAGATATCAGGAAATGAGATGATCAACAATGAAGTATACAATACTGCTGTGAGTTATCCTATAGAGAACAAGGCATAGATCGTAGAATGTGAAAAGCAGAAGTAACAAAAATATGTTTAGCAAATGACTGAGAAGAGATTAGTTGGGGAATGAAAAATTTGGATAAAATAAGCGATTGTTGTAACATGGGAAATCATCATGGGGAAAGAGTAAGAGGCATAGAAAATAATGAGCATATAGATGAAAACAGGATGGATTTCAGACCAGAAAACTGCACTTAATCAAAGGGAGTGGGACAAGATTGTACTACATGGTTAGAAACGTGGAGGGAGGAGGACAAGGATGTTTAAGATAAGTTCAGGTTTAGAAGACAAATTGTTCCTCAAGGAAAGACTTTCTTCTTAGGTGCTCACAAAGACCGAAAGCAGACAACATTAAGAATCTCTTTATTTTCAAAGACGCCCCAATCATGATGTCTTGATTTAAGGCCTTCTTCTTTTTTCCCAAAAATTTTTCATAGTTGTTCAACAACAGACTCTAATTCTCAAATGTAAGGTTGCTAACTGATGATGAGCTAATGTTCTCAACAAAAGGATAAAAATCAAGCTGAGTTTTCAGCCAGGCGCAGTGGCTCACACCTGTAATCTCAGCACTTTGGGAGGCAGAGGTGGGCGGACCACCTGAGGTCAGGAGTTCGAGACCAGGCTGGCCAACATGGCAAAATCCTGTCTTAACTAAAAATACAAAACAGTGTAGCCAGTTGTGGTGATGCACGCCTGTAATCCCAGCTACTCAGGAGGCTGAGGCACAAGAATCACTTAAGGCTGGGAGGCGGAGGTTGCAGTAAGTGGAGATCATGCCATCGCGCCCCAGCCTGGGTGACAGAGCGAGGCTCTGTCTCCAAAAATAAAAAGTTAATATGTTGTACTATAATGAGTACAAGAAAATATTATAAAATTATATGTAAAATATCATCAATGAGTATAAAATGTATCGAATATTCTATATCCATTCCTATTAATCTCCCAAAGTCTTGGTCAAATGATGTCTACAAAAGACTTTCCTGTCCCTCTGTAGCTGAGGTAAGCCACTGGCCCCACAGCATTGCCTATCTCTGCTATAAACAATATTACCCTCTGCCTTAGATTAGGGTTCACTTTGTTGTATCTCTCTCTTCCACTAAGCTGTTTGCTCTTTACAGAAGGGACTATGGTTTCATGTCTTCTTCATTTCTGTATTCTCCACCAACTTAGCATAGTGCCTCACCGCTAGAAATAATTCAAGATAACTATAAACTGATATAACCCAATCAAACTAACTACTAATATTTGTAAAGTGCTTCACTAAGCATGTTCACATATGGTAAAGTAGTAGAGTACAGTAGGTGAATAAGCATTTCCAAGCAGACCCACTGGGAGCTTCCAGCCCAGCAAGGAGAGCCTGCTCTGAACACTGCCCTTTGGTATAAGACCGTAACTCCTTAATTCTACCTCCTTCCAAGATTCTCTACTTTTTCACCCGTGAACACTGACTGTAGTGTGAAATCACAGCCTAAATATGTTAATTCATTAAATTAAGCATTCATTCCCAGAGTGCAAATTCCTTAGGTCAGAATTTAGGCCCTCCAAGGCCAAGTGTGGTGGCTCATGCCTGTAATCCCAGCACTTTGGTAAAAAAGTTACATTAAACTTTTGATTAGGCAAAATGTTCAAGTAAAGGCTGAGCGGGGGGCAGACTGGTTGAGCCCAGAAGTTCATGACCAGCCTGAGCAACATGGCAAAACCGTGTCTCTACAAAAAAAAAAAAAAAAAAAAAAAAAAGCCAGATGTGGTGGCACGCATCTGTAATCCCAGCTACTCGGAGGCTGAAGCAAGAGAGTCACTTGGGCCCAGGAGACGGAGGGTGAGCCAAGAGTGCACCACTGCGCTCCAGCCTGGGTGACAGAGCGAGACTCTGTCTCAGAAAAAAAAGTTAGGCTAATCCCTTCAGATCTGGATTTAATAGTCTTATTTTGCTCCTTCAAGAGTTAACTAACCACATACCCCAAACACATCACCATCTGTTGCTTCTGTGTTTTTGTTTATCTCTTCTATCCAGAGATCTTCTTCCTCACCTCCCTCTATGAGAACCTCAACACTCCTTCAAAGTCTAGGTCAAATGCCACATCTTCCACAAATCTCACAGAACAGAAAGAAAAGTGGATGTAATAGAGTTGCACAAAGAAACGTCATGAGTTTCAAAAGCACATACTGTTAAAAAAAAAAAACAAACCATTGCTATTTTGGCATTTTCTTTTGGTAGGGATAAATATAAGAAAATAGAAATAAATGATATCTTGATCCTATTTTCTCAACTTAAAAAAAACAAGCAAGGTCATCACCCAAAAATAATAATGGGGAATGAGTTATTAGAGACTTGAGAGAGGAAAGTTACAAAACAGTAGCATAGAAGAGAGGGAAAGAGGATGGTCTAAGGAAATGCAGCAGGACAGCACTTGAGGTTAGTGGTCTTGAATTGAGAGTGAGACCAGTCACCATGCTCCTGCTTTTCTTTAGTTACAATCAGCTGTGAGTAGGTGGAGAATTGGAGTAACCAGTGTTGGAGTCTGGCAGATTGAAGGAGCCAGAACGTTTAGGGCATGTGCAAAAGAGCAACGATAGTGATGAACTATGGGGTCTAAGTTGGTAAGAAGGAACTGACAACGTTGGCAAGGATGGATGAGGGACAGTGAAAAATAGTAGAATCAATAGCTGAGGTTCCACTGAAATTGAAGAATTATTGCAGCTGGAGTTACTACATAGAGATAGTGGTCTGAGTGTGGAATACTCAAAATGGAGAGTATGAAGGGTTCCAGTAAGAGCAATGACAAAACCCAGGATGCGGGCGCGTGGGAGCAAACGGTGAGGAAGAATGAAGGAAAGTATCACTGCAGGGAAAGAGCTCAAGGGTCTCTGACTTCACCTGAATAACTACTTCAAATCCCAAATACACACAATAGTTACATTTATACATTTATAATTTCTGACAAGAAAAGAACAAGAAACTGAGATGTTTCTTAACCTTTCTCAAATGAGGTTCTGTCAAAGAAAATAACTTAAGTAATTATTCTCTCAATTATACCAATGATGAAAAATAGAACCATTCTAGATGAATAGGAGATAAGTCATTTCATTATATGCAACAATTTTTTAGGAAACTCATTCTCTCGTGAAATCTTGGATAGGAAAAGTAGAAAGGTCTCAGAATAAACGAGGTAGGATTTTTTTAAACGTTTTCCCTAAACGATACATTCATTTCATCTGGACAGCAGTTTTCAACATGCAAAGTACTCGTACATGCATAGCTCATACAATGCTAACAACAACCAGGTGGGATAAGCAGGCAAGATATGACACAAGGAGGCTGGGTGCAGTGGCTCAGCACTTTGGGAGGCCAAGGTGGGTGGATCATGAGATCAGGAGTTCAAGACCAGCCTGGTCAACATGGTGAAACCCCGTCCCTACTAAAAATACAAAAATTAGCCAGGTGTGGTGGAGCGTGCTTGTAATCCCAGCTACTGGGGAGGCTGAGGCAGGAGAATTGCTTAAACCCAGGAGGTGGTGGCTGCAGTGAGCCAAGATCACACCACTGCACTCCAGCCTGGGCAACAGAGCGAGACACCATCTCAAAGAAAAAAAAAAAAAAAAAGACACAAGGCAACATACAAGATAAGCAGATAAGCAGCCAAGGTATAATTCAGCTATAATTGCAATTCTTCTTTTATTGATGAGCCAAGAGGCAGATATGTTAAGTGACAGAAATGAAATGTAGGTTTCAGACTTCTCATCTGGGACACAATTGACCCTTCCCTAGAACTTCAAGTTTCAGCACCGAGTGTTCATTGTGAAGTGTGCCCCCCTTGCAATCCTGCTCCACACAATATCCTCCTCCTGCATTCTGCTGCATATGTATCTAATCCTCCACCGGACTTTAAACTCCCGGGAGACAGGGACAGTGTGTTTTTAATAATATTTGTATATCTAAAACTTAACTTAAATCTATTAATGGAAAAAAGGAAGCTAGGAAGAAAAATGTAAAGACACTTGAATTTTGTAGAACGTAAACATTGTACGTCTTTAGGATTTAAAGTAGTTACTCAAGCAGAGTCAGAGACTAAATAATTGGATTCTGGAAACTGTTTCATGAGGAAAATTTGATGGTGCAATTAGTTTTGGACAGAAAATATTAAAAGGAAACATGAATATTATTTCTAAATATCTGAAATTATCACATAAAAGGGAGCATTTCATGTTCTTCTGAAGGGCAGAAAACAAATAGAAGTTGTAGAATCTCCCAGGCAAAAGCTCTCTAACTAAAATAAAGGTCTCTCCTCCCCCAGGCAGTGACCATCATTAAAGGATCAGGTGATTCCAAAGAACACCCAGCATTTATAGTGGAGGGATCAGACTGTAGTTGAATGATGTCATGCTATCATCATAGATCTATACTCTAGTAAGCAAGATAAACTGGGACTCTTAAAAGATGGTTACTTGGTAGAAAGTCTAGTATACCAGACTTTTGACTCTAGTTCAGTGTAATATGTGACTTAAAAAAAAAAAAAAAATCTCGGCCAGGCATGGTGGCTCACGCCTGTAATCCCAGCACTTTGAGAGGTCAAAGTGGGTGGATCACCTGAGGTCAGGAGTTAGAGACCAGCCTGGTCAAGATGGAGAAACCCTGTCTCTACTAACAACACAAAAATTAGCTAAGTGTAGTGGCACGTGCCTGTAGTTCCAGCTACTCGGGAGGCTGAGGCAGGAGAATCACTTGAACGGGGGAGGCAGAGGTTGAAGTGAGCCAAGACTGTGCCACTGCACTCCAACCTGGGTGACGAGGCAAGACTCCACCTCAAAAAAAAAAAAAAAAAGAAAAAGAAAAAAAAGAAAAAAAAATCTCACCTCATTGGTACTTAAACATTAATTTTGGTTTGAGGCCAGGCGTGGTGACTCACACCTGTAATCCCAGCACTTTGGGAGGCTGAGGCTGGAGTATCCCTTGAGGTCAGGAGTTTGAGACCAGCCTGGGCAACATAACGAAACCTCGTCTCTACTAAAAAATACAAAAATAAGCCGGGCATGGTGGCGTGCACCTGTAGTCCCAGCTACTCGGGAGGCTGAGGCATGAGAATCGCTTGAACCTGGGAGGCAGAAGTTGCAGTGAGCTGAGATCATGCCACTGTACCCCAGCCTGGGCGACAGAGGAGACACTGTCACAAAAAAAGAAAGAAAAAAATTTTGGTTTGAGCACTGCCCATTCTTTCTGGATATTCTTTTATATACAGACATAGGTATAATACATTTCACATAACTGTCAATTTATACAAAGTGTATTGAGTTTACTCACTTTCTCCACAATGTTTCCTTTTCTCCTTGCAATAGAAAAAAAAAAGAAGAAGAAGAAGATGGGTTTTTTAAGTCCAATATTTGTTATTTTCTTCTTTCTTGGAGTCAAAGTACATTGCCAATATGAAACTTATCAGTGGGATGAAGACTATGACCAAGAGCCAGATGATGATTATCAAACAGGATTCCCATTTCATCAAAATGTAGACTACGGAGTTCCTTTTCATCAGTATACTTTAGGCTGTGTCAGTGAATGCTTCTGTCCAACTAACTTTCCATCATCAATGTACTGTGATAATCGCAAACTCAAGGCTATCCCAAATATTCCGATGCACATTCAGCAACTCTACCTTCAGTTCAATGAAATTGAGGGCGTGACTGCAAATTCATTCATCAATGCAACTTATCTTAAAGAAATTAACCTCAGCTACAACAAAATTAAATCTCAAAAGATTGATTATGGTGTGTTTGCTAAGCTTCCAAATCTACTACAACTTCATCTAGAGCATAACAATTTAGAAGAATTTCCATTTCCTCTTCCTAAATCTCTGGAAAGACTCCTTCTTGGTTACAATGAAATCTCCAAACTGCAGACAAATGCCATGGATGGGCTAGTAAACTTGACCATGCTTGATCTCTGTTATAATCATCTTCATGATTCTCTGCTAAAAGACAAAATCTTTGCCAAAATGGAAAAACTAATGCAGCTCAACCTCTGCAATAACAGATTAGAATCCATGCCTCCTGGTTTGCCTTCTTCACTTATGTATCTGTCTTTAGAAAATAATTCCATTTCTTCTATACCCGAAAAATACTTCGACAAACTTCCAAAACTTCATGCTTTAAGACTGTCACACAACAAACTACAAGACATCCCATATAATATTTTTAATCTTCCCAACCTTGTAGAACTCAGTGTTGGCCACAACAAATTGAAGCAAGCATTCTATATTCCAAGAAATTTGGAACACCTATACCTACAAAATAATGAAATAGAAAGTATGTAGACTTTTATTGTGTTTTAAAGAGAGAAAGAATGGAATTCTCATCTTTTAAGGAAAAAAATATTTAATAAGCTATGCTTTAGACATTGTGGAAAATGGTTGTTTTGAAGTTGCTTGAGGGAATGGCAGAAATTTGCCCCAGAGAAATGTGTGCTATTCAGTTTATAGTCCTTTCTATTAAATTGTATTGCCTTAAATATTGAGAAATAGGCTGGGCACAGTGGCTCATGCCTGAAATCAGAGCACTTTGGGAGGCTGAGGCGGGTAGGGTGAATCACTTGAGGCCAGGAGTTCGAGGCGAGCCTGGTCAATACGGTGAAGTCCCATCTCTACTAAAAACAAAAAAATTAGCCAGGCATGGTGACGTGCGCCTGTACTCCCAGCTACTTGGGAGGCCAAGGCATGAGAGTTGCTTGAACCCGGAGGTTGCTATGAGCTGAGATCATGCAACTGCTTTCTGGCCTGGATAACAGAGCAAAACTGTCTCCAAAAAAAAAAAAAAAAAATATATATATATATATATATATGTGTGTGTGTGTGTGTGTGTGTATATATATATACATAAAATATATAGAGAGATAAATAATAGAGTATATGAAGAAATATGAGTATCCTAAGTAGTGAGATTGTAGATAATTTTTTTGAGATTGTTCTACTAGGACTTTATTAATCAGAAAAGCCAATGAAGCCATATATATTTTGGTAATACAAAACTCATTTATAATTTAATTTTCTTCATTTTATTATTTGATTAATGTAAAAAAGAAATCTAATTCAATTTATAAGTATTATAATTAATTATATCCCATACAACATAAAATCTAACACAGAATTATGGTCATAACGATGGATTATACCTTATAAAGCAAGATTAATTTTTAATTTATTTCTTTCAGAGATGAATCTTACAGTGATGTGTCCTTCTATTGACCCATTGCATCACCACCATTTAACATACATTCGTGTGGACCAAAATAAACTAAAGGAACCAATAAGCTCATACATCTTCTTCTGCTTCCCTCATATACATACTATTTATTATGGTGAACAAAGAAGCACTAATGGTCAAACAATACAACTAAAGACACAAGTTTTTAGGAGATTTCAAGACGATGATGATGAAAGTGAAGATCACGATGATCCTGACAACGCTCATGAGAGCCCAGAACAAGAAGGAGCAGAAGGGCACTTTGACCCTCATTATTATGCAAATCAAGAATAGCAAGAAATCATATAGGTATACATTTATGACTTCACAGAATCTATACTTAATATAGTAAATCTAAGTAAACATGTATTACTCAAAGTAATATATTTAGAATTATGTATAAGATCAGAATTGAATTTAAGTTGGTGACATCTGCATCATTTCATAGGATAGAACTTACTCAAAATAATGTAAATCTTTAAAAATATAAATTAGAATGACAAGTGAGAATCATAAATGTTAATGGTTTCTTACACTTTTTTAAAATACAGAAATATCATGTTAAAAAAAGCGAGTGTATCATTTCTATTAACAGTAATTTTTCTAAAAATGAGGAAGGAAGTAGCATTAGCAGTAAAGACCCAGAGGTCATGACCTTTTTGATCACTCTGAGGACAATATTTGAATGACAGGAGGGCATATTAATGTAACAAGCATTCATTTAAGGAATAGACCATTTTCTTTGACCTCTTCTCCGGAAAAGCTTTCACACTGGTGTTTGGGATCTCATCATTACGACATCCATCCCGCTATCTCACCACACAGTGCATAGAATAATATTTTTGATTTGTAAGAGGCCATCCAGTTACTAAGGACCCAAGGCATACAGATTCACAAAATTAACTAATCTTTTTGCCTCAAAGTACCAAAACAACAAAATTATAAAGCTGTATTTGGACAACTAAAAGACACCAAACTATCTCACCGCAATTGGTATTTTAGCAAATTTCAGCAACTATCCAAAACAATGTTATTGTGTTCCATTTTAACTGGGATAAATGTTTTTGTAATAAATACAACCATAGAAAGGCTTCTTTGTTACAAAATGATTTGCAAAGAAATAACTGCTTCGTTCACAAGATTAAATGTTGGCAAAATAAAGTTCTAATGATAATATTAAACACTTTATGCTTATCAGCCAATATCTACAGTAAAGCTAAAATTGAATACAGTTCCTTTATAATTTGAATGACAGGTTTTAACATCTTTAAAACCTTAAAAATCACTTTTTCATTAATGTATTATTTTTAAGTATCTTAAGTGTGCCTTACAATGGTGATTATCTAACTGCTGCGATGAACTCTCTTGATATACCATGCTAACGTTTCACAGAATTTCTCAGATAAGGGACAGATAACAATGTAGGGCTGCCTATACAAATGATAACAATTCTGACAATATGCAATGGACAGACAAGTCAAACTATATTTCAGAAGTAGTTTTCAAGCATGCAAGTCTTTTTTTTTCTGAGAATACCAGTTTAAAGTGAAGTCTTTAATGCTGTTTATATCTTTGAGGAGATTATTAGCATTATCAGAACCAGAACACCCATCTGTTCCCAGGGACAAACTCAAGAATCCAGGATGAATAGGAGCAAGACTCCATTCATTCATCTAATCAACATTCATCAAGTCCTTTCTTGTATAGGGCTTGGCAATAAGGGATCAATAAACAAAGTACAACGTGCAACTATGATGCCACGATATGGGTAAAGCACACTTTCAACAGAGGTTTAAAAAAAATCTTAAGGCCTACCTCCCTTTTCTTGCAATTTTAAAATACAGGGTATAAATTCAAACATTATGAGTTAACATGTGGAAAATACTATGAATGTTTTAGAAAATAAAGATAAGACAATTTCTAACCTAGAGCAATTTAAAATTTATAAGCCATTAGGGAAATGCAAATAGATGAGATACCACTACATGCTCACTAGGATAGCTGAAATCAAAAGGCAGACAAGTAACAAGTGTTGGCAAGAAGTGGAAAAACTGGAGCCTTCATACACCTTTGGAAGGAGTGTAAATGCTGCAGCTGCTTTGGAAAGCAGTATGGAAGTTCTTTAAAAAGTTAGTTACATATGGCTGGGCGTGGGGGCTCACGCCTGTAATCCCAGCACTTTGGGAGGCCAAGGTAGGTAGATCACCTGAGGTCGGGAGTTTGAGACCAGCCTGACCAACATGGAGAAACCCCATTTCTACTAAAAATACAAAATAATTAGCCAGGCCTGGTGGCACATGCCTGTAATCCCGGCTACTTGGGAGGCTGAGGCAGAATTGCCTAAACTCGGGAGGCGGTGGTTGCGGTCAGTCAAGATCACGCCATTGCACTCCAGCCTGGGCAACAAGAGCAAAACTCCATCTCAAAAAAAAAAAAAAGAAAAAAAAAAAAAAGAAAAAAAGTTAGTTACATACAACCCAGCGATTCCATTCCTAAGTATACACCCAAGAGAACTGAACACACATGTTCACACCAAAATTTGCATATAAATGTCCATAGCAGCATTATCCACAAGGTAGAAACCACCTGCATGTCCACCAATGGATAAACAAAATGTGGTATATCCATTTAGTGGAATATTATTCAGCCACATCCAAAGGTAGAAACCACCCAAATGTCCATTAATGGATACACAAAATGTGATATATCCATATAGTGGAATATTATTCAGCAATAAAAAGTAATGAAGCACTGACATATGCTGCAACATGGATAAACCTTGAAAACATTATGCTCAGTGAAAGCAGTCAGTCGTAAAAAGACACAAATTGTATGATTCCATCTATACGAAATGTCCAGAACTGGGAAATCCATGGAGACAAAGACTATTGGTTGCCTAGAGCTGGGGAGCATGGGAATGGGGGAAAGTGAGAATTGCTAATGGGTATATGGTTTCTTTTCTGGAGTAACGAAAAAGTTTCAAAATTGACTGTGGTGATGGTTGTACAAATCCAAAAACACTAGGCACTATTAAGTTGTATACTTTAGGCTGGGTGCAGTGGCTCATATCTGCAATCCCAGTGCTCTGGGAGACCAAGGTGGGAGAATTGCCTGAGGCCAGAAGTTCAAGACCAGCCTAGGCAACACAGTGAAAACCTGTCTACAAAAAAATTAAAAATTAGCCAGGCATGGTGGTGCATACTTGCAGTCTTAGCTATTCGAGAGGCTGAAGCAGAAAGATTGCTTGAGCCCTGGAGACCAAGGTTGCAGTGAGCCATGATTGTGCCTCTGCACTCCAGTCTGGCAATAGAGTGAGAACCCGTCTCTTAAAAAAAATAAATAAATAAATAAATAAAATTATATACTTTAAAAGGATGAATTGTATTGAATATGACTTATCTCAATAAAACAGTTATTTGAAGAATTTAATAAAGAGATCAAACAACTCACTCTAACATAAGGAAGAAATAAAATGCTAAAGTGGCAATAACTATCAAAAACTGTATAAGCACAGACACCATAACTTTCACATCTGGCGAGGACCTGGAGAAGTAGTTGAAGGCTCCCAGGAAAAAGTTAATGTGTGGCAGGAATTGACTGGCAAAAGTGGAGAGAACAAGCTCCTGATGGGAGTTAATATAAAGACATGGTAATTACTTGTTTCACTTCTTGCACAGTTTAAAAGATTGAAAACCCTTCCTTTTTCAGAGCTCTGGAGTTTCAACTTGTATCTCCTTCTAAATGAATAAAAGAAAATATATTTCAATTCTCAAATAACAGCCTTAGCAAATAATAAAATTGCAATTCAAATTTAGCAGTTCTGGCCTGGCATGGTGGCTTACACCTGTAATACCAGCACTTTGGGAGGCTGAGGTGGGCTGATCGTTTGAGCCCAGGAGTTCTAGAGCAGCCTGGGCAACATGGTGAAACTCCGTGTCTACTAAAAATAGAAAAATTAGCCAGGCACGGTGGCCCATGCCTGTAGTCCCAACTACTTGGGAGAATGAGGTGGGACAATCGTCTGAGCCTAGCAAGTGGACGTTGCAGTAAAATGAGACCACACCACTGCACACTAGCCTGGGTGTCAGGGTGAGATCCTGCTTCAAAAAACAAAAACAAATTTAGCAATTCAAAACAAGGAATCTGGCTGGGTGTGATGGCTCAAGCCTGTAATCCCAGCACTTTGGGAGCCCGAGGTGGGTGGATCACGAGGTCAGGAGATTGAGACCATCCTGGCTAACACGGTGAAACCCCATCTCTACTAAAAATACAAAAAATTAGCCTGGTGTGGTGGTGGGCGCTTATAGTCCCAGCCACTCCGGAGGCTGAGGCAGGAGAAGGGCGTGAACCCGGAAGGTGGAGCTTGCAGTGAGCCGAGATCGCGCCACTGCACTCCAGCCTGGGAGACAGAGCAAGACTGTCTCAAAAAAAAATCAAAAAAAAAAAAAAGAAAAAAAGAAAGGAAAGAAAGAAAGAAAGAAAGAAAGAAAGAAAGAAAGAGAGAGAGAGAGAGAGAGAGAGAAAGAAAGAAAGAAAGAAAGAAAGAAAGAAAGAAAGAAAGAAAGAAAGAAAGAAAGAAAGAAAGAAAGAAAGAAAGAAAAAAAGAATCTCATACAAGAGCTATGTGGGTATAAAGCATCACAGGACACTTTTAAGCTAGGTGACTCTGAGTGAGTTATTTAGTTTGTATCTTCCTTTGTTTAAAAAAAAAAGATGGTTTCCATATGGTCCTTATAAATAATAGATACAATAAAGCACACAAAGTGCACATGAGTTGCAGGTATCAAGTAAACAGTAAGGCTCACTGTAGCACATCTGGCCCAGCAGCCCCCAGATTCAGACGCTGCACACTCCTGGGTGTTCACACTGTTTTTCCTGGCACACAAAACAGAGTAAGCATCTCTTTGGGTTCCTTCCAACATTTTACTCATACAAAAGATTAGTGGACAAGAGAGACTATGAAGGGTTTCATTAGGGTGCTTAAATCATGTATCTCACAACTTCACAATCACTATTGGATACTGCAGCTTTTCAAAGCACCATCGGGACGGCCCACCAGGGTGAGGATGGCAGGGTTCCCTCCACCCCCTCACAAGGCACTAGGTTGCTGGGTTCCCTGCCCCAGAGTGTGGTCAAACTCCTCCTGTTTACTAGCAAGAACAGTTTAACTCTGCTCTGGCTCCTCCCTCTAAAAGTGCATATAAATAAATGCATCCCACATCTTCTAGCTCAGGGCCCAATGAGGAGACAGATTAACAATCACTTTTTGGTACTTGAAAATGCCTTACCTCAAACCTGCCTAAGTCTTCTTATTAAAAACAAAACAATGAGGCTGGGCATGGTGGCTCATGCCTGTAATCCCAGCACTTCGGGAGGCTGAGGTGGGTGAAACACGAGGTCAGGAGATTGAGACTATCCTGGCTAACATGGTGAAACCCTGTCTCTACTAAAAATATAAAACATCAGCCGGGCGTGGTGGTATGCACTTGTAGTCCCAGCTACTTGGGAGGCTGAGACAGGAGAATTGCTTGAACCCAGGAGGCAGAGGTTGCAGTAAGCCAAGATCGCACCACTGAGCTCCAGCTTGGGTGACTGAGCGAGACTCTGTCTCAAAACAAACAAAAGACAAAACAAAACAAAGAAAAACCTCAATGCTTTCCCTGGGAGACAATGAATAAAGTATTTTCTTCAAATAGTACATCAAGACTGCACAGTTACCTATCAGAGGTACAGCCTAAACCAGTTAATTTGATATTTACAGCAGGAAATAAAAATGTGAAAATTCATTTATTATTTTTCTCATTCTACTACCAAGTATTTAGCTATGTTAGCTAATAGGCTAAACTGTTAACTATTAACAAATAAGCCCAAGTTGCACCATAAACTCAAGTTTAATTAACAAATATAAATGCATAATGAACATACATTTAACTTTTAGAAAGGACATTTTAAGAAGGATACTTCATAAATTTGTTCACGATAATACCGGTTGAGAATGTTTAGCCAATGTTTAAATATTACCTGAAACATTACACATTTTCACTCGATTTCTCAAGCCTGGGAGCACTAAACTAAAATACAGATGTATGCATATTATATAACACACTTAACCAGCTCCATGAGGTAAAAAAGAAAAGAGAAAAAATAAACCTTGTCTGTTCTATATAATTTTTCTGTTTTAAGAATTCATATGTCCCCAAGGATGGCTAGACCTAAAACCCTGGTTTCCTGATTCTAAATCCATTTCTTCTACATCTTGGAAATAAAGCATAAGAGCAGCTGGAAACAAAATTAAATCATAACAGCTAAACATCTGAAGTTTCTTATATGTTCCAATACCCTAAATAGATATAACTATGCCAAGTTATAAATCTGCCTAGTTGTAAATATCGTAACATCATGGACACATCTTGCATCACTTTACATGTTTAGGTTATGAATTCACTCTACAGAGATTTATGTACTACTGAGAAAAACTAAATTAACAAATAAGATATAATTTTACCATGAGTTCTTCCTTACATTGAGTCATAATTCCTCTCCATATAAATTTGACCCTTTAGTCTGGGAAGTAAAATACATGGGTTCTCATATTTCTTGTTTGAACAAACAATTAGGCTTCAAGGATAAGTATGAGATTTAAGATGGAGATCCAAACCACAGACTTTCCACAAAATCCAGAATGCTGTATTTAAAAGGGTCTACGTGTATCTAATAACTCAGCAGTTCTCAATAGGAATGATTTTGCTTCCCCAACCCCCACCCATTAGTGGACAGCTGGCAATGTCTGGAGACATTTTTGGTCATCACAAAGTGGGGGTGGAGGTGGGGTGCAACTACTAGCATCTAGTGGGTAGAGGGCAGAGGTGCTGCTAAACATCCCACAATGCACACAGGACAGCCCCCACAAGAGAGAATTATCAAGTCCAAAATGTCAATAGTGCAGAGGCTGAGGAACTCTGTAGTAATCAGATTCAATAGATAAAAGTTCAATAGATAAAAAATCTGTGGCCTAAAACGTTAAAGAACTTGCCCAAGATCAGGGGAAGGTTCACGAAGAATCAAAACTAGAACTCAGCTGGATGCCACTTGGCTCATGCCTGTAATCCCAGCACTTTGGGAGGCCGAGGCGGGCAGATCACGAAGTCAAGAGATCGAGACCATCCTGGCTAACATGGTGAAACCCTGTCTCTACTGAAAATACAAAAATTAGCTGGGTGTGATGGCGCACACCTGTAGTCCCAGCTACTCGGGAGCCTGAGGCAGGAGAACTGCTTGAACCTGGGAGGTGGAGGTTACAGTTAGCTGAGATTGCGCCACTGCACTCCAGTCTGGCGACAGAGCAAGACTCCGTCTCGAAAACAAACAAACAAACAAAAACAAACAAACAAAAACTAAAACTCAGGTGTCTTGACTTTTAAACCAAACTATTTCCTACAAAGTTAGAGAATGAAAATGAAGGTAGGGAAAAGAATCTTCCAGTTTGTAGCATTGATTGAAAGCTAATCCACTCGGAGGTTATACGGTCTCTATCAGAATTAAACCACTCCCCAAAAATACTTCTTCCCTGGAAACTCTTGTTTCCAAAACTCCATTCAACACATTGTTTTGGTTGCCAACAGGCCACATAAAATAAATCCCCTATAAGGCACCAAAGATAATACAATAGGGTCACCTAAAAGAACTCTGCAGAGGTCAAGGTGGATCACTTTAGGCCAAAAGTTCGAGACCAGCCTGGGTAACATAAGGAGACCCCCGTCTCTACAATTTTTTTTTTTTTTTAATTAGCCGGGCATGGTGGTGCATTTGGGCCCATGAAATTGAGGCTGCAGAGAGTCATGATCGTGCCACTGCACTCCAGCTTGGGTGACAGAGCAAGACCTTGCCTTCATAAAAAGAATTCCACAAAGAAGATTCTTTCATCTTTGGATACAATGCCTGCTCTTGAGCATGAGGCAGCTTTCATCTTTTACTCCTGTGCAGTAAAAGCTAAATAGCTTTCTATCAGCATTCATTTCTCTCTGGAATAGAAAATCACCTCAGTTTCAAGCATTTTATATTGAGTACTGTGTAGTCAAGATTTTGGCTTTACCTAAAGAGAGGTCTGGGCTTTGCCTTGGCTTCTGAGAGGTGATCTATGTCATTTCTGGTAGGAGCGTTTTTGTTTAGGGTGACATCAGCCACACCTGATAGTCTTAAGGTTGAGGTGGCTATGCCAGGAAGACCAACCATGTGATGTAGGATAAGGGATTTGGGTTATGCAGTGTCAGTGGACCAGGAGGCTGGATTCAATCAATCAATCAATCAAGCCTATTAATAAAGCCCCAATAAAAACTGAACACTGAGAATAAGCTTGCCTGGTTGGCAATACCCCACGTACACTGTCACATATCAACATGAGTAAGGCAATGCATCCAGAGAACAATAGAAGTCTCAAGTCTGGAGCCTTCTAGACACTGCCCCTATGCATTTCTCCCTTTGGCTGATTTTAGGGTGTATCCTTTCTCTATATAAACCATAACCACGAGTATAATGGTCTTCAGTGAGTTCTGAGAGTTCTTCTAGGGAATTATCAAATGTAAAAAGAGTGGTTCTGGGAATCCCCTGAACTTGCTGTTGGTATCAGAAGTGCGGGTAATGCCCATCTTGCTAGAAGACTATTTCCTTCTCTAGCTAAGAAGCAGGCTGCAATGTTGTGAGCTGCCCTGTGGAGGAAGTCACATGGCAAGGAACTGAGGGAGGCCATCAGTCAACAGCTAGCAAGAAACTTAAGTTCACAGTCTCACATTCTGCAAGGAACTGAATGCTGCCAACAGCTACATGGGCTTCGAATTGTATCCTTCCCTACTCAACCCCTGAAGTGAGGCTGCAGTACCAGATGCACTTCAAATGCAGATCCTGAAGCAGACAATCAAGCAAAGACACTCCGAATTCCTGACCCACAGAAACTGTGAGATAATAAACGTGTTATTTTAACTAAGCCATTCCTTTGTGATAGTTTTTCACACAGTAATAAATAACCACTACAATAGATGAACAGTGGTATTCTTCAGCAATGCAACATCAGAGGAATGTTTCTAAAATGCAAACAGGATCATATTTAAGCCATCACTGGCTTAAAAATCTCTACATGGTCTCTCACTGACTACAGACTAAAGCCCAAATACTTTAGCAGGATATAAAATACTTTCTTTAATCCAACCTCTACTCCCCCTGTCTAGTCGCATCTCTTAATATGGTCCATTCCTCTGACTACTTCTCTCTCTCCCTCCAAGCTCCAGCAGTATGCAAAACAAGTTACAAATTTTCTAAATGATCTACCCCCATCCCCTCCCCAAGGGGAGCACGTGATGCTCCCCTTGCCTAGAATACCTCATCACCTGCGCATACCCTCCTCTCCTATCCTCTCTATAGAAGTCAGTTGGGTGCAGTCTCCTTGACCCCCAGTCAGTTTGTGGCTTCTCCCAGGTTATCACAGAACTCTGCATATTTCTGTGTAGCAAGCCCTACCATGTACTCTAGTTGCTTGTTTGCTGCTTTTCCTGCTGACTTAGAGGCTATAAATGTTCCTTGAGGGAAGAAACTGAAGTTTGCTTATCTGAGTTCACGTGTCTGAAGTCCTGGCACAGAACTGGCGTTCAATAAACTTTTATTAAATGAGTGAATGCTAATAACATTGTATTCACTGGTCATAACTTTTCAAGGAAAGTTGTTCCTCACAAAATAATTTTCTGTAGTACAAGGTATCAAAGTGTACCATTAATGAAACTATGAATCTCTAAGATTCTCTAAATTTGGACACATGGTATCTATCCAGCTTATTTGTCAATATCTTGTTAACCTGCCACACAATACAAAACAAATCAATGTCTGTTGTTTCATTATTATATATTTCAGTCTTTAAAAAGTTTTATTGTATCCTTGAAGTCATAAAACCAACAATTTATATCAACTCAAGCCAGACAATATCACAACTAAATTTAAGATAATTCACATTCAAATAAAAACGTCAGTATTCAAGTCTTAGTTTATTTAAGCTTTGATTTGAAAGGTTCTAAAACAATTCTGACTAGAAAAGAAAACAAATTGGTATTCTTTCATTTTCTATTTTAATAAAATATATATCCATATTTGTTAAATTTTTAGATTAAAGAAGAAAATGTTAATTTGATTGTTAAAAGCACCAAGGAGGAACTTTTAAAAAGTGACTCTTTAAAAACATCTTCAGAGTTGCTTGTATGGTATCTACAATGCCACTTTAACTTTTAAAACCCAATTTCAATATTAAAGTAATTTTATAAAGTTTCTTTCATTCAGCAAACAAAAGTATCTTTTACTATCAACCTCAAAAACTATAAATTGAATTTACTTTTAAAAAGCTAATTTTTATGGGTCAGTTTTTCTTATATGTAACTAAAATAAAGGGGAGAAAAACCCCAAATGAAAAAACTATAAAATAATTTGTCTTAAAACTAATTTTTACACTGGAAATTTCTTGGCTATACATTAATTACGGTATTAGGGCAGTATTTTTAATTCTCATAAGATTAACAACATGGACTATGTTTTCATTTGGTGTTCTATTTCATTCAAAAAGCAGATGTTAAATCTCCTGGGAAATCACCAAAATGAAAAGGAAGACTTTATATCATTTTCATAAACTAATATTCACCAAAACACGAATGTTTATTACACAATAATAAAATGACACAAGTTTAGAGTCAATTAGTTGAAGCGGACTGAGTGTAGCAGTTACAACAAATATCTTAAGCACAGTTCTCTAGTACAACACACTGCATTTCACCCTAGAGAAAGAATGCTGGCAAAGATCTCTACCACATGGAAACTGTTCTTAAAGCTGCTGGGCCCTGAAATTTTACTCAGCAGTTTGAAATCAAGCCATAGCTTTTCTCATTCACCCTCCCACTTGGGGCTAATGCACAGACATGAACATCTATTGAGGAAAACCACAAAAAACTTCAAAACAGCTACAACGGTAGGCTTACTTTTCATATATTATTTTAAATATTGTTTGTTAAAGTGTGACTCAACTAACAGGCTTAAAAATGTAAAGGCCATCTCTGGTTTAAGTTTCAGTTACCTCAAACAATTAATTTTTAACAAGTACTTATGTATATCATCGCATAACTTTAACATCCACGCAGGCAAGAATAGGGTGCTGCAAAAGTCACAAATCCATTTTATTCTTCATTTTCAACCTCTGGATTTTTGACAAACTGGCATCTATAATGCAGCATCAGCAACTCTGAGTGATTCTGTTTGAAGTTACTTAAGAAAAAGTCTGAAATGTGCACCCACCAGAGAAAATCCATTGATGAGCCTAAAGGAATCTTTTCTATTACATTCCTCAAAGTTCTTTGATTAAAGTTCGGTATTTCCTCCAGCCTGCAATACTATTCTTTCAGTTTTCATAGTTTAAATTAAAAATACAATACTATTAACTAAAAATTGTGATCACCTATTAAAATTACAAAACCAAGAAAATTAAAAATGTATGGCTTTTCCCATATTCTGTACCACCTAAAGGTGTTAATGACTACTTTTCATAATGTTAAATTTAAGTTTTAAAACTTTTCTTGGAACTTGTTTCTGTTCATACCAATACAAATCAAGGGTTCTTATAAAGTAGCTAAGTTGAAATATGATATTTTTAACTCACATGAGACAGGATCTTGGGACTTCATTTTAACTATTTATACTACAGGTATCCTAAGAATATTTCGATTAAATATTAGTATGTCTGTTGAAGGCACTTAATTAAGAAACTTAAAATTATCAATCTTTCTTGAATTTCTGATAGAGAAGAAATAAAACTATTTTCCGAAACTATTTTTCAGAATGCTCACTGATATGTAAAAACTGCTGGCATCTAATTAAAGATCACTAAGGGTTAAATACTGTTCTCTGGCCCTTACTGCGCACACCCTGCCAAAACATCCTCTAAGCTTTTAAATATTGCTTCGATGGTCTGAATTTTTATTTCCAGGGAAAAAGAGAGTTTTGTCCCACAGTCAGCAGGCCACTAGTTTATTAACTTCCAGTCACCTTGATTTTTGCTAAAAATGAAGACTCTGCAGTCTACACTTCTCCTGTTACTGTTTGTGCCTCTGATAAAGCCAGCACCACCAACTCAGCAGGACTCACGCATTATCTATGATTATGGAACAGACAATTTTGAAGAATCCATATTTAGCCAAGATTATGAGGATAAATACCTGGATGGAAAAAATATTAAGGTACTTTATTTCTACTCTAAATTTAGCTTCTAAAATACTGCCCATTTAAATGCATGTTTCTGTTTTTCCTGAATGTGTCTGATAAGGTAAGGGGAAGGGAAAATCACTTTAAATGATTCAAATGAATTAATAATAATTGTCCCTAAGATTATATTTTTAGAGTACGTATGCTTTTCAAATTAATAAATGGTACCTATGGTAACCAAACATTATCTATAGTAACCAAAAAATAAAACTTAAAGAAAACTAGACTTTAAGATGGTCTCTGACCAGTTGTAATTTATATATTAAGTAATATTACACAATGCCCTATATTTGCAACGTTGTGTTGCCTTCAAAAATAAATTAGCAGAAATGTGTATATGGAGAAATAAAGATAAATTATCAGCTTAAGGTTATTATTATAGAAAACAATTTTAAGAAAATAAATAAAAGAGTACTGGTTATTTTGATATCAATAGCATTCCACAATAATTTATATATGCCATGTACATACAGTACCAAAAACTGAAAACCTACTCGATATAGGACTTTCTTTTTAAATCAGTTTTAACAGTTTAGACCCTCTATCAATTTGTACCAAGTAACTGTAACTGTCATTGAGTTAACACTGCAGGGGTGACGTTATACCACATCATTCATTCCCCACCTTTATGGGCAAAGTAATTACTTGTGGTTTTCTTGACACACAGAAATGAATGCTGGATAAGGAAAAAGTTAATACAGCACATTAGTACCTGTTGCCCACTATGTATGACACATACACACATACACTGGAAAATGAGAAATTCAGCCAAATATATAACAATACTGATTGTTTCAGAAGTTCTTCTCCACTATAAGACTGTAACATTGACCAGTTACAACTGCTACTTTCTCTTTTCTTTTTTTGCAGGGGTACACGATGAGCAAATGTTAACACCACAGTTTCTTTCTTTCAGTTAATGCTTTTAATATGATAGCATTATTTTTGCCCATCACTAAGACACAAAGGATAGGTATTACTAATTATAGCTTCAAGTTACAGAAAAAAAAAAAAGCCCATCATAACATAGGCTATTGGCTCACTTGGATGATTTGAATCTATTAAAAACACTTTGAAGATTCCCTGATCCCTAAAGAGTTTAGAGATGATTTTTCTCTCTGCTTCTTCTCTTTACAGGGCTTTAGAAGTTTCTTTATCTTACTATAAATGCAGGATTTAAGATATTTGTGGAGTGGAGTAGAATCCAACAGGACTTGATGTGCAAACACAGAGTAGAAGGAAGAAGTTCAACCACCTCACAAATGGGAGAATGAAGGTGAAGGGCAGAGTCAGGAGTCAAGACGGAGACTAAAATGGAACATGCTTACAAAGGACAGAAAGAATAGGACACCACATAATACACTGTAATCCAATGGCAGAAAACGTACTCTCCAACAATAGGAAAGAGAGGATTTAAATTATATCTACTCCAATTTCCCCAGAATTAAAGGCCTACACCATTAGGTGTTAAGGGTAGGTAAGGTAAGCTGGAATAAAAGGGCTCCAGGAGCCAGGGCTTAATAGAGGGATATAGGTAATTAAAGGGTCACCCCAAGAAGAGACCTAAAGACCTTAATCAGTAGTTTATCCTTGTGACATGGCTAGAGCTCTAGTCTTGCTCAAAATGGTAGAATCTGAATGAGAAACTCAGTTCAGACAAGACCCTTGAGGAATAGTTTCACTTCAGAAAAACTTTCATTCCAATTCAGGGAATTCTCACCCAGCTTTCATTTGGAATTTCAATAAGTTCAATATTTATTAAGCACTGAGTATAGCTACTGGAGATATAAAAACACCCAGTTCTTTTACTCAAGGAGCTCACAGTCTAGAATAAAAACAAGCTAAAAAATACTTACACTGTAATTTAATAAATGATAAAATGGAAATACGTATGAAAGCCTAATGGAGCACAAAAGAAATGCCACTAATTGTAACTACCAGAAGGTGCCTGTGATCCCTCGGTTTACAGTAACACAGACTTAATCAAGCTAGGTAACAAACTTTTATTTTTCCAATAGGAAAAAGAAACTGTGATAATACCCAATGAGAAAAGTCTTCAATTACAAAAAGATGAGGCAATAACACCATTACCTCCCAGGAAAGAAAATGATGGTAAGTATCATCTAAATATTTTTCAAATGGATCCTTTATAAATAGCTATAATGGACTTTATTCCTTGTGGTAATCAGAAACTGACTCAAGATACAGTAAATACAAACAGTGGAATTTTGTTTCCAATGATAAAGTCAAACAAGTATACTGGGAGTGCACACCATTTGCCATCCCACATTATAAGTGACAAATGTGGAATGAGAACTTTTGAGAACAACCAAAGCTTAGCCTCCACAAAGTGTGGTTTCTGTCCATATAAAATCTGTTCAAGAAATACTTAAACATGCATTATTTGCCAAATACAATGTACAGCCTCAGTATACAGTAAATATAATTACTGCCTTTAAGAAACTCACAGAACAGGGGGACATACATATACATCAATAATTATCACATACATTTCAATTACAACAACAGAAAACTTGTCATGAAATAACAAATTACAAGTCCTACTTAATAATTTCTGTGTATTGGTTTATTCTTACTCTATCACGGAACGTTATTTCACATGAAAACATGACAAAAACCACATATTAATTTCTATATTGCTACAATAAAATGAAAATGAACCATAACAGAAAATAAAGCTTAAAAAACGAGAAGTATGATAGTAAAAATAGATTTGAATAAATTTAAAGACATCCCAGGCTGGGCGTGGTGGCTCTCGCCTGTAATCCCAGTACTTTGGGAGGCTGAGGTGGGTGGATCACGAGGTCAGGAGTTCAAGACCAGTCTGGTCAAGATGGTGAGAACGCTGTCTCTACTAAAAATACAAAAAATTAGCCAGGCGTGGTGGCGGGTGCCTGTAATCCCAGCTACTCGGGAAGTTGAGGCAGAGAATTGCTTGAACCCAGGAGGCGGAGGTTGCGGTGAGCTAAGGTCGCGCCACTGTACTCCAGCCTGGGCGACAGAGCGAGACTCCGTCTCAAAAAAACAAAAACACAAAACAAACAAAAAACAAAAGACAGCCCTTCTTCTTGGATAGAATGACTCAAAATCAAAAAGATGTCAGTTCTTTCTAAATTTATAAATGTTAAACAATTCAACTAAAATTACCAATATTTTTTTATAAAGCTGGAAAAACGGATTCTAGAATTCATATGGAACAACATATAACAAATAGCAAGGGAAACAGTGAACAATGACAAGTATATGTAGGAATCAGATGTATTACACATTAAAATATATTATAAAACTCTATACTTTAAAAAGTGTGATACTGGTATATGAATAGACAAAAAGATCAATGAAATAGAATAGAAAGTCCAGAAACAGACAAAAATACACATGAAAATTGAGTACATACTAAAAGTACTAACCCAAATCACTGAAGCAAAAATGGTCTTTTAAAAAAATGGTGCTGGGAGAAAAAGCCATTTGAAGAGGGGTACATTTAGATCCATACCTTACCCAAAAATAAACTCCAAATAGATTAGCAATCTGAATGTATAAAATGAAACCATACAAGTACTAGAAAATAATCTGGGTGCAGGGCACCTCAAAATCCAGAGACAACAATAGAAAAGAACAATAAATTTGACCCTACAAATACCTCTGACAGAGTCAAAGGCAACTAAAAACTGTGAAAGATATTTGCAACATATACTACAGATAAATAATATAACTAAAGAGCTAACAGATAATATAACTAAAAATAAAGAGCTAGTATCTCTAATTTATAAAGTACTCTTAAAAATCAAGGAAAAGAGATTAACCAAAAATCCACTGGAAAAATGACAATTCACGAGATAATTCGAATGATTTGACCCAAATAAATGTTCAATCTCACACAGAGACATACAAATTAAAATTACATTGAGATACCATTTTTAACCTACCTGACTGAAAAAACTGAAGTATGATAACACATTAATATATTCCATGAGCAAGGCTCTGGGGTAAGACACTCATACACGACAGCAGGAAGGCAAATCAGCACAATGCTTTTGGACAGGAACTTGGCAATATGCA
This sequence comes from Theropithecus gelada, assembly GCF_003255815.1. NCBI lineage: Eukaryota > Metazoa > Chordata > Mammalia > Primates > Cercopithecidae > Theropithecus > Theropithecus gelada. The sequence goes on along the minus strand of NC_037683.1, from coordinate 105,565,403 downwards.
ACAAAATAAAAAATGCATTTACTTTTTGACATAAGAACCAACTTTGAGTGTTTGTTTTTGAGACACAGTCTCACTCTCAGGCTAGTGTACAGCATCATGATCTTGGCTCACTGCAACCTCTGCCATTTGGGCTCAAGCAATTCTCCTGCCTCAGCCTCCCAAGTAGCTGAGATTACAGGTATGTGCATGCCAGGTTAATTTTTATATTTTTAGTAGAGACAGGTTTCACCATGTTGGTCAGGCTGATCTTGAACTCCTGACCTCAAGTGATCCTCCTGCCTCGGCCTCCCAAAGTGCTGGTATTATAGGCGTGAGCCACTGCGCCTGGCCAACTTTGAGAAATTTATCTTGATGATATACTCCAAAATAAAATACAAATGCAAAATCACTAAAGCATTGCATGCAACTGCAAAATATCAGAAATAATTTAACTGCCCAAACACTGAAGAGTAGTTGAATAAACAAGGGTAAATCCAACAGAAGAGAATACTATGCAGTTGTAAAAATGAATGAGGAAGATCTCTAAGAATTAACATGGAGTGATTTCCAGGATACACTATGTGAAAAAAAAAGAAAGTGCAAAAGAATATCTATAATATGCCGTCTTTCACGTAAGAAAGAAAAGGATATAAGAAAATATATATGTATCTGCTTATTTCTGTGAAAATAAATACAGGCTAAAAAGAAATTGGGGGAGAGGGGATGGCAGTTCTCTGCATATACACTTTTTAATGTAGATTTAATTTTTAGAACAATGCTGTTTCGTACAGTCAAAAAACCAAATACATATATAAATGAAATCAACAAGAATAAGGTAAAAAGAACCCAAATTGGAATACAAACATAAAAACATAAACTTAATTATATTTCAAATTAATAACACACCAAAGGAGGAAAAAACTCTAAGTAACTGTTAAACACAGCATTTTGCCTATATACCTTCAGGCTAAGGACAAAAAAGAACTACAAACAAATACGAAGCTCCAGTGAGTAGGTTTGCTATGCACAGTGTTACGACTTAGCAATATTGGAACTACTTAATGAGTGTGCCAGAACTAAGTAAATATATTGTAAATAATGAGAGCCAGGTTCCTCACTGTCAGGGAAACTTTACAAATATGGAAAGGCAGAAGGCTAGAAAGAACGCTGTGGAGTTGGTTTGGAATAGAAGACACTAGTATTAACTCAGGGTTTGTATATATAAAGAGATACAGAAATATAGAAATGTATATCTGTTTATCTCTATGTGTGTATATGTATACACATTAGTATATGTTATATATATATGCATGTATATTGTATATGTTTATATCCATATATGTTGCATGTATGTGTATTATCTATGGAGAAAGAGACAAATAAACACACACATTTATTTCCTAGCTGTCTCTGCTGAAAGAGCCTAGAAGCAACATTGATCTCAATGGCAATGAGCACACTCAGCACCTACATCTTGGTTTCTAATACCATTCTCCACTAAAAGACACCAATGGTGGCCGGGTGTGATAGCTCATGCCTGTAATATCAGCACTTTGGGAGGCTGAGGCAGGTGGATCACCTGAAGTCAGGAGTTTGAGACAAGCCTGGCCAACATGGTGAAACCCTGTCTCTACTAAAAATACAAAAAAAAAAAAAAATTAGCTGGGCATGGTGGCACATGTCTGTAATCTCAGCTACTTGGGAGGCTGAGGTAGGAGCAACACTTGAACTCAAGACGCAGAGTTGCAGTGAGACGAGATTGCGCCATTGCACTCTAGCCTGGGTGACAGAGCAAAACTCTGTCTCAAAAACAAATGAACGAACCAAAAAAACCCCCAATGCTTTCTGAAGAGATAGCTAATTTCAGGGTTGGGCAGGAAAAATGCAAGGTTAGTTTGGGACATCTTGCTATGTTAGAAAATAAGGAAGTTCTCAAAGAATAATGGGGGAATTTTTTTTTTTTTTTTTTTTGAGACAGGGTCTTGCTCTGTTACCCAGGCTGAAGTACAGTGGCATGATTATGGCTCACTGCAGTCTTGACCTCCCGGGCTCCAGCAATCCTCCTGCCTCAGCCTCCCAAGTAGCTGGGACTACAGGCACGTGCCACCACACCTGGCTCATTTTTCTATGTTTTGTAGAGATGAGGTTTCACCATGTTGCCCAGGTTGGTCTCAAACTCCTCGACTCAAATGATCCGCCCGCCTTGGCCTCCAAAAGTGCCGAGATTACACACGTGAGACACTGCACCCAGCCCCCCGACAAAATGTTTTTAAATCCATCAAAACATATGAAAGAAATAGATATAAAAGATGTTTATGGGAAGGCCAAGGCGAGAGGACTACTTGACCTCAGGAGTTTGAGACCAGCTTGGGCAACATAGTGACACCATGTCTCTTCAAAAATTTTAACCAAGAAAAAGCCAGGTGTGGTGGTACAAACCTGTAGTCCCAGTTACTTGAGAGGCTGAGGCAGGAGGATCACTTGAGCCCAGGAGGTCAAGGTTTGCAGTGCACCATGATCATGCACCTGTATTCCACCCTGGGTGACTGCGTGAGATCTTGTCTCAAAAAAAAAAAAAAGTATGTAAGATCTGTACACTGAAATCTAGACAATGCTAAGAGAAATTAAGGAAGACCTACATATGAGGAGAAATGTATTATGTTCGAGGTCTGGAAGACTCAATATCATTAAGATGTCAGTTTTCCCCAGATTTAGAAATTCAACACAATCCCAATCAAAATCCTAATAGGTTTTTTTGTTTGTTTAATTAACAAACTGATTCTAAAATATATATAAAAATATAAAGGACCTAGAATAGTCTAAACTACATTGAAGAAGAAGAAAGCTGCAGGATTTATACTAACAAGACTATTATAAAGGTACAGGAATCAAGACAGTGCAGTATTGGCATAAAAATGTTAAAGTGGATCAATAGAACAAAATAGAATCCAGAAACAGGCTAGCATGAAGTAACTAACTAGTTCTTGACAATGTGACAACACAATTCAATGGGGAAAGAATAATCTTTTTCAAAAATGGTGCTGAAAGAACCAGACAACTGTAGGAAAATGTTTCAAAAAAGAATCTTAACCCTTCCTGGCACCATATACAAAAATTAGCCCAAAGTATACCCCATACCTAAAGCTAAAGATCTTAAGCTATACAACTTCTAGAATAAAATAAAGTGTCAAATCTTGGTGGTCGGCAAACATTTCCTAAATACAACACAGAAACCATGAATTATAAAGGAACCAATTGTTCTTCATTGAAATTTAAAATGTTTCATTTCCAAAAGGAAAACCAGTAAGAGGAAAAAAAAAAGACAAGTCATCAAAGAAAATATAGGGATGCCAAATAAGGACATGAAAAGATGTTAACACCATTAGTTATCAGAGAATGCAAATTAAAACACAATGAGATATTATAACATGCCCTACATTTCAATTGCTAAAATTAAAAAGACTGACCATACCAAATTTTGGCAAGGATGTGGAGCAGCTGGAACTCTCATATGCTGCTGGTAGGAATGTAAAATGGCACAGTCCTTTGGAAAATAATTTGACACTTTCTTCAAAAGATAAAACATACATTTATAATAAGACCCAGTCATTCCACTCCTTAGGTACTTACCCAAGAGAAATGAAAGCATTAAGTCCACACAAACTTACACATAAATTTCTTTGAAATAGTGAAAACCTGGAAACAACCCAATGTCCATAGGAAATGACCATGTAAATTGTATATACTGAGACAATTGAATACTACTGAGTAATAAAGAAGAATGAACTACTGATACAGATTGAAACTCAAAATAATAATGCAGAGTGAAAGAAGCCAGAAAAGCGAGTAGATACTACATGATTCTTTTACTATAAAATTCTCTTAAATGCAAATTAATGTATACTGACCAAAAGCAGGTCAGTCATTGTTCGAGGATAAGAGTGGGAGGGAGAGATTACCAAAGGGCAGGAGAAAACTTTTTGGAGTGACAGTTGTGTTAATTAACTCACTTGCAGTGAAGGTTTCATGGGGGTATACATATGTAAAAATTGTATATTTTGTACAATTTAAATACATGCAATCAATTGTAAGTCAACTAACCACAAAAAGCTGTAGCAGGAAAAAAAAGCTTGAAAGGGCACTCACTGCCTAATCTGTGACGATTTGATTATTAAAATAAACATGGATTATGACTCATGGGACACAATTCATGTTGATATGAAAATATCAATTAAAATTTCAAAAAATAGGCTGGGCGTGGTGGCTCACACCTGTAATCCTAGCACTTTGGGAGGCTGAGGCGGGTAGATTACCTGAGGTCAGGAGTTCGAAACCAGCCTGGCCAACATGGTGAAACCCAGTCTCTACTAAAAATACAAAAAAATTAGCTGGGCGTGGTGGCACATGCCTGTAATCCCAGATACTTGGAAGGCTAAGGCAGAACTGCTTGAACCCAGGAGGCGGAGACTGCAGTGAGCCAAGATCACGCCACTGCACTCCAGCCTGGGTGATGGAGCAAGACTTCGTCTCAGAAAAAAATAAAAAAATTCAAAAAATAAAATTTGGCATGTTTATTTAATATATTTAAGATATATCAAAATAGGTCAGGTGTGGTGGCTCACGTCTGTAATCCTAGCACTTCGGGAGACAGAGGCAGGCAGATCACTTGAGGTAATGTTTGAGACCAGCCTGGCCAACATGGTGAAAACTTGTCTATATTAAAAATTCAAAAAACTAAAAAAAATAGCCATGTGTGGTGGCATACGCCAGTAATCCCAGCTACTCAGGAGCTGAGGCAGAAGAATCGCTTGAACTGGGGAGGTGGAGGTTGCAGTGAGCCAAGATCACACCACTACACTCCAGCCTGAGCAACAGGGCAAGACTCTGTCTCAAAAATATGTAAGTAAATAAATAATAAAATATATCAAAATATATAAAACAAGTTCATATTGATATAAAAAAATAAGAAGAGAGTGCCAACTAACAAATATAGAAGGAATGATGGAATTAGACAATCACTATTTGGTTACTCACAAATGATTCAGGTAAGAATCATCAATGGATGCTAAAACTAGCATATGAAAGTACAATGTCACACTAGACATTTAGATTCTCAAAGTACTTCTCCAGAATTACTTATTAGTTATGAAGTGAAAAAATATTAACTTTACTCAGTGAGCAACATGGCACACACTACTTGAAACAAGTGACCAAAGATATTATCAGGAATGGGATAAACAGATATCATGTGCTTTTGGACACACAGCACTGAGGATCCATGGTACTCCTGCCAAAAATGAGAAACCTCTGTCAACTGAAAGGCATTCTGCAGAATAAATGCCCTGAAAAATAAAACTAAAGAAAAAAAAAAAGCTCTACACTTTTCAAAAACAGAAAAAGGTATAAAAAACAAAGATTAAGAAATGTTCCAAGAGGCATGACAAGTAAATGTAATAAATGACTTGGGGTGCTAAGGGATCCAAACAGTGCCTACGATTACTCTAATTTTCAAGTTAATGGTTTCCTTATTTAACTAGTGGTTACTAAAATCTAGCTACTGTCACCAGTCTGAAATATGTTTCTCACACATCAAACTTAATAAATCAAGCTTATGTTTACCTCAACTCCCGCTTTGTAAATTTTTTTGGTTTTCAAATAAGGAAATGTAACTGTCAATCAATTCAACAATTAAGCAATTACCAGTAAAACAAAATAAAAAGAGATTCTCAAACAATATTCTGGTGAATTATCAAGACAACATAAGTAACGAGTTACCATGACTATCTTTCTTATGATTCTGTAAAACATCTCTTCCAATTAGTAATAGCATTCATAATAGCAATAATTTTACTACTAGAGGCGAAATACTTTCAAACTGTTGTTCATATTTTTATGATTTTATTTCCCAATTTAGAAATGCCTACATGTCTGCTGTGTGTTTGTTTAAGTGGCTCTGTATACTGTGAAGAAGTTGACATTGATACTGTACCACCCTTGCCAAAGGAATCAGCCTATCTTTACGCACGATTCAACAAAATTAAAAAGCTGACTGCCAAAGATTTTGCAGACATACGTAAGTTAAACTGAAATATGATTATTAGTATTTAACTCATATAAATACAAGTTTCTATATAGTTGCTGCCTATCACACATAGGTTTGTCACTTGGAGCATGTAAATATCAAACATGTTTCACAAAAGTCCATTCATTTGTTGGTGAATCATCTTTCCACTTAGACCCTGTGATCTTTGTTTACTGGTGACCTCACTGTCTATGATGACAGCCCATCTAACACATGGGCAACTATATCTTCTCAACTCCAATACTTCAAGATCCCTTGCTTCTGACACTGAGCAACACCAATATAACTGGGATGCTTTTCCAACCACAATGTTTTATTTTCTACCTGCACTAAAAAAACACAGAAACCGCTTTTTCTTACTTTAATGGTTCTTAAACCTGGCTGCATATTAAAAATATCTTGGGAAGTGTTTGTTTTTTTTTTTTTTTCTTGCCCCACCCCGAGATGGAGTCTTGCTCTGTCACCCAGGCTGGAGTGCAGTGGCGTGATCTTGGCTCACTGCAACCTCTGTCTCCCAGGTTTAAGTGGTTCTCCTGTCTCAGTCTCTCAAGTAGCTGAGGTGCGTGCCACCACACCTGGCTAATATTTGTATTTTTAGTAGACATGGGGTTTCACCATGTTGGCCAGGCTGGTCTCGAACTCCTGATTTTGTGATCCACCCGCCTAGGCCTCCCAAAGTGCTGGGATTACAGGCATGAGCCACTGCGCCCGGCAGGGAAGTATTTTTTAAATACTGATACTAAGTCCTACTTCCCAGGGGTTGTAATTCAGATCTGGGGTAGGGCCCAGGCAACATCATTAAAAACAAACTCCTTGGATGATTCTAATATGGAAATAGTGTTGAGAACAGTGGAATTTAATTCCTTACCAGGTCATTATCAATCTTGAACTTCTAGCAAACCTTAACTCAATTAGAGTGTTGCCATAAGCACACCAGGATGCTCCATTTCTGCAGCACCAAATCCCAGTCCTAGATCACTAATTTCTTGTCAGTTTTCTAGACTCCTAATATCGTCGTCAAGAGTTCTGAAAAAAATCACACCAAGAAATGCATACTGGCCCCACTACACATTTATGAGATTAACCATAACCAGAGTCATGCTGCCGCTGATAGCTCCCGAATGTGGACTGAAGTATAGTTGATCCTCGTTATTTGTGGATTCTGTATTTGTGAATACCCACTTGCTAAAATTTATTTATAATCCCAAAATTAATACACATGGTGCTTTCATGGTCATTCTCAGACACGCTCAGAGTGGCAAAAAATTTGAATTACTTGACATGCACATTCCCATCTGAGGCTGAACAAGGTAACACTGTCTTCTGTTCTGGTTTTCATACTGTAAATAAATGTTCCGGTTTTCATACTGAAAATAAATAGACTGTTCACAGTCTATTTAATGACATGTTTTTCACATTTTTGTGCTTTGTGTTTATGATTTTGCTGTTTATTGAGTTTTGTTTTTTTGGGAGGTGTTTTTGTTTGAGACAGGGTCTCGCTCTGTCGCCCAGGCTGGAGTGCAGGGGTGTGATCTCGACTCACTGCAGCCTCTGCCTCCTGGGTTCAAGGGATTCTTGTCCCTCAGCCTCCCGAGTAGCTGAGACTACAGGCATATGCCACCACACCTGGCTAATTTTTTTTATTGTACTTTTAATAGAGATGAGGTTGTGCTATGTTTGCCAGGCTGGCCTCGAACTCCTGACCTCAAGTGATCTGCCCACCTTGACCTCCCAAAGTGCTGGGATTACAGGCATAAGCCACCACACCTGGCCTGATTTTGCTGTTTAACATGACCCAACACATGGTGCTGAAGTGACGTCTAACATCCCCAAGCACAAAAAGGCTGTAACATGCCTACAGGGAAAACATGTTAGATAAGGTTTATTCAGGCATATTGAGTTACACTGCAATATTAATGATTCAACAATATATATTAAGCCAAGGGTCCTTAAGCAAAAACACAAAAAGTTATGTACTAATTAGTTGATGGAAATGTGTGACCAGAGGCTCACAGGAACATAACCCTGTATTTCTCCTAGGAATAATGGTTCAGTATTTACACATTCAGCACTGGTGGTAATTGTATAGAACACGATTCCTGTGAATAAGAAACAATTGTATTTCCTAATTATCCCAGATATAAGTGATGCACACGCAAGTACGTACACACACACACACACACACTGAATTTCTCTCTCAATCTGTGTCACTTTAACAAATCAGGGAACATCTTTGTCTTTGTTGTTGTTAAGCGATAAGGCATAGAGAGATTAAGATTAAGATAACATACTCAGAATCACAATGCAACATGCCAGCAAAAAAATCAAAAAATATTACATGATTCCAATCAAATGTAATGCTTACTTTCCATGATTTGAAATAAGAATTTCTTTCAAACTGCCTGACCATCCCGAGGAATTTGAACAGAGAAAGATGAAAAGACTCGATTAACTTTAAGATCACTTTCAAACCTGAGATTCTAGGACTCCAGTCAGAAAGGGCATCAATTTCAGGCACAAAGAGGTGTTCAGTGATCTACCAGGCACTAAAAATGAAAGATGCTTGAGTGATCTGTTAAACAAATGCTTTTCTTCAGTCCATACAATAAGAATTTTAGTTATTTAGTTGTTTTTTGTATATTTTTCCCTCTAGCTAACTTAAGACGACTCGATTTTACGGGAAATTTGATAGAAGATATAGAAGACGGTACTTTTTCAAAACTTTCTCTGTTAGAAGAACTTTCACTTGCTGAAAATCAACTACTAAAACTTCCAGTTCTTCCTCCCAAACTCACTTTATTTAATGCAAAATACAACAAAATCAAGAGTAGGGGAATCAAAGCAAATGCATTCAAAGTAAGTATCTTATAGTAAAACTAAGCATAGTATGAGTGACAATATGATAGATAAAAGAGAAACTTTGGTCTAGAATTGTATTTTGATTACACTTAAAAACTATTTTGATTTAATAAATGAAGACATTATTTACATAATAAATAACCATCCTATTAGGCTCATTCAGCCTAGTTTATACCCATAGCTCAGCTAAAATATATAACCTTTATTTTATTTCATGGGACTATTTTGTTTCTTATTTTTTCACTTGTTCACACAGCAAATATTTATTTAGACAGACATGGTTGGCCCCCTCATGGCAATTACAGTCTACAAAAGCTCACAATGGGACATTCCTGTGTTTCCTTTTCCTCACAATGTCAGCAAATTATAAATACCAGAAAAAAATAAAGATCCAAAAGTAAATACTGAATTTAACTTTTAATATTTAAAAATATTAGACTATGAAATTTCATAGGGAGATTTTCCTTTGAATTTCATGATACCATGTAATACAAAATTTTTGATGTAGTAAGAATTAAATAGATTTCTTAATTTAACAATTCAAGGAAATATTATGTAGGAAAAAGGTAAGGTAATCTATTTTGGTTTAGGTAGACAATTTGTCTCAAAATGCATGGTCTACAGAAGTAATCACTTTAGCCCAGGATTTCCACAGCTCTGATGTAATCATTCCCCAGATAAAATGATGATCATGCCACTCCTGGTAACAGACATAACCTCATTCAAAAGGCAAGGTTTCTTGTTTCTAAAGGTAACCTCGGAAAGGACCTAAAACTATCAAATATTCATTATCATAAAGTATATGATAATCACACACAAGTAAATTCTGTCAAAAATGTACAATCTGTTAGAAAGTGTAGAAATAGTCCATTTTTTCATTTTTCATTACAATTAAGGTATCTTTTATCAACTTTAAGGGACACTTTAAAGTTACATCAGAGTTCATCTGATGTTTCTTATAAGGAACTCAGAAGTTAAGGGACTCTTAGGGTACTTTTTAAAAGCAGAAACACCTTTTTTTTTTTTTTTTTGAGATGGAGTCTTGCTCTGTCACCCAGGCTGGAGTGCAGTGGCGTGATCTTGGCTTACTGCAACCTCCGCCTCCCAGGTTTGAGCAATTCTCCTGCTTCAGTCTCCCAAGTAGCTGGGACTACAGGCAGGCACCACCACGCCCGGCTAATTTTTGTACTTTTAGTAGAGATGGGAGTTGGGCCAGGCTGGTCTCAAACTCCTGACCTCAGGTGATCCGCCCACCTCGGCCTCCCAAAGTGCTAGGATTACAGGCATGAGCCACCGTGCCTGGTCTTTTTTTGTTTTAAAGTTGTAATTTGAAAATATTAATTTGAGTTGGTCACTCTTTGAATAACAGACATGTTAAAAACCTATAAAAGCTGATCAGGCAAGGTTCAATGACTCACGCCTGTAATCCCAGCACTTTAGGAGGCTGAGGCAGGCGGATCACTTGAGGTCAGGAGTTCAGGACCAGCCTGGCCAACATGGTGAAACTCTGTCTCTACTAAAAATACAAAAATTACCTAGGCATGGTGGTGGGCACCTGTAATCCCAGCTACTTGGGAGGCTGAGCCACGAGAATCGCTTGAACCTGGGAGGCAGAGGTTGCAGTGAGCTGCTGAGATTGCACCACTGCACTCTAGCCTGGGCCACAAAGACTCAGTCTCAAAAAAAAAAAAAAAAAGAAAAGGAGTTGATCAACATTTCACAAAAAGAACGTTTGAATATTCTGGGCTTTACACAGGAATTACAGAAGGGATTTATGACAAGTTGGTATGAAAATAATATATTTGGCCAGGCACAGTGGCTCATGCCTGTAATCCTAGCACTTTGGGTGGCTGAGGCGGGCAGACTGCCTGAGCTCAGGAGTTCGAGACCAGCCTGAGCAACATGGTGAAACTCTGTCTCTACTAAAATACAAAAAATTAGCCGGCTGTGGTGGTGGGCACCTGTAGTCCCAGCTTCTTGGGAGGCTAAGGCAGGAGAATTGCTTGAACCTGGGAGGCGGAGGTTGCAGTGAGCCGAGATCATGCCACTGCACTACAGCCTTGGCAATACAGCGAGACTCCATCTCTAAAAAAAAAAAGAAAAGAAAATAATAAACTCAGCTGCCCTGTAGTTTTGTTTAATGTCCTAGGCTGCTACAGTCACTAGTAGAATTAGGTTATTCTAACTCACGTAAATGAGACTCACTGGGAAGACCAGAGCTTGATGCCCATATGGTGGAAGGGTAGGATGCTTAAGAAAGTATTAAAATAGCAACACAGAAAAGAATTAGCAAAATCTAGCACAGGATGCATATTGAAGATAAGGTAAAAGAGTAATGTCAGGGGAAATTACAATTATACACAATAATAGGTTACTGATCATGAAGAATAATCCAATATTAAGCCCTTAGGGAAAAAAACCTGCATCAAGCTGTTTACTAAACTGCTTTGGGAAACATCTTGCTAAGCACACACTCTTTTTTTTTCCTTTCTTGAGATGGAGTCTCGTTCTGTGGCCCAGGCTGGAGTGCAGGGGCACAATCTCGGCTCACTGCAACCTCCACCCCCTGGGTTCAAGCAATTCTCCTGCCTCGCTTAGGCTCTCTAGTAGCTGGGATTACAGGCATGCACTACCACACCTGCTTAATTTTTGTATTTTTAGTAGAAATGGGGTTTCACCATGTTGGCCAGGTTGGTCTCGAACTCCTGACTTCAAGTGATCCGCCCGCATTGGCCTCCCAAAAATTGGGATTACGGGCATGGACCACCACACCTGGCTAAGCACACACATTTCTTTTTTTTTTTTTTTTTTGAGACAGGGTCTCACTCTGTCGCCCAGCCTGGAGTGCAGTGGTGCGATCTGGGCTCACTGCAAGCTCCACCTCCCGGGTTCACACCATTCTCCTGCCTCAGCCTCCCTAGGAGCTGGGACTACAGGCGCCTGCCACCACGTCTGGCTAATTTAAAAAATTTTTTTAGGCTGGGCTCAGTGGCTTATGCCTGTAACCCCAGCACTTTGGGAGGCTGAGGCAGGCAGATCACGAGGTCAGGAGATCGAGACCATCCTGGCTAACAAGGTGAAACCCCGTCTCTACTAAAAAAATACAAGCACACACATTTCTAAGGAGTAACCTCTTAGCTAGAAATTGGTGGAACTGAGATGGGAAACTCCAGAGGTACAGGAGAGGGTACGGCAGCACCAGGGTCAAAATTCAATCCCACGTAGGGACTCACCTCATTAGCTCCTATCAAGACAAACCCAAAGAGTACCAGAAGTTGGCATTAGAGCTGGATATTCAGAGATCAGATGAATGGACAGAAAGGTGGGGTATGTGGCAGAGCTCCACTGGCCATCATAAAGGATCAAAATACACTACACGTGAAGCCAGAAAAAAACCCAAACAAGAAACTACCATATGAACAATTGATACAACTGATGTATTTATATCAATATGCAAGTCTGTATATATAATCACATACTCATATGCACATACATATTGCTTGAATCCTGTGAAAGAATGTACAAAACCTCAATAACACTCACATGAAATTTTCCTTATAGAAACTGAATAACCTCACTTTCCTCTACTTGGACCATAATGCCCTGGAATCCGTGCCTCTTAATTTACCAGAAAGTCTACGTGTAATTCACCTTCAGGTATGATGGTTCCTTTCACAATATCTGACTCTAATTACCTATGAGTCAAAATCCTGTGACTCATTGGGAACCTCACTTATTCACATACAAAGTTTGGTTAGATCACTGTAGTAGTGTGATAGCTGAATGCCTGCCTATCAAAAAGACTAGGCTCACGAAATTTCTTCCCAGAAGTCCAGATTCCATCCAGAGCATAACAAGTAGACCCGCACAGTAAGTGTGAAGTCTGCTCTTGATTGTATTTGTCTCCAGGTGTACATTTGAGTATTTCCTAATTAATCTGACACAAGGATTTGAAGTGAGGGGGCACTCACACCTCTGACTTAGGTTTCCTTTACCCATTATATAGCATATGAAAGGTTGATTTCAGATTTCTTTTTTTTTTTTTTTTTTTTTTTTTTTTTTTTTTTTTTTTGAGACGGAGTCTCGCTCTGTAGCCCAGGCTGGAGTGCAGTGGCCGGATCTCAGCTCACTGCAAGCTCCGCCTCCCGGGTTCACGCCATTCTCCGGCCTCAGCCCCCCGAGTAGCTGGGACTACAGGCGCCCGCCACCTCGCCCGGCTATTTTTTGTATTTCTTAGTAGAGATGGGGTTTCACCGTGTTAGCCAGGATGGTCTCGATCTCATGACCTCGTGATCCGCCCATCTCGGCCTCCCAAAGTGCTAGGATTACAGGTTTGAGCCACCGCGCCCGGCCGATTTCAGATTTCTGAATAATTTTTTCCTCTTTTTTTTTTCAGTTTAACAACATAGCTTCAATTACAGATGACACATTCTGCAAGGCTAATGACACCAGTTACATCCGGGACCGCATTGAAGAGATACGCCTGGAGGGCAATCCAGTTGTCCTGGGAAAGCATCCAAACAGTTTCATTTGCTTAAAAAGATTACCAATAGGGTCATACTTTTAACCTCTATCAGTACAACATATAAACTAAAGTACACATACATTTATAGTCTGTCTCAACAATGTGTAAAGGAACTTAAGTATTGGTTTAATATTAACTTTGTATCCCATTTAGAAGGAATTTGATATTTTAAGCAAGGATGTTAAAACTCTTACATATAAGTAAAAAGTAAGACTGAATGTCTATGTTCAAAACAAAGTAATATGAAAATATTTAAACAGCATTACAAAATCCTAGTTTATACTAGACTACCATTTAAAAATCATGTTTTTATACAAATGCCCAAATTTGAGATGCATTATTCCTATTACTAATGATGTAAGTAAGAGGATAAATCCAAGAAACTTTCAACTCTTTGCCTTTCCTGGCCTTTACTGGATCCCAAAAGCATTTAAGGTACGTGTTCCAGAAACTTTGAAAAGCTAAGTGTTTCCCATGATCACTCATTCCTCTTTTATGATTCATACATTATTCCTTATAAAGTAAGAATTCTATTTTCCTCCTATCAAGGCAGCTGTTTTATTAAATTTTCACTTAGTCTGAGAAATAGGGGATAGTCTCATATTTAGGAAAACTTTCCAAATAAAATAAACGTTATTCTCTGACAAAAAGCTAATACAGAAATGTTCAAGTTATTTTACTTTCTGGTCACACAGTTAATGTCTTCAGTAAAATATTTTCTCTATCTAAATATTAACATTCTAAGTCTACCAAAAAAAAGTTTTAAAGTCAAGCAGGCCAAAACCAATATGCTTATAAGAAATAACGAAAAGTTCATCCATTTCCGAGAGGGTAACCATAAAGTTCTCTATGGCAAAGTCTTTCAAATATGAGATAACTGCAAAATATTTTCCTTTCATACTATAGAAATGAGAATCTCATCAATAAATTAGTTCAAACATAAGATGAAAACAGAACATTCTGTGGTGCTAGTGCACACGACCTTCCCACCCATACACATCCACGCTCACTGTAACAAAGTGAATATTCACAATAAAGCTTCTGAGTAACTTTCTGATGACTCATGATAAACCTAAGTCAGATAAACTGATATGACTAACTGCAAGAGTCAAATATTCTATCTGAGAGTAATAGTTTATAATGACTCAGTGCTGCCAGAGTAAAGTTTCTAAAATAACATTCCTCTCGCTTGTTCCCCACTAAAAGTATCAGTCTACACATTGCACTGAAGTTAAACACAAAATTATCAGTGTTTTAGAAATATGAGTCTGGATTGTGTAAATAAAAGTACAAACATTATTTCCATCATAAAGTAAGTATTGAAATCAAGTTGTCTCTGTGTGCTATTCCCAGAATACATACTTATTCCTATTTTTAAGCATTTGCTTCTGTTTTTTTCCCCTACCTAGAATGTCAGATGTTTTTCTATTATCTCCCCATTTGTCAGTTCACCTGAAGATAACATTTTTCATTAAAGCATCTGAGATCTAAGACTACAATTATTATTCTAACAATGATTATTAGCTTGTTCACTTATTTTGATAACTAATGATCATAACTATTATACTACTTTCTCATTATTTTGTGTGCATGCCTCATTTCCCTGTGACTTAAACCTCACTGAGAGCGCAAAATGCAGCTTCATACTTTATACTTTCAATTGCCTAGCCCGATAGTGAGCACATTTGAATTGAATACACAATAAATATTGCAAAATAAAATCCATCTAAATAGAAGGGTTCTGTTTTATTTGGAAAAATTGAATCTTTAAACTGTCATAATATTGAATGTCATCTTTCTAGTTTTCAGAAAAATAATGTATTCTTATATTATTTTTATGATAAAACTTATGGAACAAAACACCATAAAATAACTCTCAGATTAAGAAAAATTTCAAACGTCAGTAGTTTTAGATAAGATGATGATAAGTGAGAAAGAGCATTGGTAAAAGGTATGAATTCTAGAATTAAAGAAATAATTTGGGGATTTCTAGATAAGAGGATATGAACATGCATACCTTACACCTTCATATACACAACCTTAAATCACAAATAAAACAAAATAAACAATACAAATTATACCACCAAGATCCAGAAGATATCAGAGGAAATCATTACAGAAAGTAAAAATATGCTGTCTCCATTATATTCATAATGTTTCATTCTTGACACTAATAATTAAAGAGGCTTTAAATTTTAAAATAATTTACTTCTTACATTGCTGAAAAAAACTAAAGACATACATAAATGGAAAGGTATCTTGTGTTTATGGATGGGAAGATTTAATGTTGTTAATACCACAATACTATCCGATATGATATGCAGACTGAACACAGTTGCCATCAAAATCTCAATGACGCTTTCACACAAATAAAAAATAATTCACCTTAAAATTCATATGGAACCTCAAGAGACTCCCAAACAAACAGAAGAATCTTGAAAAGAAGAATAAAGATAGAAGACTCATATTTCCTAACTTCAACATTTACAACAGAGATACAGTAATGAAAACAGTGTGTGGCTGAGCGCAGTGGCTCACACCTGTAATCCCAGCACTTTGTGAGGCTGAAGTGGGCCAATCACTTGAGGTCAGGAGTTCGAGACCAGCCTGGCCAACGTGGTTAAGCTCCGTCTCTACTAAAAATTCCAAAAAATTAGCCAGGTGTGGTGGCGGGTGCCTGTAATCCCAGCTACTGGGAGGCTGAGGCAGGAGAATCACTTGACCAGGAGGCAGAGGTTGCAGCGAGCTGAGATCGCACCACTGCACTCCAGCCTGGGCAACAGAGCAAGACTCTGTCTAAAAAAAAAAAAAGAAAACAGTGTGGTACTAGCATAAGTACAGACATACAGACCAATAGCATAAATTAAATAGCCCAGAAATAAACCCTTCCAAATAGGGTCAGATACTTTTCAACATAAGTACAAAGACCATTCAGTGGAGAACGCCAGTCTCTTCAACAATGGTGCTGGGAAAACTGGATATCCATATACAAAAGAATGATGTTGGACACCTACCTTATGTAATATTAAAAAACGAACTAAAAGACCTAAACTTAAGGGCTAAATTATAAAATTCTTAGAGGAAAATATAGAGGAAAACCTTTATGACATTGAATTTGGCATGAAATTACTTGGATTTGTCACCAAAGACACAGGTAAAAAAGAAAGAATAGATAAAATGGTCTCCATCGAAATTGAAAACTTTTGGGAGAGATTTGTTAAAGGATACAAAATTACAGTTAGGTAGGAGGAATAAGTTCTGTACCATTGTAAGATGACTATAGTTAACAATAAGGTATAGTTTCAAATAGCTAGAAGATACTGATGGTTCCCAACACAAAGAAAGGGTAAATGTTTAAACTGATGGAAATGCTAATTACCCTGATCTGATCACTATACATTATACATATTGAAACATCACTATGTACCCTATATGTAAAATTACTATTAGTCAATTAAAAATTAATTAAAAATAAATTTTAAAAATTAAAAATTTCTCTTCATCAAAGGGCACTATCAAGAGTCAAAAGACAACCCAGAGAAAGTATTCTGAAATCATATATTTAAGAAGAAATTAATATCTAGAATATATAAATAACTCTACAATTCAACAACAAAAAACAACCCAATTCAAAAATGGGCCAAGGACTTGCAGAGACATTTCCTCAAAGATATACAAATGGCCAACCAGCACATAAAAATATGTTTAACATCACTAACCATTAGGAAGATGTAAATCAAAACCACAATGAGCTATCACTTCCTACCCATTAGGTTGGCTATAGCCAAAAAAAAAAAAAAAAAAAAAAAAGCAGAAAATAACAGTTATTAAAGTAGTTGTAGAGAAACTGAAGTACTTGTGCTTTGCTGGTGTAAAATGGTACAAGCACTGTGGAAAAGAGTATGCGGTTCTTCAAATAATTAAACATAGAATTACCTTATGATCCAGCAATTCTATTTCCAGGTATATAATTACACTTAAAAGAATTGAAAGGGGCACAAACAGATATTAGTACACTAATGTTCACGGCTGGATTATTCACAATAGCCAAAAAGTAAAAACAACCAGTGCCCATCAGCAAATGAATGGATAAACAAAATGTATATACATTTAATGGAATATGATCCAGCCTTAATAAAAAAAAAAAAGGCACTGGGCTTGGGAGGCCAAGATAGGTGAATTGCTTGAGCCCAGTAGTTCGAGACCAGCCTGGGCAACATGGCGAAACTGCATCTCTACAAAAAATACATAAATTAGCTGACATGGTGGCAGGCGCCTGGAGTCCCAGCTACCTGGGAGGCTGAGGTGGGAGGATCACCTGAGCCAGGGACAGTTGAAACTGCCATGAGCTGTGATTGCAACACCGGACTACAGCCTGGGTGACATAGTGAGACCCTGTCTCAAAAAAAAAAAAAAAAAAAAAAAAGAAATCTGACACTTGCTATGACATAGAGAAACTTTGAGGACATTATGCTAAGTGAAAGGTCAATCCACATATATGAGGTACCTAGAATACTAAAATTCATAGAAACAAAAAACAGAACAGTGGTAGCAAGCGCTAAGAGAAGGCAGGAATGAGGAGCTAATGTTTAATGGGTATGTTTCAGTTTGGGATGATGAAAAACTTCTGGAGAAGGATAGTGGTGATGGTTACAAAACATTGTGGATATTGGTGATGGTTACAGAACAATGTGATTGGTTTTTTCCACCCTAGTAATGTTAAAACTAGCAAAGACCAGCTCCTAGAAGGTCTCTACCCTCTATAGGAAGAATACACCAATTATACCTCCATACCTGCCTGGAAAGCACATAGAGTCAAATCAGCTTTGGAAATGGAGACTAGTGCTCCCATTTTCCATCACCCATTCAAATGCATAAGGAAACAGCAACATTAGGTGATTCATTTATTACCGTAACAGCCAGCACACTCCCTCGTCATTACTGTATTGTACCACTTGCGAAGCAGAAATATTTAATTTTTCTGGCACAAGACTACATATGATAAAATATAACAAAATCATGAGAACACCTCAAGGTACTGTAGTACAGAACTGCCCATGTTTCTTTGTGGAAAAAAATCCTAGGCCTGACAGATTTTATCAGCTCAACCAAACAGAATAAATAATAATAAAAAACAATAGAATCCCAAATAAAGGAGAGTTAGTACAAGTCCTAAAAACAATAGTCATGACCTGGTTAGGCTTTTGAGGGAATCTGAACCTTGAAATATTATTTAAGTTGACTTTCGGAACTGGTTTCTGTGTGGATTAATGCTGTCAATAATTTGATGCTATCCAAATGAGTAGAACCCGAGGTATTACAATGCAACCAAACTTAATTTCAGTTATGCCCGAAAACAAAGAAAGGGAATAAAAAGAAGTACTTTAAAGTACCCATATCAGGCTTTAGGAAGCATTACTTCACAAGAATCAGGCTTTGGTATTTAAACTCGAAATGTACAATTGAGAAGCTGAAAACACAGAGTCTGGCTCAGGAAGTTAGCAGTATACCACTACATGATAAGCCTGCTGTGATGACATTCTTTATTAACATTCGTTGTTTTCCTTCAAGTACTCTTGAAAGAATGGTTTTTCAAAATGTGCATTTTAAATAAATTTGAATATAACCACACTTCTTTCAAGACATTCCACAATATAAACTGTGTGCCGATTTGTACAGAAGTAATCCTCCTCCAGTTATGCCAAATAATCGCAAATTCCAAAAGTCAATGAGAATATTTTCTACTGTTTGAAAGCTTTTAAGAAAAGGATGTACGGATGAATCCCCAACTAATATCAGCTTTGTTTTCCATATATGTTTAAATTCAAAAAGTTCAGACTTTACCTTGAAATGTTTAAACGTGCGCTTACGATATTCAAACCACTCCACAAAAAAATGCAGGCTTCGAAAAAACATGAACAGATCTTTTCTGTCTTCTGCTCTGTAGGAATAAATGATTCTCTGATTAATAAATATCATTAAATGATAGACCCAATCTAGCTTTATTTCTTATTTTTCCTTTTCATGTATCCTACACTAAAACCAAAAACTACTTGATGTAGTTCTACATATCAATTCCTGCACTTGTGTGTGTGTGTTCCTCTGGTGTGACTGCTAATGCTACTTTCTCAGCCTAGAACACCCCTTTCCCCATTTTCAAATGTTTAAGTCTACCTATTATTCAAATCACTCAAATGCCACATTCTCTGAAATTTTATTTGATGACTGTAGTATAATAAAGAATAATGAAGAATAGACAGTATGTAAGTGCCAGTTTCTGGCATAGTGCTTTAAAACCTTTGGAACTTCCTGAGTGAGAGATGTGTCTTTGTTATGCTAATGAGCTGTCTCATAGTGGTTCCTACATATTGCAGACTGGAGGCGCTTCACCAGGAAAACACATCGAACACATCACCAAACACATCATTTGAGGGCTAACCAGGAGCATGGCAGAGCTTCCTGGTTGGTGAATACACTGATGTGCTGGGAGGATAATGTGCCTGGATTCCACAAGGAATCTCTGTCTCCCCAACCCCCAGACCTTCATCTACGCATTACTTCCATTTGGCTGTGTCTGGGTTGTATCCTTCATAATAAAATGCTAATTATAAGTATAGTGTTTTCATTAAGTTCTGTGAGTGGTTCTAGTAAGTTATTAAACCTGAGAGATTTGTGGGAACTCCAGAATTTATGGCCAGTTGGTCCTGACTGCAGGTGGACCCTGACACTTGCAGCTGCAGTGTGAAGTGGAGACACTCTTGGTAAAGACCTCTGCCTGTAACCTGGAGGGTCTGTTAGTGTGAGAACCGAACTGAGCTGCAGGACGTCCAGCTGGTGACAGAGAACCCTTGTCAGAACAATCACCACACCACCACACCACATATCCTATTCCCTAACAGCTAGAAATAATCTCATTCCTTTGCCTATGAGAACTCTCACAGGAATGAGTCTTAATTCTCTTAATAGTACATCTACATTAATAATGTAAGCCACATACACCACAAGTAACTTGAAGGCAAGAACCACGTATCATTTAATCATTCATTTGATAAATGATTGCGGGAGCTGAGTTCCTGTACCAGTCATGATAGAGTAAGCATATTCTACCCCAATGCTTCCATTACCTATAATTTAAAACCATGGACACAGCACATAAAGCAAACATCAGAAACTCTGAAATGTGGAAAGAAGAAAGCAGGTCAGGTAGAGTCTTCAGGAATCAAGGGAGGACCTGGAAATGAATTCCTTAGGATTTATTTTTGCCTCCTGTATATCCCAGTCTGTACACAGGAGCAAACTGCAACCCAGAATTACCAAAGGGTACATTAACAACAACAACAACCCAAAAAGCCTCGGGAAAGACCATTCCCTCTAGCCAATGGAGACCGTGCAAGATGAAAAGAAATAGGCCTGGCAGAAGGGAACCCTAATGCCAAAGAGGAGCTGTGCCCCTTTCACTCCTAATCAGGCACTTTAGCCACAGAGGCTGAGGTGTGAAGCCTGTCGACTATCACTGCCAACAGTAAGAAAAGCAGGCAAAGCACAGTCCTCACCTCCCAAACGGGTACTGCTACCAGAAAGACTGAGAGAGGAAGCTTTGCCAGCAACGCCCACCTAACACCAAGCAAACATAAGCAAAGAAAGGATGTCATTTCTGTTCTCGACCAACATGGCAGCTGCACACACAGTGGGGTGCTCTGTTAACTTTCCACACCCTGCACGTAAGTCATCCCAAGAAGAGATAAGGGAGAATCAGAAGAGCCTTCAGACAAGAATCTTTTACATCTGTTTATGAAGTCCTAAATAACCCATACATAAAACGAACCAGAATCTACATCGAAAAAAATACTGAGAACTGAATTATAGTGTAGAATAATTTCCAGAATTCACATTGGCCTTGGGATAGTACATGAGTGGGGCAGACCACAACAGGATATTGAACTACAGACTAAAGTGGGCTGGGGTGTGCTTTTGACTTAGAAATGCATCAATAAGAACAACAACAAAAAAAAAATGGCAAAATAGGAAGTGCTAGGGGTCATCCTGTCTCAGAAACACTGAAAACTATTGCATAGCTGTCAGAATCACTTTTACTGGAATGTGGGAAGAGAGTAAAAAGCTTACAACTAAGAAAACAATCAGGAAAAGGGCAACTGAAAAAGGGTAAGAGCATTTTGTAGTATTGTAAAATACCCTTGCCACACTCCCTACCTGGCCACAGTAGCAGTCTTAAAGATAGCATGCTACTTTACTAGCCTGAGAACCTGATCCTGACAACAGTCAAAGGGATCCCATTCCCAAGGAATTGTTTGTCTTGACTTGGCTCCCAAGTAAAAGAGACCTCATTTCCAAGGAACTGTTTTGATTCAAGGGTCTGAGTGCATTTCAGCTAAGTCAGAACTTTGTTGCAATTGATACAGGAGCTAGAAAGAAATTATTTAGGTAGATAGTGAGGGTTAAGGAGCCCTCAAGCAAGGCTTCCCTTTTAATAAAAAGCAGCCCCCAAATCATTTCTTTTCTAACAAAGAGCAGCCTGAAAGATAGAGCCGCAAACATAGATAAGCAAGCTGGAAGCTTGCACAAGTAAAGGCTGTGCAATAGAAAAGGAGGCTGTGTCTGATTTACATAGGACATGAAAAATTGGTCAGACCAGGTGTGCCACTTGCATAGTATGTGAAGAAGCTGGCCGCCCCACCCTAACCTTTCATTATGCAGATGGATTCTCTACCGGGCCAGCTCCATGTTGCCTGCCTTTTTTTTTTTTTTTTTTTTTTTTTTTTTTTTTTGAGACGGAGTCTCACTCTGTCACCCGGGCTGGAGTGCAGTGGCCGGATCTCAGCTCACTGCAAGCTCCGCCTCCCAGGTTTACGCCATTCTCCTGCCTCAGCCTCCCGAGTAGCTGGGACTACAGGCGCCCGCCACCTCGCCCGGCTAGTTTTTTGTATTTTTTTAGTAGAGACGGGGTTTCACCATGTTAGCCAGGATGGTCTCGATCTCCTGACCTTGTGATCCGCCCGCCTCGGCCTCCCAAAGTGCTGGGATTACAGGCTTGAGCCACCGCGCCTGGCCTACCCATGTTGCCTGCTTTTTTACTGTAACATACCTGGCTTCCAGGTAGCCCTGGAAACTTATCCTGTTGAATGACTAGCGGAATTACTAGCCTAGCCCTGGAAGCCAGGTATGTTAAACATAGAGGCTCCATCTTGCCCTTTTTTTTTTTTTTTTTTTTTTTTTTTGAGACAAAGTCTCACTCTGTCGCTCAGGCTGGAGTGCAGTAGTGCGATCTCCGCTCACCAAAACCTCCGCTTCCTTAGTTCAAGTGATTCTCCTGCCTCAGCCTCCCAAGCAGCTGGGATTACAGGCGTGCACCATGATGCCTGGCTAATTTTTCTGTGTAGTTTTAGTAGAGACAGGGTTTCACCATATTGGCCAGGCAGGTCTCGAACTCCCAACCTCAGGTGATCTGCCCACTTTGGCCTCCCAAAGTGCTGGGATTACAGGCGTGAGCCACTGTGCCCGGTCTCCATCTTCCCTTTTCTTTGTCACCACGTGTACAGTAAAAAAGCAGGCAACATGGAGCTGGCCCGGTAGAGAATCCATCTGCATAATAAAAGATTAGGGTGGGGCGGCCAGCTTCTTCACATCCTATGCAAGTGGCACACCTCGTCCCACCAATTTTTCATGCCCTATGTAAATCAGACACTGCCTCCTCAAGCTCATCTGTAAAACCTACATTTGACTGCGGAAGTGGCAACCTGTTGCAGGAAGTCAGGGACCCCGAATGGAGGGACCGACTGAAGCCGTAGCAGAATGACATAAATTGTGAAGATTTCATGGACATTTATTAGTTCCCCAAATTAATACTTTTATAATTTCTTACACCTGTCATTACTGTAATCTCTGAACATAAATTGTGAAGATTTCACGGACACTTATCACTTCCTCAATGAATATCCTTGTGATTTCCTATAACTGTCTTTACTTTAATCTCTTAATCTCGTCATCTTCTTTGTAAACTGAGGAGGATGAATGTCGCCTCAGGACCCTGTGATTGTGTCAACTGCACAAATTGTAGAGCATGTGTGTTTGAATATGAAATCTGGGCATCTTAAAAAAAAGAACAGGATAACAGCGATGTTCAGGGAACAAGAGAGGTAACTTTGAACTGGCCGCTGGTGAGCCAGACAGAACAGAGCTATATTCCTCCTCTTTCATAAGCAAATAGGAGAAATATCACTGAATTATTTTTCTCAGCAAGGAACATCCCTGAGAAAGAGAATGCGCCCTGAAGGTAGGCTTACAGACAACCTCTTTTTAAGGCGTTGTCTTTTACAGTTGAAGCCGAAGGGATGAAATAAGCCCCGGTCTCCTATAGTGCTCCCAGACTTACTAGGATGAGTAAATTCCCACCTAATAAATTATGGTCAGACAGGTTACCTGCTCTCAAACCCTATTTCCTTGTAAGATGTTATCTATGACAATGCGTGCCTGAAACTTCATTAGCAATTTTAATTTTACCTCATCTGGTGGTCCTGTGATTTTGCCCTGCCTCCATTTGCTTTGTGATATTTTATTACCTCGTGAAGTATGTGATCTCTGTGACTCACCACCCTATTTGTGCACTCCCTCGCCTTTTGAAAATCGCTAATAAAAACTTGCTGGTTTTATGGCTCGGGGAACATCACGGATCCTGCCAACATGTGATGTCTCCCCCGGACACCCAGCTTTAAATTTCTCTCTCTTGTGCTCTTTCCCTTTATTTCTCAACCCAGCCGAGACACTTAGGAAATAGAAAAGAACCCACGTTAAACATCAGGAGTGAGTTCTCCCGATAGCAACCCATTTTCTCCAGGACCCCTCTCTGTGCAGACAGTTCTTCTCCTTCTTTCACCTATTAAACGTCCACTCTTAACCTCACCTTGGTATGTTCACATCCTGGTTTTCGGTGGCTGTGGGACAATGAACCTTGAGTATTACCCCAGACAACATGAAGACATAGCTACACAGGGGATATTTTTCAAAAATACTAAAAGGCAAATTAACAAGTCGCTGCTATGTAGGGCAAAAGAACAGTTGAGACAAACAACAGATATGCGGAAAGCCAAGAGAAGAAAAGGTAGGGAATGAGAATCTTTGGGGGATAAAGTCTTGGAAAAAGCGCTCAAGTATACCAGGGAACTAGAAAGCCACTGAATGCTCAGGGCAGAATGCATGCTTAGAAGAGAACTGAGGGGAGCATAACTTCAACCTCTGGCTAATCACTAGGCTAAGGACAGGACTAAGGCAGGGTTGTGAAAGACCTGGCTCAGCACTGAAGTAGTGTCCCCATACAGAAACAAAATGCATAGACCTGGAGACGATATCCTTTTTTCTTTTTTCCTTTTTGCCCATCATAATATTCAAAATGTACAGTATTTAATAACAATAACAAAACCTAAGCATGCAAAGAAAAAAGAAAATATGGCCCAGTCACAGAAAAAAAAAAAAAAAGAAATTAACAGAAACTTATCCTGAGAATGACTAGTGGAATTACTAGGCTATGACTTTAAATCAACTGCCTTAAATATGTTTAGAGAACTCAAGAAAAATCAAGAGAACAAAGTATGCAACAAACAGGAAATGTCCATAAAGAGAGAAATTTTTTTAAAAGAAATAGAAATTTTAGAACTGAAAAGTACAACAAATGAAATGAAAAATTCACTAAAGGGGCTCAACAGCAGATTTGAGTGGGCATAAGAATCAGTAAAAATGGCTGGGCGTGGTGGCTCATGCCTGTAATCCCAGCACTTTGGGAGACCGAGGTGGGCAGATCACAAGGTCAGGAATTTGAGACCAGCCTAGCCAATATGGTGAAACCCAGTCTCTATTAAAAAAATACAAAAATTAGCTGGGCGTGGTGGCATGTGCCTGTAATCCCAGCTACTCGGGAGGCTGAGGCACAAGAATCCCTTGAACCCAGGAGGCAGAGGTTGCAGTGAGCCAAGATCACACCACTGCACTCCAGCCTGGGCAACAGAGCGAGACTCCGTCTCTCAAAAAAAAAAAAAAAAAAAAGAATCAGTAAAAATGAATGTAGGTCAAGTGAAATTATCCAGTCTAAGAAAGAGAAAGAAAAAAGAATGAAGAAAAATAAACAGAGCCTAAGAGACTTGTGGGACACCGAGAAAAGTACTAACATATACATAATGAAAGTCAAAGAAGGAAAGTTGAAAAAAAATGGGAGCTGAAATTATATCTTGAGAAATAACAGTCAAATCCCTCTGGATGAAAAAGTTAATATACACATCCAAGAAGTGCATAAACTGCAAACTGGATAACCTCAAAGAGATCCACATCAAGAAACATTACGGTAAATCTGTTGAACTCCAAACAGAGAGAATCCTGAGACTGATATCCAGCAAAAGTATCTCTCACAAAGGCAATAAAAATTAAGACATTCCCTGATTAAAGAAAGCTGAGGTCTGTTACTTGTAGACTTGACCTACAAAAAAATGCTCATGGGAATTCTTTAGGCTGAAAGGAAAAAACACTGGACAGTAACTGAAAACCATACACAGAAATAATGAACAATGGTTACAATAAAGAAAGTATCATTGTATTTTGATTAATAAGCCCTCTTTTTCTCATATGATTTAAAGACAAATGCATAAAACAAAAATTACAAATCTATGTTAATGGTCAAACAATGTATAAAGATGTAATCTGTGACAATCACAATATAAGGGGGAGAAACAGAGATATAAAAAGCAGAGTTTTAAAAGGTATTATTAATACCAATCTAGTTTAGTATTCATTTAAACTAGGTTGTTATAAGTTTAAGATATTACCTGTAATTCTCAAGGTATCCACTAAGAAAATAATTAAAGATTGGGAGGCTGAGATGGGCGGATCACCTGAGGTTGGGAGTTCAAGACCAGCCTGACCAACATGGAGAAACCCCGTCTCTACTAAAAATACAAAAATTAGCTGGGTGTGGTGGCGCATGCCTGTAATCCCAGCTGCTCGGGAGGCTGAGGCAGGAGAACTGCTTGAACCCAGGGGGCGGAGGTTGCAGTGAGCCAAGATCATGCCATTGCACTCCAGCCTGGACAACAAGAGTGAAATTCTGTCTCAAAAAAAAAAAAGAAAAAGAAAAAGAAAAGAAAATAACTAAAGAATACATCGATAAGGAAAGGAGAAGAGAATCAAATAGTACACTATAAAAATCAATTAAACACAGAAGAAGGCAGTAATGGAAGAATAAAACAAAAAATAAAGAAAACGAATACAAAATAGCTGGGCATCATGGCTCACACCTGTAATCCTAGCACTTTGGGAGGCCGAGGCAGGACAATCACCTGAGGTCAGGAGTTTGAGACCAGCCTGGCCAACATGGTAAAACCCATCTCTACTAAAAATTAAAAAAAAAAAAAAATAGCTGGGCATGATGGTAAGTGCCTGTAATCACAGCTACTCAGGAGGCTGAGGCAGGAGAATTCCTTCAACCTGGAAAGCGGAGGTTGCAGGGAGCCGAGATCGTGCCACTACTGCACTCCAGCCTGGGAGACAGAGTGAGACTCCATCTCAAAAAAAAAAAAAAAAAAAAAAAAAAAAACCAATAAAAAGTCTCCTAACATAGAAAAGACCAGGACCAGAAGGAGTAACAGCCGAATTCTATCACATATACATAGAAGAACTAATATTAATCCTCCTGAAACTATTCTTACATCATCAAAGAGGAGAGAATTCTCCCTAACTCACTGCAAGAGGCCAGCATTACCCTGATACTAAAACCAGTTAAGGACACACAACCATAAGAAAACTACAGTCCCATATTCCTGATGAACACGGATGCAAAATCTTCAACAAAGTAATTAGCAAACCAAACCAAACAGCACATCAGAAATATAATATATCACGATCAGATGTAATTTATACCAAGGATGCAAGGATGATTCAACATATACAAATCAATAAATGTAATATATCACATCTACAAGATATAAGGAAAAAATATAATCTCAATTGATGCAGAAAAAGCATTTGATAAAATTCAACACCCTCCCAGGATTCAAACACTTAACAATAAGCACGGAGGGCATATACCTCAAAATAATACAGGCTACATACAAAAAACCCAAGCTAACATCATAAGGAACAGGGGAAAGTTGAAAGCCTTTCCTCTAGAAACTAGAATAAGACTTCTACCACTCCTATTCAACATATGCCTAGTCCTAGCCAGAGCAATAAGGCAAAGGAAAGAAATAAAAGGCATCCCAATTGGAAAAGAGTAAGGTGAAATTGTCTCTTTTTGCTTATATGATCTTATATCTAGAAAAACCTAGACTCTACCAAGAAACTCTTAGATTTGATCAATGAATTCAGTTAAGTTGCAGGACAAAATCAATGTACAAAAATCAGTAGTGTTTCTATACACCAATAACAAATGAGTCATCTCATGCACATCCCAGGCTCACTGCTTTGAAGAATACTGTTAAAATGACCATATTGTCTAAAGCAATCTAGCAATTCAGTGCAATCCTAGCCAATCCCTAGAGATAATCAACAATTTGCCCTTGAGTGAGCTTTTCAAATGCAAAACAACCAACCCAGAATCCACACCTCCAGACACCTCCTTTACCAGGTTCTCTCTTTACCAGTTCTCTCCAGTATCCACCTGCTGTAATCACCCCAGGGCCATGTACAAGAGAGTTAACTAGGCTCTGACCCAGAGCCCACTGAAATTATTCAAACAAGCCAAGCTTAAACCAGCTTACGCTGCCTCAACCATTCCTTCCCACAGAAACCACAATAAAAGCTCTTGCCCATAGATTCCCCTCTCCTATTTGTCTCTTGACTGACCCCAGTGCTCCTCATGTGGCCCCTGTGGTGTGGTGTGCCTCTCTTGTGAACTGTAACTACGTTTTTAATGGCAATTGTCTCTTAATCTGTTAGCTTCACTATATTATTTGTTAATAATAATAAAAGCTATTAAAATAGGCTCCATTTATTTTTAGAGAGAGTGTGTTGCTCTGTCACCTAGCCTGGAGTGCAGTGGCATGATCATAATTCACTGTAACCTGGAGTTCCTGAGCTCAAGTGACCCTCCCATGTCAGCTTCCTGAGCAGCTATAACTACAGGCAGGCAGACCTGGCAAATTTTTTTCAATTTCTTTTTTTGTAGAGACAGGGTCTCACTATGTTCCCAACACTGGTCATAAACTCCTGGGCTCAAGCAATCCTCCCATCTCAGCCTCCCAAACCATTAGGAGTAAAGGCATGAGCCACTGCACCTGGGCCATTTATTTTTAACTTTTAAATATTAACCATGCAGTGCATATGAACGTAGATATATGTCAAATGTAAGCTGCTGATTCCTGTTAGTAGCCAAAAAAACTATCCACAATATATAGATATACAATATACAGAGGTGAGATTTAGTTTCTCCACATCTGATCACTCAAAAGGTTCTGTAACAGATGATGAACTCATTGGGACTGCTTCCCAGCGAGACCTCATGAAATTGTTCTTCACAGTAGCTATAGTTATGTTTTTATGGAGGTGGTTAATTTGAGGCAGCTCTTGATCGTTGAATAAATGGCCCCATGAAGCTGCTTTGAAGCTAATTTTGATAAAATTATTGGAAGCTGGAATACAGGCTGAGTATCCCTTATCCAAAAATGACTGGTACCAGAAGCGTTTCAGATTTTGATTTTTTTTTCAGATTTTGGAATATTTGCATGTATATAATAAGATCTCTTGGGGACAGTGTCCAGGTCTTAGACGTAATTTTACACAATATTTTAAATAATTTTGTGTGTGAAACAAAGTTTGTGTACAATGATCCATGAGAAAACAAAGGTGTCACTATCTCAGCCACCCAAGTGGATGATCTGTGGTTACTTAGCATCATCATCATTCCTGATACTGAATTTATGATACCAATAAGCAATAATTTTCTTAACTTATTCACACATAAGAACTTAACAGTAAAAAAATGACATGTCATTAAATAGTGAAAAAATAATGTATGCAGTGCAGTATCACCAAATTACCAGTTACCAGCTTCTAAAAAACAGCAACAACTGGCCAGGCACAGTGGCTCAAGCCTGTAATCCCAGTACTTGGGAGGCTGTGGCGGGTGGATCACGAGGTCAGGAGATTGAGACCATCCTGGCTAACACGGTGAAACCCCGTCTCTACTAAAATACAAAAAATTAGCTGGGCGTGGTGGCGGGCCTCTGTAGTCCCAGCTACTCATGAGGCTGAGGCAGGAGAATGGCATGAACCCGGGAGGCGGAGCTTGAGGCAGGAGAATGGCATGAACCCGGGAGGCGGAGCTTGCAGTGAGCTGAGATCACCGCACTGCACTCGAGCCTGGCGACAGAGTGAGACTCTGTCTCCAAAAAAAAACAACAAAGAAAACAAACGGCAACAACTAACAATGGTAGGCTTCCAGTCTCCACCTATAATGCTGTGTTTTGATTAAAATGTTACTGTATGCCAGGTGCGGTAGCTCACGCCTGTAATCCCAGTGCTTTGGGAGGCCGAGGTGAGTGAATCACCTTATGTCAGGAATTTGAGAACAGACTGGCCAACGTGGTAAAACCCCATCTCTACTAAAAATACAAAAATTAGCTGGGCATGATACTCGGAAGGCTGAGGCAGGAGAATCGCTTGAACCTGGGAGGCAGAGGTTGCAGTGAGCCAAGATCGCAACATTGCACTCCAGCCTGAGCAACAAGACTGAAACTGCGTCTCAAAAAATAAATAAAATAAAATAAAATGTTACTGTATACCGTATTTTATTTTTTTAGGTGAGAAGAAACATAAGAAGCAGTTGTGGGACCAAGAAATGGGTTCTCTAGGGCTGAGGAGGCATTCTGCTGGATGGCTCCTGTAGAACCATTTTTAAATGTTTCCTCCAAAGGCTGGGCACGGTGGCTCGTGCCTGTAATCCCAGCACTCTGGGAGGCTGAGGCGGGCAGATCACTTGAGGACAGAAGTTCTAGACCAGCCTACCCAACACGGCGAAACCATGTCTCTAATAAAAATACAAAAATTAGCTGGGTGTGGTGGCGTGTGTCTATAATTCCAGCTACTCGGAAGGCTGAGACAGGATAATTGCTTGAACCCCAGAGGTGGAGGTTGCCGTGAGCCTAGATGGTGCCACTGCACTCCAGCCTGAGAGACAGAGTGAGACTCTGTGTCAAAAAATAAATGAATACATAAAAACAAAATAAACGTTTCCTCCACAGTTATCTGCCTCATTAACAACAGTTTTTGTCTTATTAATCTAGCTTTGATTTTAGAATCTGACATGATTTCTTGTTTTGTTATGAATGCATGCTGCTACCACAGCTGAAGGGAGCTGGGAGGGTCTTTTTCCCTTGAGGATGTTGAATGAACTGTGTTGTACACCTGCGTTTTGACTGCAACCTGTCACAAGTCAGGTGTGGAATTTTCCACTTAAGGTAATCATGTCAGCAATCAAAAAATGTCAGATTTTAGAGCAGTCTGGATTTCAGATTATAGATGTTCAACCTGCCAGAATTCCATGAGAGCTCTTGGGGAAGTCAGTACTGAACTAACTGAATCGTGATCCTCTCAAACAACGTCCTCAAAACAGTCTCAGATGTTTGAAAAAATGAGCATGTGTGTATAATAATCATTCACTCCTATTTGTCTACAATGATTAATCAGAGGAATAATTTCTTCCCAAATCCCTTTCAGGTATAACTTTTTATACTTTTCTGTGTTTTATTTTAAAAATAATGCCTTTTTAAAAAGAAAAAGACCACAAATACTGAAGAAAGCATCTGGCACATAAAATTCATTACTGAGGACTCTAACTTAAAGATCAGTTGAGTGATCTGTAAATAGTGGTGGGCATATATACTCACTAAAGGAGTTTAGGAATCTGTGCCACAAGTAATACCAAACAATACACAATCTGTAAAATGAAGTAATTTCATGTCTAGTGGGTGGCCCAAAGCAGCATTGTTTTTTGTCTATCTGGTTTCACTGAGAAGGATTCCCCAAGTGCTGGCAATCATCCCACGTTATAAAGAAGAGATCTAAATTATGGATGTTCTTCTACAGTTTCATCATTCCAATTCCAGTAAATTCCATCATTTCTCAGATATATTTTATTCTTTAATTCACAAATTTATAAGGTTTTAGAATGGGACAGACCCCTGGAAATTATTATTTTTTTTTTTTTGGAGACAGAGTCTCGTTCTGTAGCCCAGGCTGGAGTGCAGTGGCACTGTCTCGGCTCACTGCCAGCTCCGCCTCCCGGGTTCACACCATTCTCCTGCCTCAGCCTCCCGAGTAGCTGGGACTACAGGCGCCCGCCACCACGCCTGGCTAATTTTTTTTGTATTTTTAGTAGAGACGGGGTTTCACCTTGTTAGCCAGGATGGTCTCAATCTCCTGACCTTGTGATCCGCCCACCTCGGCCTCCCAAAGTGCTGCGATTACAGGTGTGAGCCACCACGCCCAGTGAACCCTGGAAATAATTCTATCCAGTTCTTTCATTTTGCAGATAACTCCACAGAGATTAAACACTTTTTCTAATTTAATGCTGTTAGTCATTAGTTTAAGGAAAAAAAAAAAAAAAAAAGAAATACATAAAGGTACACTGTCCTCATTATCACAAATTTATAATTTACACGAGGATAAGAATAGTTATAGGCTGGGCACAGTGGCTCACACCTATAATCCCAGCACTTTGTGAGGCCGAGACGGGGTGGATCACCTAAGGTCACGGGTTTGAGACCAATCTGGCCAACGTGGTGAAACCCCATCTCTACTAAGAATACAAAAATTAGCAGGGCATGGTGGCGGATGCCTGCAATCCCAGCTGCTCAGGAGGCTGAGGCAGGAGAATCGCTTGAACCCAGGAGGTGAAGGTTGCAGTGAGCCAAGATTGTGCCCCTGCACTCTAGCGTGAGTGAGAGCATGAGACTCT
Organism: Theropithecus gelada; assembly: GCF_003255815.1. Taxonomy (NCBI): domain Eukaryota; kingdom Metazoa; phylum Chordata; class Mammalia; order Primates; family Cercopithecidae; genus Theropithecus; species Theropithecus gelada. Next base: position 105,533,006 of record NC_037683.1, on the reverse strand, counting down.
GTCTCAAAAAAAAAAAAAAAAGAAAAAATAAAATAAAATAAAATAAAAAGGAGTAGTTATAATGCAAGGCATAATTTGCTACATTTTTGATACATTTTTAGAGAGTACCTAGGGTTGATAACCAACTGACATGATCAGGCCAGGCAACCTCCTCCATGTACTCCTATGTCACATTCTCAATGAGGCCTTCCCCAATCAAGCTATTTAAAAATGGTAACTTCCCTCCTCCTGTGCATCGCAATCTCCTATCCTAGTTTATTTTCTCTCCACCACTTATCGATATCTAATATATTATTTATTTTACTTATCTGTTTTGTTTATTGCCTGTTTCCCCTACTAGAAAATAAACCTCTTGAATTTATGAAGACGGATTTTTCTTTTGTTCACTGCTACATATTAAGCACAACGATGGTGCTTGGCTGCAGAATAGGCAACACATAACTGTTGGATAAATGAAAGAATACTAGTGACTTGTCTGTCTAATCTCTGCTTAACTTCAGGTCTTACATTTTCAAGTGGTTTGTTAGATGATTCACTCAAGAACTGTTTGAACACCAACCATATACAAGGCACTCTCCTAGGTGACCTGGGGCTAATACCACCCCTCCCTCTCCCCTAGAGTAGACATTGTATGCATTTATATTCCCATAGCACTTACTCTACCATCAATTACCATGTATCATTGGTTTTGCACATACACTAGGTTGTAAGCTTCATAAAATTGAAAATTATCTTGTTCATCATTGTATTCTTAGAGACTAATACAATGCAAAGTGTATAATATGCTTTTAACATACATGTATTTATTTATTTAAAAGTTTACATACAGTAAAATTCACTCTTTTTCTTAATTTTATGATTTTGACCAAATGAATAGAGTTGTGTATCCAACACAACAACCAGTTCCATCATACAGGGGAACATAAAGAAGAAGCACAGCAAATGTACTGTTAAGCCACAAGACAATGGACAAATACCTCTAAAGTACTCAGGAGAAAAAACCCAAAGAACCAAAACAATCAACCAAGGATTCTATACCCCGAATGATATCTTTCAAAACCAAAAATGAAATAAAGACTTTTAAGGCCAAAATCATAGAAAAAGCTAAAATATCCATTAAAAGCAGAACATTGGGCCGGGCATAATGGCTCACATTTATAATCCCAGCACTTTGCGAGGCCAAGGCAGGATGACTGCTTGAGCCCAGGAGTGTGAGACCAGCCTGGGCCACATGGTGAGACCCCTATCTCTAAGAAAAAAAAATTTTTAATTGGGAAAAAAAAAAAAAAAAAAAAAAGCAGGCCTTCACTACAAAAAACAATAGGATTGGCTGAGTACAGTGGCTCATGCCTATAATCCCAGCACTTTGGGAGGCCAAAGTAGATGGATCGCCTGAGCCCAAGAGTTCAAGACCAGCCTGGACAACATGGCCAAAACCCATCTCTACCAAAAATACAAAAAATTAGCTGGGCGTGGTGGTGCGTGCCTGTAGTTCCAGCTATTCAGGAGGCTGAGGTAGGAGGATGACTTGAGCCTGAGAAGCGGAGGTTGCAGTGAGCCAAGTTTGCACCACTGCACTCCAGCCTGGGTGACAGAGTGACACCTCATCTCAAAAACAAACAAACAAAAAAACCAAACAAACAAAAAAACCAATAGGATTGAGCAAATGAATAACTTTGTTGATATTTCTAGGAGCCAAGTTTCTCAATATGGAAGAAAGGATGTAGAAATGTGAAATGATAGTATGTATATAAACACATACATACTATAAACTGGGGATAAGCTGGGGTAGAACTGGACGCCTTGGTGTACACTCACGATTTTGTAAATCATGTGTAGCTTAACGACAGGGATACATTCTGATAAATGCATTGTCAGATGATTTCTTTACTATAGGAACATCATACAGTGTACTTACACAAACCTAAATGGTACAGCCTACTGCAAACCTAGGCTATATGGTATGGCCAATTACTCCTAGGCTATAAACCTATACAGCATTACAGTACTAAATGCTGTAGGCAGTTGTAAAACAATGTTAAATATTTATGCATTTAACATATCTAAATATAGGAAAAGTACAGTAAAATACAGTAATGTAATCATGAAACTACCTTGGTATATGCAGTCTGTCACTGATCAAAAAGTAGTTATGCGGCACATGACTATTAGTGCATATGAATATTTTATGAATCATGATTTCTTATATACAGGTTTGTGTGTGTGCGTATATATATGTATAAAAACATATTTTCTAGTACTGTTTGTTGAAAGAACCAAGAAGCAAAGACACTCCAATAGCAATGAACAGACCTAGTATCAGATCTTAGTCTCTAATACCGTTTCCCACTAAAAGAAACTCTGGTTCCTCAGAAAAATTGCTGAATCTACACCTAGGGCAGGACAGGTATATTGTGAGCCTGGAAAAATCTTTTATTGACAGAATATGAGGAAGTGCTCAAAAATATAATAAGGAATTAACACATGGATTCAGGAGCCAGCTTAAAGAGATTCCCTCTGATCAAATCCGGGATACTTTGAGCACCAAAATAAATAAGAAGAGAAGAAATTATAAATCGTTGGAAAAAAAAAAGAAATGAATGAATCCATACATATTATAAATATGGATATATACACATACATAGAGAATGGTGATCTATTTCTTAAGCATAATGCCAAATGCCTACTGAGAAATGTGGAGGAAGTAAGCACTAGAGTTGAAAAATCATCATTTTGCAAACATCACAGTAGCGAGTAGATAAGGCAAGAATCATCAGTAGATGCTAAATTGAGGAAGGAATATTAATAAAGAGTAGTAACTGCGTGGTCATCAAGTGTGTCCCCACAGATTGCATATTAGAGCCAAGGGAGAAAAAATTAGTTATCATACAGTGGAGAAATATAACAGTTTCATTGAGTGAAAAACTTAGTATCACCTATGAGGGACAGCTATGCTGAGAAGGACAAAATATCATCTATACAGAATTTGCCTAAGAAGGCATAGCCTCAACTGATCACAACAGAATATCAAAGGCAAAATAAGAAACATTTTATTGGGGGAAAAAAGTAGAAAGAAAAAGAAACAAACAAAAACGTGGAAAGAACTTTTGTTTCTAGAGACAAGTCTTGCCCTGTGGCCCAAGCTGGAATGCAGTAGCATGATCATAGCTCACTGCAGCCTCAAATGATCCTCTTGCCTCAGACCCTCAGATAGCTAGAACTATAGGCACGCACCACTATGCCAGGCTAATTTTTTTTTTTTTTTTTTTTTAAACTTTTTGAAGAGATGGAGCCCTGCTCTGTTGCTCAGGCTGGTTGCAGGAAGAGCTTTTTAAAAAGATGACAAAGTGAAACATGGCAAAGAAAGGCTAGGCAATAACTCCAGATTAAAGGAGACTAAAGAGACATGACAACTAAATGCAATACTTGACTTTAGACTAGATCATATAATTCAAGGAGAAAGAAGATGCAATATAAGATATTATGAGATCAACTAAGAAAACTGGATTATGGAAAGCATATTAGATAAAAGTATCATATCAATGTCAATTTATGAAGTCGATCACTGCACTGTAATTATATAAGGGAATATCTCTAAACTTAAAACTGCACACTTGAGCTGGGTGCGGTGGCTCATGCCTGTAATCCCAGCACTCTGGGAGACCAAGGTGGGTGGATCACTTGAGGTCAGGAGATTGAGACCAGCCTGGCCAGCATGGTGAAACCCCATCTCTACTAAAAATACAAAAAAATTAGCCGGTCGTGGCGGTGCATGCCTGTAATCCCAGTTACTCAGGAGGCTGAGGCAGGAGAATTGAACCCAGGGAGCGGAGGTTGCAGTGAGCTGAGACTGTGCCACTGTACTCCAGCCTGGGCGACTGAGCAAGACTCCATCTCCAACGTAACGTAACGTAACGTAACGTAACGTAACGTAACATAACGTAACGTAACATAGCATAACAAAATAAAATAAGGCCAGGTACGGTGGCTCATGCCTGTAGTCCCAACACTTTAGGAGGCCGAGTTGTGCAGATCACTTGAGGTCAGGGGTTCGAGACCAGCCTGGCTAATATGGTGAAACCCCGTCTCTACTAACAATACAAAAATTAGCCAGACGTGGTGGTGCGCGCCTGTAGTCCCAGCTACTAGGGAGGCTGAGGCTGCAGAATCACTTGAGCCTGGGAGACAGAGGTTGCAGTGAGCCAAGATCTTCCCACTGCACTCCAGCCTGGGCAACAGAGTGAGAATCCGTCTCAAAAACTAAATAAATAAAGTAAAATAAAATAATAAAAATGCACACTTAAGTATTTATGGGAAATGAGCCACGATATATGCAACGTGTCCTAAAAAGGCTCCATATCAAGAACAGCAACAGAAACATTAAAAATCTTGATAAACATGGCTGGGCGTGGTGGCTCACGCCTGTAATCCCAGCACTTCGGGAGGCCGAGGCGGGCAGATCACAAGGTCAGGAGATTGAGACCATCCTGATTAACACGGTGAAACCCCATCTCTACTAAAAATTACAAAAAAAATTAGCTGGGTGTGGTGGTGGGCGCCTGTAGTAGTCCCAGCTACTCTGGAGGCTGAGGCAGGAGAATGGCGTGAACCTGGGAGGCAGAGCTTGCAGTGAGCTGAGATCGCGCCACTGCACTCCAGCCTGGGTGACAGCGAGACTCCGTCTCAAAAAAATCTGGATAAATGTGACAAACTATTAGCCTTTTCTTAAGTTACTTAAAGTACATATGATGGTTGAAGTAAAACATTATAATGTTATCTAACGGGGTTATTATTATTACTATTTTTGAGACAGGGTCTCACTCAGTCTCCCAGGCTAAAATGCAATAGCATGATCATGGCTCACTGCACTGTCAAACTCCTGGGCTCAAGTAACTCTCCTACCTCAGCCTACCAAGCAGCCGGGACTACAAGTGAACTCCACCACAATAAGCTATTTCTGCTGTTGTTGTTTTTGTAGAGATAGGGTCTTCCTTTGTTGCCCAGATTGGACTAATGGAGTTTTTCAGCACATACATGTGAATATAATTCACATGAAAACTACCATATGAAGCAGGGAGGGGAAGTGAACCATGTGGTTATAGGACTACAAGACTATAATTGCAGTGGTAAAGTATCAAATCTAAATAGACTGTTAAAAGTTAGGTTATGTATGTTGCAATCCTGACAGCAACCAATAAAGAATAACACAAATATAGCCAAAACATGAATGAAATAAATTAAAAGAGAATATTAAAATATATTTAAAGGAGAGGGTTTTGAGAAGATGACAGAATAGGAAGTACCAAAATTCCATCTCTCCGCTTACATAACAATTTCACTGGCAGAATCTGTCTGATACAACCATTTAGAAACTCTGAGTCTAATGAAGGCTGGCAACATCCAGGGAAAGGCTTGGAGAAGGGCTTGGATGGTAAATTGTGATTAATTTTAGTAAATTTCAGCTTAGTATAGCAGCAGCTACCCATTTCTTCACCCCCATCCCCCTGGCAGGCAGTCATGTGAGTATAACCAGAGCAGCTTACACACAGCTTATGGAAGGCAGAGCAAGCCAAAAAAAAAAAAAAAAAAAAAAGGACCCTGTCCTCCAGCCATAAGGGATCTGTGTTTTGGTCACTGCTGCTTCTCATTATGGAAGTGTAGACAAAGAGTCAGGCAGCCATTGTAGTTACACATCCCCACACTTTTGAAAACCCTGCTTCCTACAGTTGAAGTGATTTCCAGGGGACTTAAAAGGCCAGAGCCCTTTTTTTCCCCACCTTCATTTTCTTCATTTTCCCTTTCTAAGAGCCAAACAATCAAGACTAGGACATTGACAAATAACCGCATCTAAGGGGAGATTCTGTAAGAGACTGCACATACCCATGGAAAGCTTCAGGCCCAGAAACAAACTGAGAGGACCTTAAGTTTATACCTCAGGTTAATCCCTGGCACAGAGGTGGCCTACGAAATATGAATAAATAAACAAATAAAAATAATAACAATAACAAAAAAGCCTGGGAAAGAGGGAGAATCTGACTTTGGGGCTTACCACATTATTAGGTTCAAATGAACCCTTTTCAACAACAACAACAACAACAACAAAACACAAGGGATACAAATAAATAGAAAAGAAGGCTGGGCGTGATGGCTCATGCCTATAATCGCAACACTTTGGGAGGCCAAGGCGGGCGGATCACCTGAGGTCAGGAGTTCGAGACCAGCCTGACCAACATGGAGAATCCCCCTCTCCACTAAAAATACAAAATTAGCTGGGCGTGGTGACACATGCCTGTAATCCCAGCTACTTGGGAGGCTGAGGTAGGAGAATCACTTGAACCCGGGAGGCAGAGGTCGCGGTGAGATGAGATCGCACCACTGAACTCCAGCCTGGGCAACAAGAGTGAAATTTCGTCTCAAAATAATAATAATAATAATAATAATAATATTAATAATGAGGGAGATGATCAAAGGGATGTGGCTGAAGAAAAAATAAAAAATAAAGTACAGGAGAAATTAAGACATTCTCAGGTAAACAAAAACTGAAGGAGTTGGTTATCATTTAACTTTCTCTGTAACAAATAGTCAAGAGAATTCTGTAGAGTGAAAGAAAGGACACTAGACAGTAATCTGAAGACTTATTAAGAAATAGACTCTTAGAACATATGGAAAAAGGTAAAAGAAGAAAAAAGCTTTAAAAAAGAACAAAAAAAGACTCAATAAAGGTAAATGCATATAAAATTATAAAAGCTAGTATTTTTGCAACAATAGTTACTCTTTTTGTTTCCTACATGATTTTACAGACTAATACATTTTATTAAAATTAGACTAAAAGTTAGTATTAATGTCATTTTCATTTGTGACTCCACATTATTTTCTACGTAATTTAAAAAACCAATGCATTTTAAAGAATTATTAGTTTACATTTTGGGGTGCACAACATATAAATATATAAGTTCATAACATCAATAATTCAAAAGGCTGGGGATTGTTGTGGGAAGTCAGGGACCCCGAATGGAGGGACTGACTGGAGCCGTGGCAGGGGAACATAAATTGTGAAGCTTTCATTTTAATATGGACATTTATCAGTTCCCAAATTATACTTTTATAATTTCTCATGCCTGTCTTTAATTTCTTAATCTTGTTATCTTCGTAAGCTGAGGATGTGCGACACCTCAGGACCACTGTGACAATTGTGTTAACTGTACAAATTGATTGTAAAACATGTGTGTTTGAATGATATGAAATCAGTACACCCTGAAAAAGAACAGAATAACAGCAATTTTTAGGGAACAAGGGAAGACAACCATAAGGTCTGACTGCCTGCGGGGTCGGACAAAAAGAGCCATATATTTCTTCTTGCAGAGAGCCCATAAACAGACGTGCAAGTAGGAGAGATATTGCTAACTTCTTTTCCTAGCAAGGAATATTAATATTAAGACCCTGGGAAAGGAATGCATTCCTTGGGGGAGGTCTATAAACAGCCACTCTGGGAATGTCTGTCTTATGAGGTTGAGCTAAGGACTGAGATACACAGTGGTCTCCTGCAGTGCCCTCAGGCTTACTAGGGTGGGGAAAAACTCCACTCTGGTAAATTTGTGGTCAGACTGGTTCTCTGCTCTCGAATCCTGTTTTCTGTTGTTTAAAATATTTATCAAGACAATGTGCACCGCTGAACATAAACCCTCATCAGTAGTTCTGCTTTTGCCCTTTGCCTTGTGATCTTTGTTGGACCCTTATTAGTTCTGCTTTTTGTCCTTCGAAGCATGTGATCTTTGTACTTACTCCCTGTTCTTACACCCCCTCCCCTTTTGAAACCCTTAATAAAAACTTGCTGGTCTGAGATTCAGGCAGGCATCACGGTCCTACCGATATGTGATGTCACACCTGGTGGCCCAGCTGTAAAATTCCTCTCTTTGTACTCTTTATTTCTCAGACGGCCAACACTTACGGAAAATAGAAAGAACCTACGTTGAAATATTGGGGGTGGGTTCCCCTGATAGGGGACAGAGCTGTAAAGAAACATAGGTCTTTCCAACTTTTTTTCAGTTAAAGTGGCATAAAATGGATTTGCAAGGACATGTGTGGTGGCTCATGCTTGTAATCCCAGCACTTTGGGAGGACAAGGCAGGAGGACAGCAAGAGTGCAGGAGTTCAAGACCAGCCTGGGCAATACAGTGAGACCCCTTCCTTTAGCATTTTTAAGTGGATAGGATGGATAATCAAGTGGATAGGATAACCCACTACTCAGCCTCTTTCCCCAGCCGCCCCTATCATTGATCAGTGGGCCCATGAACAAAGTAAAGTGGCCATGATGGCAGGGATGAAGGTTATGCATGGCTCAGCAACAAGGACTTCCACTCACCAAGGCTGACAAGGCCAATTTGCCAGCAGCAGAGACCAACACTGAGCCCCCAATATGGCACCATTCTTTGGGGTGATCAGCTAGCTACCTGATGGCAGGTTGATTATATCGGGCCTATTCCATCATGGAAAGGGCAGAGGTTTGTCCTCACTGGAATAGACACTTACTCCGGATATGGGTTTGCTATACTGCAGGCAATGCTTCTGCCAAGACTACCATCCGTGGACTCATGGAATGCCTTATCCACTGTCATGGTATGCCACACAGCATTGGCTCTGATGAAGGCACTCACTTTACAGCTAAAGAAGTGTAGCAGTGGGCGCATGCTCATGGAATTCACTTGTCTAACCATGTTCCCCATCATCCTGAAGCAGCTTGATTGACAGAACAGTAGAATGGCCTTTTGAAGTCAAAATTACAATGCCAACTATGTGGCAATACTTTGCAAGGCTGTGGCAAAGTTCTCCAGAAGGCCGTGTATGCTCTGGATCAGCATCCAATATGTGGTACTGTTTCTTCCACAGCCAAGATTCATGGGTCCAGGAATGAAGGGGTGGAAGTTGAAGTGGCACCACTCACCATCACCCCTAGTGATCTACTGGCAAAATTTTTGCTTCCTGTTCCTTTGACACTACATTCTGCTGGCCTAGAGGTCTCAGTTCCAGAGGGAGAAACGCTGCCACCAGGAGACACAACAAAGATCCCACTAAACTAGAAGTTAAGATTGCCACCTGGACACTTTGGGCTCCTCCTACATTTAAGACAACAGGCTAAGAAAGGAGTTACAGTGTTGGCTGGGTGACTGACCCAGAATATCGAAATGAAATCATTCTGCTACTTCACAACAGAGGTAAGGAAGAGTATGCATGGAATACCGGAGATCCATCAGGGCTTCTCTTAGTATTACCATGCTCAGTGATTAAGGTTAACGGGAAACTACAGCAGCCCAATTCAAGAAGGTAGTCATCAATACCAGCTACGACGACGTGACCAGCTGCAGAAACGGGGATTGTAATTGTCATGAGTACTTCCCTCTCCTTTCGTTAAAAACATGTTTGTGCATGTATACACTTGTACTAAGAAGGTATCTTCATTTTATTTCCTTTTTCCTTTATCATGTGACATACGATTTATTGACTTCATATCAGCATTTAAGTATTGTTAACTTTATGTAATAGTATTTGGGTTGGGGATTGGTGAGTTTCTGGTTTTATGAAGGATAGTTTTATTATGTTAGGCGTAATTATGATTATTATTACCTTTATTTGAAGATTATGTATGATCTTAGGAGATGTGTATAGGTTCAAGTTGACAAGGGGTGGACTTGTCATGGTTAATACTAAGTGTCAACTAGATTGAAGGATACACAGTATTAATCCTAGATGCGTCTGTGAGGGTGTTGCCAAAGGAGATTAACATTTCAGACAGTGGGCAGGAGAAGGCAGACTCACCCTTAATCTGGATGGGCACCATCTAATCAGCTGCCAGTGAATATAAAGCAGGCAGAAACATGTGAAAAGGTGAGACTGGCCTAGCCTCCCAGCCTATATTTTTCTCCCGTGGTGGATGCTTCCTGCCCTTGAATACTGGACTCCAAGTTTTTCAGTTTTGGAACTCAGGCTGGCTCGCCTTGCTCCTCAGCCTGCAGACAGACTATTGTGGGACCCTGTGATCACATGAGTGAATATTTAATAAACCCCCATATACATATACATACACACAAACACACACACATACACACACACACAGGCTTTAAGCAACAGGTTTGAGAGAAAAGGTCCTGTCTTCTCTCAATGGGACAGATTCATAGAAGTATCTTAGGTTTTTTTGGTTTTTTGTTTTTTCAGATGGTGTCTTGCTCTGTCACCCAGAGGAGTGCAGTGGCACAATCTTGGTTCATTGCAACCTCCGCCTCCCCAGTTCAAGCGATTTTCGTGCCTCAGCCTCCCAAGTGGCTGGGAATACAGGCGCCTGCCACCACACCCAGCTAATTTTTGTATTTTTAGTACAGATGTTGGCCAGGCTTGTCTCCAACTCATGACTTCACATGATCTGCCCACCTTGGCCTCCCAACGTGCTGGGATTGCAGGTATGAGCCACCGCTCATGGCCAGGACTATCTTATATAGATGGTGCAAATAAAGCTTACGTAGTGCTTTAAAAAAAAAAAACAAGGAAAAGAAAAAGAAAAAGAAATTCTGACTTATGCCACGTGGATGAACCTTGACATTACGCTCAGCGAAACAAGCCAGTCAAAAAAGGCAAATACTGGCCAGGCATGGTGGCTTGTGCCTGTAATCCCAGCACTTTGGGAGGCCGAGATGGCTAGATCACCTGAGGTCAGGAGTTCAAGACCAGCCTGGCCAACATGGCAAAACCCTATCTCTACTAAAAATACAAAAATTAGCTGGGCGTAGTGGCGGGTGCCTGTAATCTCAGCTACTTGGGAGGCTGAGGCAGGAGAATCGCTGGTGAGGTGGAGGTTACAGTGAGCCAAGATCACGCCATTCCACTCCAGTCTGGGCAACAGAGCGAGACTCTATCTAAAGAAAAAAGGCAAATACTATATGATTCCACTTACATGAAGTACTTAATCAAAATCACACAGACAGAAAGTAGTATGGTGGTTGCTAGAGGATGAAGAGGATGAGGAGAGGGAGTAAGTGGGAGTTATTGTTTATGGGTACAAAGTTTCTGGTTTTTTTGTTTGTTTGTTTTTTTGAGACAGAGTCTCACTCTGTCACCCAGGCTGGAATGCAGTGGTGCTATCTCGGCTCACCACAACCTCTGCCTCCCAGGTTCAAGCAAGTCTCCTGCCTCAGTCTCCTGAGTAGCTGGGACTACAGGCATGTGCCACCATGCCCGGCTAACTTTCATATTTTTAGTAGAGACAGGATTTCACCATGCTGGATTTGAACTCCTGACCTCATGATCTGCCTGCATCAGCCTCCCAAAAGGCTGGTATTATAGGTGTGAGCCACCGCGCCCGGTCAAAGTTTCTGTTTTAAAAGAGGAAAGAGTTATGTTGATGGACAGTGGTGATGGCTGTACAACATAATGAATGTATTTACTATTACTGAAGTGTACTCTTTAACATGGCGGAGTTGGTAGATTTTGCAAGTATTTTGCCAAATAAAAAAAATAGGAAAACAAATAAAATAATCTAAAGGAAGGCAAGAAAGGGCAGTACAGGACCAAAATAACCAAGTAGATTCACTGAAAACAAAGAACATAAAATAATAGTTGAATTAACACAAAGCTGCATAAGCGTGTACTTTATAGGGAACACTGGAGATTATGTGTTAAAAGTCAGTCTAATAACTATTTTAAAAATTATTTTAACATCTGAAAAAAATTGTTTTCCAAAGAGTATGGGCCTATAAAGAGGAGAAATTAGTTCATTCGTGCTTAAAGGCCACAGTGACATGATATTTCGTTCTCCATCAAACAAGTGAGCAAAAAATAAACTCTTAATCATGTGATGAGGGAGTAAGCCATGAAAATAATCTTAAAAGCTATGATGACTCAAGTTTAAACACACACACAGAGGAAAAGACTGTTCTTTTACAGTGAACTTTAAAAGATTCACAATTCCTTCATTCTTCCATTTGCATCTTCATAAAGGATACTGTACTACAGCACATAAGAGTTTTCCATATAGAAAGAAATTTTGTGTGTGGGTGTGGGTGTTGGCTCTCACAGCTGTAAGAATGACTGTAATTTATCTATTTTTCCTAAGCAAAGTCCAAACTTCACTAAATGTAAAACAGATGTCATGGATTTCTTTCATAAAATGTTGGCAGTAACCCATTTCAATTTCAACTAAAGTAGTCAGGAAACAAAAATAACTCCAAATGTCTCCTTCTCAAGTATAAAGCGAACATAAAGATAAATTTAGGATAAAAATTCCAAGATTTTATTCTAACAATAAATTCCTGGGACTATTAAATCTAAAATTAGGTGACCATCAGAAATTAATTCACAAAAATATTAACAGTCATTCTCACATATTACTGGTGGGAATACAAAACAATATGGTTATTCTGGAAAATGGTTTGGCAGTTTATCATAAATTTAAACATACTCTTATATGACTCAGCAATTCCACTTCTGGTTATGTACCCTAAAGAAAACTTATATTCACACAAAAACCTCTAGTGAATATTCACAGCAGCATATACATGTGTGTTTATGTACGTAATATACATATTTATAGCATATGAATGTTTGTAGCGGCATGAATGCATGTGTGTGTGCATATATACACACATATATAAAGATAATATGCTATATTATACACTATAATATGCTACATAAATGTATATATAGGCCAGGCATGGTGGCTCACGCCTGTAATCCCAGCACTTTGGGAGACCGAGGTGGGCAGATCGCGAGGTCAGGAGATCGAGACAATCCTGGCCAACATGGTGAAACCTTGTCTCTACTAAAAATACAAAAATTAGCTAGGGGTGGTGGTGCATGCCTGTAATCCCAGCTACTTGGGAGGCTGAGGCAGGAGAATCGCTTGAACCAGGGAGTCGGAGGTTGCAGTGAGCTGATATCACACCACAGCACTCCAGCCTGGTGACAGGGCGAGACTCCATCTAAAAAAAAAAAAAAATGTATATATAACTATAATATGCTATATTCACCAAAAACTGAAAATAACCCAGATATCCTTCAATGGGTAAATGAATAAACAAACTCTGTTACATCCAACAAGGAAATATGAAAACACAAGAAATAAAAAGCATTAAAAGCAAGATAAAGATCTCCTTAAAAGGGCCCCCTGGCAAACAGTACTTCAACAGAGGAAAGACTCTGCTAAGTTGTAGATAGGCTAATAGAACTTATCCAAACTGAAATACGAAGAAAAAAAGGCATGAGAGAAATAGAGCTGAGCATCCAAATGCTGGGACAATATGTCAAACAGTCTAACTTATGTGTCATTAGAATGACACAGGGCAAAATAAATACTTTAAAAGACATGGTTGATAATTTTCACACAAATATACCCTAAACATAGCACAAACTACAAAAATGCAAAATTAAGATAAAGATTTAAGGCTGTCCCAAGTACACACACAAGACACACCAATACAGAAAAATAAAGACAACAATCATCGCAGACTTTTTGTCACAACCTATGCAATCCAGATTATGAAAGAGTATGTTTAAATACATATACTTTTTAAAAGCCTATCTACTCAGAATTCTATGGCCAGCAAAAATATCTTTCAAAAAAATGAAGGCAAAATTAAGACCTTTCCAGAGAAACAAAAGCTGATAGATATTACGGCCAACAGACCAGCACAGTAAGAAATGTTAAAGGGTCGGGTGTGGTGGCTCACGCCTGCAATCCCAGCAGTTTGGAAGGCTGAGGTCGGTGGATCACCTGAGGTCAGGAGTTTGAGACCAGCCTGATCAACCTCGTTTCTACTAAAAACACAAAATCAGCCGGGTGTGGTGGTACACACCTGTAGTTCCAGCTACTTGGGAGGGTGAGGCAGGAAATTCACTTGAACCCGGGAGGCAGAGGTTGCAGTGAGCTGAGTTTGTGCCATTGCACTCCAGCCTGGGCAAAAAGAGTGAAATTCTGTCTCAAAAAAAAAAAAGTTAAAGGAAGTTCTCAAGGAAGAAGGAGCATAGCAGTTAGAAATCTGAATCAATATAAAGAAATGAAGAATGTTGGAAATGAAAAAATGAAGATAAATATACAAAAACATGTTTTATCACCCAGGCATGGTGGTTCACACCTGTAATCCTGGCACTTTGGGAGGCCATGGTGGGTGGATCATTTGAGGTCAGGAGGTCAAGACCAGCCTGGTCAACGTGGTGAAACCCTGTCTCTACCAAAAATGCAAAAAAAGAAAAAAAAAAAAAAAAAAAGAAAGAAAATTAGCTGGGCATGGTGGCTGGATGCCTGTAATCCCAGCTACTCAGGAGGCTGAGGCAGGAGAATTGCTTGAACTTGGGAGGCGGAGGTTGCAGTGAGCCGAGATCATGCCATTCCACTCCAGCCTGGATGACAGAGTAAGATTCTATCTCAAAAACACAAAACAAGTTTTGTCTTATTTTTAATTGCTTTAAAAAATAATTGACAGTCTAAGGCAAAAATAGTAACAATGCCCTGAGACATTTGAAACATGTAAAAGTGTATGACAATTGTATGACAATAATAATACAACAGTTGAAGGAAAATAAATGGAAAGTATACTGCTGTTCTTATAGTACATGTGAAATGTTTACTATTTAAAGTGAAGGTAGACTGTGATAAGGGAAGATCAAGGTAGAAGCAAGAGTCAATAAAATTATGACTAAATATTTTTCAAAACCTAAAGATACCAATCCTGTCCAAAAAACTACAGATCTCTAATGAAAAACTAAATTCATAACTAGGCATATAACATTTAAATTGCATAACAGCAGAGATAAAGAAGAAAGAAACCCCAAGAGAAGTAACTTACACAAGGTAATTGAATCTGGACTAAAATCCAGGTCTTCTGACCTATGTTCCGCACCCTTTCTAAAATACCAGTCACTCTCCACAAAATGGGAACCCAGTCTAAAAAACTGCCCAAGAAGCTGAGATTAAGTATTTATTAAGTAATGATAATATGCTCATTATTACAGGAAGAGAGATATCTCACTATTCTTCCTTTTGTATTTCCAAATAGCAGATGCTACTTCCAAACCATGGTCTGAACAAAAGGAAATATGTGATCTCTGCCATGATACAACACTTTCTTGGTATTCTCCCTACTTCTCAAATAGTTCCTTTTCTAATTCCTTTGCAGGATCCTTCCCTTCTATTCAGTCAGTATATTTTAGAATTCCTCAAGGCTCAGTTCTAGGGCCTTTTCTAGTTTCACTCTGTATTCCTTCATAAGCAATCTCATTCCTGCTCAAGGCTTTAATTCCTACCCAATAGAAGATAATTCCAGTGTTCTATATCTCCCACCCCCACCTCTTCTGTGCTGCCTCTTTCTCATTTTTATTTCAGTGTTTTCAAAGGCACTCAAGTCCCATATGTCCAAAATAAAGTCATAATTTCACCTGACAATGGTACTCTTCCAACCTTCCCTTAACAGCAGACAGAACCACCATAATCAAAGAGTCATCTCCTGTGAATGACCTCTAATCCCTTTTACTCAAGCAATCCCACGCCCACTGATTTTTACTCCCTAATTATCCCCCAAATCCATCTAGCTAAGTACCATCATTTCAGTCCAAACTACAAACTTCTCTTGCCTGAACTGTTTTAAAAGACTAGTCATTGACTCGTTTGTATCAATGATTGCACCCCTTCATTCCATTTCCCTATAGCATCCAGAATAATTCTTTCTAGGATGCCATACTTTTGCTTTCCTCAGGCCCTGCTCAAAACTTTTCAATAGTTTCACTTGGTCCTGGGGCTGTAATAAAACTCTTTATACCAAATTCCTGGTAGTATGGACCTCACCTAATTTCCTAGCCTCATCTTACACCACTCTCCTAGGCTCTTGCCTCCACCTGCCACTGTGGTCCTGCGTCAATTGCTCACAGATGCCATGCTCCCTGCTGGCACAGTGCCCAGCAAAGTTATGCCCTCTTTGTTAGTTCACACCTACTCATTCTTCGGATGTCAGCTCAAGCTTCAGGAAATGATATCATGTTCTCTCTGCTGGTCAAATTCCTGATAAACACTTTGGGAGGCTAAGGCAGGAGGACTGCTTGAGCATAGGAGTTTGAGACCAACCTGGGCAACATAGTGAGACCCCATCACTAATTTAAAAACAAAATATAGAAATAATAAAAAACAAAAATTCCTGATATATACTTCAACAGCATTATGTAACTCTCCTCTATAGCATTTAACACAGCCATAATTTTATATTTACTTCTGCCATTATTTGATTAATATCTGACTTCTCCACTAGACTGTCAATCCCATGAGGACTGGGGATTGTATCTTTTTTTGGCTCACATTTTAATACCCAGCAGATAGTGAATGTGCAATAAATATAAACTAAATGAAAGAATGATAGATATAGAGAATATGGGCTTAAATATAAGCCACAAT
Organism: Theropithecus gelada; assembly: GCF_003255815.1. Lineage (NCBI taxonomy): Eukaryota > Metazoa > Chordata > Mammalia > Primates > Cercopithecidae > Theropithecus > Theropithecus gelada. Next base: position 105,516,583 of record NC_037683.1, on the reverse strand, counting down.
AGTGGTGTTATACTTTCAGAGAAGACTTACTTACTAAGAAAAGGAAAAGGTAAACTTAAAACTGTAAAGTGTAAATTTACTTTTTTTCTCTAAATAAGTTTGTTAAATACTTACCTAGACACAAATTCACTTAATTCTGAGCATTCTGTGGGCTCCATTATTATGTTGAGGTCAGTAACAGCAGAAGATAATCTCTCCTTATTCTAAAATAAAGATAAAATTTATGTATCAAAGCATGGTAAACTCCAAAAAGACAAAAATACTTTTGAAATATGCAAAATGAAATGCCACCAAATAAAAGGAAAGAGTAATCAAGAAATGAAACCAAAAATATTGGTTATTAAAAGAATGAAGTCAGATCCTTATTCTATAACAAAAACCAAAATGAACTCCAAATGAATTACTTATGTAAATTAAACACTGAAACAATAAAATGTGAGGAGAAAATACAAACTTTTAATTTATTAAGTGAAGAAAGACCTTCTAAGCAAAATTAGAAAAAAATAGCAAATATGATTAAATAAAAACACAAAATAGCAAAGTAAAAAAATGACTTTATAATAAAAGAGAAGCAATAAACTGAGCTAAATATTTACCATAAACGTGACAAAGGGATATGGAAAAGGAAAAGGATATGAACTAAAAATTCAGAAGTGAAAAACAATTTACATGTACGAAAATGTTCGATCTCAAGCAGGCACGGTCGCTCATGCCTATTGGCACTTTGGGAGGCTGAGGTGGGCGAATCACCTGAGGTCAGGCATTTGAGATCAGTCTGGCCAAAATGATGAAACTCCGTCTACTAAAAACACAAAAAATTAGTTGGGCGTGATGGCAGGTGCCTGTAATCCCAGCTACTTGGGAGGCTGAGACAGAAAAATCGCTTGAACCCAGGAGGCAGAGGTTGCAGTGAGCCGAGATCGCGCCACTGCACTCCAGCCTGGTGACAGAGCAAGACTCCGTCTCCACAAAAAAAAAAAGAAAGAAAGTTCAATCTCGCCAGTAATAACTGTAAATTAAAACAATAAGATAAGATGCCCTTTTTTTTTTTGGAGATATTCCTAATCTCTGTCCCAGTAATTTAACTTCTGAGAATCTATCCGTAAGCACTGTAATGAGAAATGAAGACAAAGATCTATGAATAAATATATTCATAACAGTACTACTTATCACAGAAAACAAAAACAACTGTATACTCAATGATGGGGATTGTTAAACTATTTTGATCTGCAGATTCAGGTTTTCCCTTTTACTTTAGTAACATTTCTTCTATTATGTATTTGCCCATAATTTCTCTTTACTTTTTTTGCTATTCTTGTTTTTGGAAAAATCATATATTGGCTCTCCATTGTCTGTCTTCTAGATTTATTATCTTCCTTTCAATTGCTTTCACAGATGAGTTTTCTCAAGCATATCCTCCATATTCAATTCCCTTATACTGATAATGTAGCTTTCAGTACTATAATCATTTTATTCTTCTTTTTCTCTCAGCTTTTTCTCTTACTCAATTTTCTTTATACTTTGAGAGTCAGAACAGCTTTTATATAGCATGCTGTTTTATTTCCTGGATTAATTATTCTTAATTGAATTTGTCTGCATTTCCTTAACTTCCTTTCTTTTTATGTTAGCATTTTTGCTGTGATTTTAAATCACATTGCCCGATATGATGATGAAAGAACTCCGTTCCATCTTTTTTTTTCTTTGAGATGGAGTCTCGCTCTGTCGCCCAGGCTGGAGTGCGGTGGCTCAGTCTCGGCTCACTGCAAGCTCTGCCTCCCGTGTTCACGCCATTCTCCTGCCTCAGCCTCCCGAGTAGCTGGGAATATGGGCACCCGCCACCATGCCTGGCTAATTTTTTGTATTTTTAGTAGAGACGGGGTTTCACCGTGTGAGCCAGGATGGTCTCGGTCTCCTGACCTCATGATCCACCCGCCTTGGCCTCCCAAAGTGCCAGGATTACAGGCATGAGCCACCACGCCCGGCCCCGTTCCATCTTTGTGCTCTGAACTCTGTGGCTCCTATTTGTTACGAACAGCAGTAAATCCAGCAATTTTTGCTATTTCCTAAGACTACAGTGAGTGTAAACTCCTTGACTCTCTTTCCTACATCTCTAGGTACTAGCTGACTGCCCCTTAATATGCTGAGCTGTTGGAGAAAGAGATACTGATGGCTTATAGTCATTGCTTAGTTTTTCATCTGCTTGAGGGAAGGGTAGAAATTACCAGGAGAAGGTGCAGTTGAAGTAAGCTCTCTGTGGGCATCCTACTACCATTTCTAATCAACACATAAATTCCAGAAGCACTCTTACAGCTCAATTTTAAAAAAGATAACCCAATTTAAAACTGGGCCAAAGATCTGAATAGACATGTCTCCAAAGATGATACATGAATGGCCAATAAGCACATGAAAAGATGCTCAACATCATTTGTCACCATTAGTAGTTCCATTTGACCTGGCAATTCCACTCCTGGTTATACATCCCCACAAAACGGAAACTTAAGTCCACTTAAAAACTTGTACATAGGGCTGAACATAGTGGCTCATGTCTCTAATCCCAACGCTTTGGGAGGCTGAGGCAGGATTACCTAAGCCCAGAAGTTCAAGACCAGCCTGGGCAACACAGTGAGACCCCATCTCCACAATGATAAATGCCAAAGCGTGGATGGGCCTTGAAAACATTATGCTAAGTAAAAGAAGCCAGACAACATAGACCACATATTATATAACTCTATTTCTATGAAATGTCCAAAATAAGCAAATCCAGAGAGAGAAAACTGGTTCTTTGTGGTTGGGTGAAAGAAGGGGGAATTGAAGGGTGACAGGTAAAGAATATAGGGTTTCTTGGCCGGGAGCAGTGACTCACACCTGTAATACCAGCACTTTGGGAGGCCGAGGCGGTCAGGAGTTCGAGACCATCCTGGCCAACATGGGGAAACCCCATCTCTACTAAAAATACAAAAAATTAGCTGGGCGTGGTGGTGGGTGTCTGTAATCCCAGCTACTCCGGAGGCTGAGGCAGGAGAATCACTTGAACCTGGGAGGCGGAGGTTGCAGCAAGCCTGCGCAACAGAGCAAGACTCAGTCTCGAAAAGAGTACCAATAATAATAATAAATAATAAACTTGTGAAACAAAGCTTGTATTCCAAATAAATTATATCTTAAAAAAAATACTGAACTATACACTTTAAACTGGTAAGTTATATGGTATGTGAATTATATCTCAATAAAACTGTTACCAGAAAAAAAAAAAGAGAGGAAAGAAAGGAAAAGGAAAGAAAAAGTCTCAGGGGCACATCTGGTCTCTTGGTCAGGTATGTGTAGATACATGTTAGATTTCAGCTTTTCACCCATTAGGATAGCCAAAAAAATTTTTTTGTTTGGGTTATAGAATCCTGTTCAACAACTCAAAAGCTGACTTCAAAATACTGTTTTTCCATCTCTCCCCTGCTTGTGGTACTGCTAACTAGGTCAATTCTCCCCAGTTGGTAAATAAGGGAAGAGACCTTATAAACAATTTGACCTCAAAGCCCCTACATGAGTCTCAGCAGCACATTCCTTTCTACTATGGTCCATTTAAGCCCACAGTTCTCATTCTCCTCTACAACTGAAGGATCATGGGTAGAGATCTTTAGGAAAAGGGTGCCATTAAGTTGGTCCTTTTTTTTTTAAGACAGAGTTTTGGTCTATTGCCCAGGCCGGAATGCAGTGGTTCAATCACAGCTCATTGTAACCTTGAATTAGTGGACTCAAGCAATCCTCCTGTCTCAGCCTCCCAAGTGGCTAGGACTATATATGTGAGCCACCAAGCCTGGCTAATTTTTTTTTAATTAAAAATTTTTTTTTTTTTTTTTTTTTTTTTTTTAGAGCAAGGTCTCGCTATGTTGCCCAGGCTGGCTTCTAATTCCTGGGCTCAAGCTATCCTCCTGCCTTGGCTTCCCTCAGCACTGGGATTATAGGCGTGAGCCACTGTGGCCAGCCTAACTTTGTAAAACTTATAAACCCCTGATGAAGCACCCTGTATCGGATTTCAGTGTCTAGAATCAAATGTCATTAATATCAAACAGATTTCCTTTGGAGCCTGTGATAATGGAATTGTATTCTCTTCCATTTAAAAAAATTGCTTATTTTTTGAATAATTTTGTTCATTTCATTGGGACAGAAGTTATGGAAACATACTTAACCTGCCACTTTCCCCACAAACTCCTACCCATCTAATTGACTATATTGCTTGGATTATGAAAGGCTGATAAATGTTAATTCTGATGGCCTTACAACTCTTCACAAATGTAGTACTAAGAACACGAGAAAGTAAATCTGGCCAACAGAGCTCTATGTCCCAACCACCTTGGACAACAATAGCTGCACCAACATGAGTAATCATTCAAACTCTCTGGATCCATTTACTTATAAAATAATAGGGTTGACCCAGACAAACTATAAGTCATCGTTGTGTTCTAACATTCTATTAACATGATTTGAGGTCATGTTTAGTTCAAATATTATATTAATATAACTTTATTACAACAATATTCTGTTAATTGAGGGTTTTACTATTTAGATTACTTTTTAATTTTCAGATAGCTAAACCTCTCCCTCTAGTGGAAATTTTATTTTTTAAAAATGTTTTAGAACACACAAGGTTGCTCTGTCATTTTTTTTTTATCAGTCTTCACAGCAAAAATGTAGAACTGTGCTCAGTATGTAAAATGGTAAAACTATTTTAGAAGGCAATTTGCCACTATCAATCAGAATTTATAAGTTTCCTTTGACTCAGCAATTCTACTAGATATGTTCCTAAAGGCATACATACACAAGTTGGTATAGAATACGCTAGAATTTACCATTAAATAATAAGAATTTCAGAAACTTTTCATCAGGTTATTATGTCAGAATTGTAAGCAATTGTTTTTCCCTCCCCAAGTAAGAACTCTTGGTGCCTCTCACACAACTGACTCCAAAAACCCTGTTGATTCCAGAGCTGTCTGTAATTTCTTACAACACCTTGTTTACCAGTCTGGTCTTCAAGAAGAATCACAAAATCTAAAAGGCTCAGAGAGAAAGTGAGAGTTCTTAACCCAGCCAGGGAGAACAAACTCTTTCTGTAGCACTTTGTTAGTAAAACCAGTCAGTCCCAAAACACCTACACACTTTTAAACGTGAACAATGACAACTCATCTCTCTTTAGAGACTCAGCAATTACTAGGTTCTACGTCTTTCAAAGAATATATCAACAGTCCCTCTCCTTAGATTTTTTTTTCCCCCTGCATCCCCTAAAGCATATAGGACAGAAACTGCTAGTGGTCCCCTTTATTTATACTTTTTTCTTGTCCCAGTTTTTCATTGGCCATATGGCCAAGCATAATGAAGATTAAATTTCCAGCATCCTTTATATGAATTTGTTGGCCAATAGAACATAAGTGAAAATGATGAGTGTACACTTTCCAGAAAGTGTCCTTTAAAAGAACAGGTGAGCCTTTCTTTGCCCATCCTCTTCCTGATACCCGAAATGCTAATATGATCATTGCACCATGACTTGAAGCCATGTGTGGCTGATGGTAGAACCTGATTATCATAAAACCACCCTATTAGCCCTTGAAAACATACAAGTTTACTTAAGTAATAGAGAAATACACTTCTAGTACCTTTATTTTTAAGTTTTCTGTGAGGCACAGCTCAACTGATTCTAATTCATTCAGATGTGAGCTAACAGTATAAGCTTAGGCCATTACCAAACGGTCACAAAATTTTCAATCATGCTTTCGTGGCACGAGGATGAGAATATTAGCGTAAAATACTGTTGAGGTCTGGGTCAGTGCCAACACTGTCTGGTAGGAGGCAGTGTGGCCACAGCAGCAGGGGTTGCAGGACCTAAGTGGCAGGACATCCACTGCCTGGCTTCTGCCCTGTCTGTGCTGTCCTGGGGTGGTTACCCAGGCCCAGCAGGGCCAAACCACACGGTAGTTCATGCCGGGAATGACTCTGGTCAGGCAGCAGTCATTCTTCAGGAGCATATCACATTATCAAAATGTCTTCTACACTGTGACCTCATCCTTATCTGACTCAGGAAGGCATCAAATTACTATCTGATACTTTCCATCAGAGGTTTAAGGTGACTGAAGTATGCAACTTAAATAAAGTGAAGATATTGCAGTCTATGTTGGCTACTATAGTCTACGTTATGTCTCAGGCCATAGCCCCACTAAGAAGCATACCAATCAATCTTAGGGTACAACCCATCCTGGAAGGTATAACTCCACTAAGAAGCTCATCCACCTCAATGTCAGAGGATAATCTTTCCCTTCTCACTTGGATTTGTGGACAAGCCTCTCAAGGACAAGACTAATTCTGCCCACAACGGAGCTTCTCTCCACATAACCTATGAGGCAACTGTGAAAAAGATGAACTCTTACAGTAGAAAAAGCCTGCAAGACCCCAAGGCTGCTAGGATTCCCCTGAGCAGTTTCCTGGACATATATACTAGAGTGCAGACGTTTTTGGAGATGGAAGTGGACCACGGGATTATGATTCCACCAACCTGCCATGGGTTGCAGGCTTGGCCCATTAATGGATGCCAGCATACAGAAGAGCATTCAGTAGATTACCACTCTCAGGTCAAGTTCACATCAGCCACAAAGAAAGAAAATATAGTCAGTCAGACTATGAAACCTTTTACAAAGGGACAACATCCAGGAGTCCAGCAGCCGCCTAAAGGAAAAGCCTGGGGTGGTGGCACAGGTTGCCCAGCCTAAATGATACCAATCCATTTGGGTCCATTCTCTGCTTTAGTCTTCAGCAAATGATCTTTGTGGTCATGTGATATCTCCTTGGTGACCTTGTACATCTCCAAGGCCTAGGGCCCATCTGGGAACAATGTCAGTCCCCTAGAGCCATTTACCACCCATGCCCTTGACACACTGAACATGCTGAAATGTGTTTTGTATCCCGCTCAACTGGCCTTGGCAATGCTACACGGCACCTTTTCTTGGTCACTTTGGCAGTGTAAGAGTGATACTCTAAGACGAGTACAAGCTAGGAGCTTTGCCATCATATGAGGGGGTCTAGACAACCCCTAGTCCATCCTCAGCCTGCCAGAGCCAGTAATAGCAAATGGAGACTTGGATTGCAAAGAGAAGCAAAACTTCCAAACCCAGGTAACTGTATCAAATCCTTGGGACTAGTTAGGGAGTGGCTATCTGACACAGAAGGAGGAAAGGTCCTGACTCCATAACCAACTCCTGTCTCATACTAAATGGGAAACTTGGGACAATTTTTGTGGCTAAGGACACTGATGAAAAGGATAAGGAATACTGGCACATGACCCTGAATATAAGCATGCAGCTTGTCCGCAGGACTCAGTTACAATAAATACTCTACACCACTTTAGTTATCTGATGAGCTGAGGTCAACGCAGCCTCACTGCCCTTCCCTGTTCTGTTCCTCCTCTTTGCACACATTCCGTTGGCCCAACTGGCAAAACCAACTGGTTGAAACTGCTTTCTCCTCTTTCAACTGCTTTCTCCGGCTTTCAACTTTTCTTGGAGTCAGCCTTTGAAGGTGGTTGAGCCGTGTTCTGCTGCACCCTGGCCAGTGGGGTTACTTATTATCATTCTGTCTGCTTTTGCTTTCCTGCTTCCTGATATTATGTGAAGGTCTTAGCCAAATGAATCTTCCTCCCTCTGTTGTGTCTCAGCAGTTCAGTACAATGTGCAAGATCATCCAGCCCCAAGGAGCATTCAGATGGCTGTGGTCCCAGATGACCACAACCTCATGAGAGGCCCTGAGCAAAGACACCCAACTGAGTGGCTCCAAAATTCCTGACCCACAGAAAATAGGTGAGGTAATTAATACACATAGTCAGCCCTCCCTATCTATGGTTCTACATTCATAGATTGACCAACTGCAGACCAAAAATATTTGAAAAAAAAATCTACAGATGCAGATGGTTGCATCTGTACTGAACACGTGCAAGTTGTTTTTCTCATAATTATTCCCTAAACAATATACTATAGTAACCATTTCACAGCATTTACATTGTATTGGGTATTAGAAGTAATCTAGAGATGATTTAAAGTATAAAGGAGGATGTGTGTACATTATAGACAAACACTACACCATCTTATATAAGGGACTTCAGCATCCACGGATTTTGGTACTACAGGGAGTCCTGGAACCAATCCCTCACAGATACTGAGGGATGATTGTATTTTTGGTTGTTTCTTTGTATGTGTGACAGAGTCTCACTCTGTTACCCAGGCTCGAGTACAGTGGCACAATCACAGCTCACTGTAGCCTCGATCTCTTAGGCTCACGGAATCCTTCCACCTCAGCCTCTGGAGTAGCTGGGAGCTCAGGTGCACACCACCACGCCTGGCTAATTTTTAATTTTTTTGTAGGGACAGGGTCTCACTACATTGCCCACACTGGTCTCAAACTCCTGGGCTCAAGCAATCCTCCTGCCTTGGCCTCCCAAAATGCTGAGACTACAGGTGTGAGCCACCATGTTTGGCCTATTTTGGGTTGTTTTAAAATGCTAAATATTATGGAGATTGATGAAGCAGCAACAGGTAACTAATAGATATTAGGTGGCTGGCATATCACCTAACTACTGATGACACCCAGGACTATTCCCACAATCTCATGGAATTGCACTGGGAGCCCAGGAGCATCTTGCCACCTGTCCTTCAATAAATCACCTATGGCTTTCACAGCAACACTACCGTATGCAGTTGCTGGGCTATTAACACCTGAAATTTTGAAAATGTACCACTTTGCACAAATGTGCTATGAATGGGGGCCCTGGCTCATGAACTCCTCTTCAGATCCACCACTGTTGAAGGCTGGGGTGTGGGAATTGTTTATCATAGCAGAAGTACCTCTGTTATCACAACATGCTTCTTAATTTACCTGAATTTCCAGAATCTGAAATTCAAGTTGAAATGTAACCATGTGGCAATTTCCTGATAATCTGTGTCTCTGTAGAACTTTTCTTATACCTGTAAACCAGAAAAACAAATATTTTGTTTGCAAATAACCATTTTCTTCAAATGCCTATTATTTAATTTTGTGTGAATATCTACAATACATGTAGGTATATGTGTGAAAGTCTGCATTAGCAATTACATTGAAAAACTCTGGAAGAATGTAAACCAAATTGATTATCTTTGCAAAATAAAATTAATGATAACTTGTGTTTCTAGTTTTCTTTTTTTTTTCCAGACTGAGTTTCGCTCTTGTTGCCTGGGCTGGAGTGCAATGGCGCGATCTTGGTTCGCAGCAACCTCCACCTCCCAGGTTCAAGCAATTCTCCTGCCTCAGCCTCCTGAGTAGCTGGGATTACAGGTGTGCACTACCACATCCAGTTAATTTTTTGTATTTTTAGTAGAGACAGGGTTTCACCATACTGGTCAGGCTGGTCTCAAACTTCTGACCTCAGGTGATCCACCCACCTCGGCCTCCCAAAGTGCTGGGATTATAGGCATGAGTCACCGCACCTGGCCAAGTTTTCAACTACACCAAAAGTTATGGTAAGAAGTAGAAATGTACTAGTATAACCCTAGACAAATTTGAATCATGTTAACTGTTCAATGGTTTTTATTTTTCCAACACTACCTAGTTTTTAAAGGCAGTAAATTGAATCCATGCGTTTACCTCTGCTATTTCTCAAAACTGCACTAAAATGACAGTGATAAACGACATTTTTGAGATATAACATGCATACATTTGAATGCATAAAATGCCCTATCCTTTTTTTTTTTTTTTTTTGAGACGGAGTCTCGCTCTGCCGCCCAGGCTGGAGTGCAGTGGCCAGATATCAGCTCACTGCAAGCTCCGCCTCCCGGGTTTACGCCATTCTCCTGCCTCAGCCTCCTGAGTAGCTGGGATTACAGGCGCCTGCCACCTCGCCCGGCTAATTTTTTGTATTTTTTAGTAGAGACGGGGTTTCACCATGTTAGCCAGGATGGTCTCAATCTCCTGACCTCGTGATCCGCCCGTCTCAGCCTCCCAAAGTGCTGGGTTTACAGGCTTGAGCCACTGCGCCCGGCCTCCATAAAATGCCCTATTCTTAAGTATACAGCTCAATATTTCTTTTTACACATGTGGTTGTCCAGGTAACTACCACTCAGATCATGCCACAAGAATTTTATAGAACCTGTAAGGTTCCTTAATGTCCTTTCCCAGGCTATACCCTACCCCCAAGAGGTAAGTAAGCATGATCCTGACTTCATGTAGTCATCTAGTTTTGATAATAACGTTACTTTTAGAAGGGCATGATTCTACAAGGATAAAGGGAACAGGGAAAATAAGAACAACTTGATTTGAGAAGCTGGAAATCAGATGGATGAACTAGATAGCACATGCACAAGTGAAAGTGACCTGGTAGAGCCAGGAAAACTGAAACCTAAGCCAGCAAATGAGGAAAACCCAGAAGCAAGTCCATTTACACAGCAGAATACCAGATGGGTTACTATGAATCAGCAGCACCAAGTACCTTTATAGGAGGTGAACCTGGGGCTCAAAATAGGAAGACTGGTTAAAGGTTTGTTCAATAAGCAGTTAGGAAAAAAAGACAGAATGGTACAAACGGACATAATTTGCCTCCTAATTAGATGTACTGGTAAGAACAAAACATCACTTTCATAGTTTTCCTGCCAAAATTGCACAGGAATGTCATTAAGAGGAAAGTATCAGGAAAAAAAGAGATTGAAGAACAATCTATAATACAAGTGGTCTTCAAATATGTCAATGTCGTAAGAGACAGAGAAGATTGACCAGATTAAGACTAAAGAGACATAACAGCTAGATGCAATGCTTAATCATGGATTAGATGTGGAATTGTTTAAATAAATGGCTATGGAAGACTCACTATGGTTAAGATGTCAGTTCTTCCCAACTTTGATCTGTACATTCAATACAATCCAATCAAAATTCCAGCAAGTTACTTTCTGGATATCAACAAAATGATTATCAAGTTTACATGGAATGGCAAAAACTCAGAAGAGCCAGAATAATTTTCAAGAAAAAGAGTTTTTTGTTTTTTTTTTTTGAGATGGATCTTGCTCTGTCGCCCAGGCTGGAGGCAGTGGTGTGATCTCGGCTCACTGAAAGCTCCGCCTCCCGGGTTCACGCCATTCTTCTGCCTCAGCCTCCCCAGTAGCTGGGACTACAGGCGCCCCCCACCTCGCTCGGCTAATTTTTTTGTATTTTTAGTAGAGATGGGGTTTCACCATGTTAGCCAGGATGGTCTTGATCTCCTGACCTCGTGATCTGCCCGTCTCGGCCTCCCAAAGTGCTGGGATTACAGGTGTGAGCCACCGCGCCCGGCCAAAAGAAAGTTTAAGAACTTAAACGACCTGATTTAGAGACTTACTATAAAGCTACAGTAATCAAGAAAGTATGGTATTAGTGAAAGAGTAGACAAATAGGTCAACAGAACAGAAGAGAAAGTCTAGAAATAGACTCACACAGATATAGTCAACTGATCTTTGACAAAGGAGCAAAGGCAGTTCAATGGAGAAAGGATAGTCTTTTCAATAAAAGGTGCTGGAACAACTGAACATCCACATGTGAAAAAAAAAAAAAAATCTAGACACTGACTTTATACCTTTCACAAAAATTAACTCAAAATTTAATACAGTTCTAAATATAAAATACAAAACTAAAACTCCTAGAAGATAATATAGGAGAAAATCTAGATGACCTGGGGCTTTGTCCATAAAAATAAATATGCCAAAAATGTGGTAAAGAAAAAATGCAGATGGAATCCTGGAAGTAATCTACGGCAACCACTTTATTTTGCACATAAGAAATCAGACCCAGAGAGACTTACTAATCTCTCCAGTCTCCAGGCTTTTTTTTTTATGTCCAGGTTTTATTTTTTCTTTATGGAACACTATGCATACATAAATTGCATATAAACATATGTAGTATGATAAATTTTCAGTTTGATGCTTTTTTACTTGAACACACTGATTTTTATTTTATTTTTTACTTTTGAGATGGAGTCTCGTTCTGTTGCCCATGCTGGAGTGTGGTGGCAGCATCTCCGATCACTGCAACCTCTGCCTCCCGAGCAGCTTGGAATACAGACATGCCCCACCATGGCCCGCTAATTTTTGTGTTTTTAGTAGAGACAGACTTCACCATGTTGGCGAGGCTGGTCTCGAACTCCTGACCTCAAGTGATTCACCCGTTTTGGCTTCCCAAAGTGCTGGGACTACAGGCGTGAGCCACCACACCGGTTTTTTAGTTTTTTGTTTTTGTTTTTGTTTTTTAAGACAGGGTCTCACTGTCATCAAGGCTGAAGCGCAGTAGTGCAATCTCAGCTCACTGCAACCTCCACCTCCCAGCTTCAAGCCATTCTCCTGCCTCAGCTACTCGAGCAGCTGGGACTACCGGAACGCACCACCACGCCTAGCTAATTTTTGTATTTTTAGTAGAGACAGGGTTTTACCATGTTAGCCAGGCTGGTCTTAAACTCGTGACCTCAAGTGACCCGCCCACCTCGGCCTCCCAAAGTGCTGGGATTACAGGCGTGAGCCACTGCACCTGGCCTGATTTTTATTTTTAAATAATGAGTAAGGGTGTATTTTTAACAAAGTTTATGGACCACAGAAGAGGATCAGTCCTTCAAAACCATCAATCCATATATCAAGCCCATCCACATGTTTTTAACAACATACATTTAAAGCTCATTAAAAGACAAGAATAAAAACTATAAATTAAAAAACTACTCTCGGCCGGGCACAGTGGCTCACACCTGTAATCCCAGTACTTTGGGAGGCCAAGGCAGGCGGATCACGAGGTCAGGAGATCAAGATCATCCTGGCCAATGTGGTGAAACCCTGTCTCTACTAAAAATGCAAAAATTAGCCAGGCACGGCAGAGTGCGCCTGTAGTCCCCGCTCCGTGGGAGGCGAAGGCAGGAGAACTGCTTGAACCCACGAGGTGGAGGCTGCAGTGAGCTGAGATTGCACCACTGCACTCCAGCCTGGGCGACAGGGCAAGACTCTGTCTCAAAAACAAACAAACAAAAAACCCAAAAAACAACAACAAAAAAACTACTCTCATTACTTTGCAGTAATACTTAATTTTGGACTCCAAATTCCATTACTTAGTTTGTAAACTGACTCTTACAGAATCAAAATGGAGAATTTAAAAGAATCATCATAGGCACTAAAGGAAATTCCAAAAGAAGAGTTCTAAAAATGTTTGGAGAAATAAAAGCATAGCTGCAATAAAGTCTACATTCTTTACACATGATTATTTCTAAGGAAATCAAGATCATTTGATTACCTAGCTTCAGCTACATTCATTAACACACCACAGAAACTGTGTCTGCCCAATTAATAGCTATGGAAAATGATAATGACTTCAAATAGCTCTTTGTCTTTCCAACAGCATTTGGCCAAGTGCCTGGGCCAGACACAGTAATTATCTGATTAATTAAAGATTTGATGGCATCATACGTCACCAAACACATCCACTAAATCAAACTGTTTTGTTCTCAGTTTAATAGATTAAAAAGCCTCAAAATACAGTAGTATTAGAAAAACCATTTTGAATAATATTGTATCACTTCTGTTAGGAACAACTATTCACTTTTGCCTGGCAACTTTTTTACGTGTCATAACAAACATAAAATGTGACATAAGAAAATACAGTCTTTGATGACAAGGCTTTCAAGCATTTTTAACCTGTGAAGCCTAACAGCTGTTTAACTTCTTTATGAAATTATGCAATGCTTGTGAAAAAGAGAAACAGAAATATCAGAAAACACCTACACTACATTGTCACAAGGCTTATTCTGATAGAACCCTTTCACATGCAGATTATACTACATATGCCTATTACTGTCAAGTTTGTATTACTATTTTCCTGTTCAAAATATTTTTCGTAGACTGGGCTCAGTGGCTCACGCCTGTAATCTCAGCACTTTGGGAGGCCAAGGCGGGCAGACCACCTGAGGTCAGGAGTTCGAGACCAGCCTGGCCAACATGGTGAAACCCCATTTCTACCAAAAATATAAAAATTAGCCGGGCATGATGGCACGCACCTACAATCCCAGCTACTCTGAAGGCTGAGGCAGGGGAATCACTTGAACCTGAGAGGTGGAGGCTGCAGGGAACTGAGATTACACCACTGCACTCCAGTCTGGGTGACAATGCAAAACTCCATCTCAAAAAAAACAAAACAAACAAACAAAAAAAACAAAGAAAAAAAGAAAAAAAGAAAAAACAAGATATTTCTCTTCCCATGCCATTACTCTTGCTAAATTACTTCACAATTAATTTCAAGAAATTCCTACAACTACTTAGATTTCTGGCTTTAAAATGGTATTTCTTCTTTATAATTTTTGTGTTTTTCCAAGTTTGCTAAAATAAGCACATATTACTCACAGACAGAAAAAAAAGCATTTCAACTCTTGTGATGTCCCTGTCTGAAATCTCCCATTCAAACCACATTAGCTTTGTCATGACTCTACGCCTACTCTTCGTGCTGCGGCTTTTCAGCTAGTAAAAGTCTTATACCCGGCCTATCCTCATTCTCTATTCTCTCTGCATTCCATCTCTTCCTTTCAAGTAATTTAAGTCTCCAAATTCCATCACTGTTTCTATATGTAATTCAGTCACCCCACAGTGGCTGCCCAAGACCCTCTCCCCTGTCACGAGGGTTATTTTCAGTGGAAAAGTCAGGAAACACACCAAAAATGATTTCTGCTTTTGGGAATGTTATTCTTGACAACCAAAGTTCTTGACATCCAGTTGCACAGCTGCAGTAGCTTCCCTTTATCTCTTAGTGCATCACAGATCTTTGGCAATAAAATCTAGTCACTGGGACCCGAAACTTTCCTTCCGGCAAAAGGTCCAGCTGCTAAAACATTTATCTTGGCAGCTTTCATGTCAGTGCTGAACAACTCCTAAGATGTATAAATTAATGGTGCTGTTGTTTATTCACTTGTTAGTATTTACTTGACTATTAAGGTACTTAATGACAGAAACTGTGTCTGTTCTTCTCCATCAGGAAGGAGAGAAGGTGAAGGTAAAAGAAAAAAAGAAACTCTGTCTGTTCTTTAATATTTACCTCAGGCAGCTTATTTATTTTTATTTTTTTTAAATGGAGTCTTGCTCTGTCCCCCAGGGTGGAGTGCAACAGCACAATCTCGGCTCACTTCAACTTCCACCTCCCAGGGTCAAGTGATTCTCCTGGCTCAGCCTCCCAAGTGGCTTAGATTACAGGTGCCCACCACCACATCTGGCTAATTTTTGCATCTTTAGTAGAGACAGAGTTTCACCATGTTGGCCAGGCTGGTCTCAAACTCCTGACCTTAGGTGATCCACACGCCTCAGCCTCCTAAAAGCTGGGATTACAGGCACGGTCACAGGGCTCGGCCCAGGCAGCTTTTTGAACACCGTGATGTTCAAAAGATATGTGAGTAAACATGTTTACCACAACCATACTTTCAAATACTTACCTTGTAGAATTTTAATTCAATATTATGACAACCACATTTTTTTTTAATTATTATACTTTAAGGTCTAGGGTACATGTGCACAACGTGCAGGTTTGTTACATATGTATACGTGTGCCATGTTGGTGTGCTGCACCCATTAACTCATCATTTACATTAGGTATATCTCCTAATACTATCCCCCACTTCTCCCACCCCATGACAAGCCCCAGTGTGTGATGTTCCCCTTCCTGTGTCCAAGTGATCTCATTGTTCAATTTCCACCTATGAGTGAGAACATGCGGTGTTTGGTTTTCTGTCCTTGCGATAGTTTGCTGAGAATGATGGTTTCCAGCTTCATCCATGTCCCTACAAAGAACATGAACTCATTCTTTTTAATGGCTGCATAGTATTCCATGGTGTATATGTGCCACATTTTCTCAATCCAGTATGACAACCAATTTCTTATGCATAATAAGGAAAGCTTCAATACTATGTCTAGATTTTTAAAAAATGCTTACTCTTTTCTGCCATCTCAGTGCTTGTTAGGTCTTCTGTCTGCCTGGAGTAATTTCTTATATTGATGCCAGTAAGCGTACTTAGAAATGAAAGTTCTGATTCTAAATGTCCAAGCTGATTCTTCAGATCTTTTGAAGACTTCCATCCTTCCGAAGTGAATTGGTGTATGGCTTGAAAAGATTTTCTAAAAGGCAAATAACAAAAACAATCACTCCAATTACTAACATGTGTTTCATCTAATACCCCCATTTTCCTCAAAGCATTCCCATTTTGTCCCTCTTACTCTCTTCCTATTAAGTCCCCTTCCCTCATTAAGAAAAAAAGAAAAAAAGAATTTTCTCAAAACCAGTGTGGTTACTAACACTGCCTTTTTTTTTTTTTTTTTTTTTTTTTAAAAGAGATGGGGTCTCTCGCTGTCACCTGGGCTAGAGTGCAGGGGTGTAATCATAGTGCACTGCAGCCTTGAACTCCCAGGCTCCAAGGATCCTCCTGAGTAGCTGGGACCACAGGTGTGCCACTGTGCCTAGTTAATTTCTTTTTCCTTTTTGTAGAGACAGGGTTTTGCTTTATTACCCAGGCTGGTCTTAAACTCCTGGCTTCAAGCCTCAGCCCCCCAGCATGTTGGATTATAGGCGTGAGCCACCATGCCCAGCCCACAATCTTTAATTTCAACAAAAAACATATGTAACCAAATTATACTTCCAAATTTCCACCTATTAGAAATACTTTTAAAATAAATTATAACAAGAGTACTTTGCAAAATTACAATGTGAGTTCTGACCCATGAAATTCCAGCCTAAATTCCTACCTCTCAAATTATTTTAAAATATATCTTGAAATTAAAAAAATAGGCCGGGCACAGTGGCTCACACCTGTAATCCCAGCACTTTGGGAGGCCGAGGCAGGCGGATCATGAGGTCAGGAGATCGAGACCATCCTGGTTAACATGGTGAAACCCTGTCTCTACTAAAAATACAAAAAATTAGCCAGGTGTGGTGGCGGGTGCCTGTAGTCCCAGCTACTCGGGAGGCTGAGGCAGGAGAACGGCATGAACCCGGGAGGCGGAGCTTGCAGTGAGCAGAGATTGCGCCACTGCACTCCAGCCTGGGTGACAGAGCGAGACTCCATCTCAAAAAAAAAAAAAAAAAAGAAATTAAAAAATAAAATAAATTAGCTAACTTTAATTTCTAAAAGTAAACATCACAGAACATTTTATAGTAAGAAAGAGTTTTTTAGGGAAAAGAAATAGCAAATCTCTTTAAACATCACTATAGCTAGACATTCTTCATTGAGAACACACAAATATATTTTCCTTGAGAACAAGAATGAAATTTTAGTTAGCCTGGTACAGGGGCTCACACCTGTAATCCCAGCACTTTGGGAGGCCAAGGCAGGTGGGTCACTTGAGGTCAGGAATTTGAGACCATCCTGGCCAACATGGTGAAATCTCTTGTCTACTAAAAATGCAAAAAATTAGCCTGTCGTGGTGGCAGGCGCCTGTAATCCCAGCTACCCAGGAGGCTGAGGCAGGAGAATTGCTTGAGTCTGGGAGGCAGAGGTTGCAGTGAGCCAAGATCACACCACTGCACTCCAGCCTAGGCAACAGAGTAAGACTCTGTCTCAGGGGAAAAAAAAAAAAAAAAAACAGAAAAAAATTTAAAAACCTTTTTAAAAAGAAGAAATTTTAGCTAATAATTGTGTTAGATGGTATTTTATTTTTTGTCATCCATTATTTCCTTTAAACACTCTGCTACATTCTACACTATTGACTTTTCCTGCCAGCTTAAAACATCCCTTCCTTAGATTCTTGGGCATAATTTTTTTTTTTTTTTTTTTTTTTTTTTTTTTTTTTTTTTGAGACTGAGTCTGGCTCTGTCGCCCAGGCTGGAGTGCAGTGGCCGGATCTCAGCTCACTGCAAGCTCCGCCTCCCGGGTTCACGCCATTCTCCTGCCTCAGCCTCCCGAGTAGCTGGGACCACAGGCGCCCGCCACTTCGCCCGGCTAGTTTTTGTATTTTTTAGTAGAGACGGGGTTTCACCGTGTTAGCCAGGATGGTCTCGATCTCCTGACCTCGTGATCCGCCCGTCTCGGCCTCCCAAAGTGCTGGGATTACAGGCTTGAGCCACCGCGCCCGGCCTCTTGGGCATAATTATCCCAGTTCTCATTAGATCTTGGGTCGGCTTCTTGTCTCCAACATTAGAGGAAAACCCAAACACTCTTACTTCTGCTGTCCTAAATATGTATTCTTCCATTCTGCAGGAACACTAACTGATTAGCCTTAGCTCCTCTATGCCAGTAACTCTTAAAATATACCTCTAACCATATATCTCTTCTTCCTGCAAGGTAGATCTAGCTTGATATCTCACCAAATGGTTTCTCTTGGAATCTGCTTTTCCTCTAAATTACCCTACATTTGTTAATAATAAAACCTTTCTCTTGGTATGTCAGGCTCCAGACCTTGGAAGTTATCCTTGGCTCCTTCACTTGCCTGACATCTGGACTTACTGCCATCCTTTCTGCTCCTCACATAACTATTCTTCCTTTTGTATTTCTAATTCTACTACATTAGCCAATGCTCTTATGACCTTACACCATCTCTACACAGAATAATCTAATGCTATAGTCTTCACACTGAGAGCCCAATCTGTAAAAATTGTTTCAAATTTTGTTTTAATGCTAATTTAAAATGTTAATGTAAGTATATCCCGTATCATGAAACTACCACAGCCTCTTTTGCATTTGCCATCGTAGACTGATGCCCCCACAAATTACATTAAATATAGAAGTCAGGGAAAAAAGAACAGAGTGGGTGCAGCAACTCACTCCTGTAATCCCAGCACTTTGGGAGGCTGAGGCAGCCCAGGAGTTCGAGACCAGTCTGGAAAACATGGCAAAACCCCATGTCTACCAAAACATACACACACACACACACACAAACAACAAATTATCTGGGCGTAGTGGCAGATGCCATGCCTTCAGTCCCAACTACTTGGCTGGTAGAGGGTCACTAAGGCAGGACGGTTGCTTGAGCATGGGAGGTGGAGGTTGCAGTGAGTCATAATCATGCCGCTGCACTTCAGCCTGGGCAACAGAGTGAGACTCTGTCTCAAAAAAAAAAAACAAAAAAGAAACAGAAAAAAGAACAGAGATAAATTTCCTATATAAATGATGAGCGGCCGGGCATGGTGGTTCACGCCTGTAATCCCAGAACTTTGGGATGCTGAGGTGGGCAGATCACCTGAGGTCAGGAGTTCAAGACTAGCCTGCCCAACATGGCAAAACTCTGACTCTACTAAAAATACAAAAAATTAGCTGGGCGTGGTGGTGGGTGCCTGTAATCCCAGCTACTCGGGAGGCTGAGGCAGGAGACTCTCTTGAACTTGGGAGGTGGAGGTTGCAGTGAGCCAAGATCGCACCACCACACTCCGAAATTCCGTCTCCAAAAAAAAAAAAAAAAGCCATAAATATAAATGAGCTTCTGACAAGTGAACACCAAATGTCACAGCAAGCTATGAATGAAAATTTCAAGGTATTTCCAATAGAGCAAAATGGTAAGAGAACCAAGTCATCATTAAAGGCTGGATCGTTGGCCGGGCGCGGTGGCTCACGCCTGTAATCCCAGCACTTTGGGAGGCCGAGGTGGGCGGATCACAAGGTCAGGAGATCGAGACCATGGTGAAACCCCGTCTCTACTAAAAATACAAAAAATTAGCCGGGCGCGGTGGCAGGTGCCTGTAGTCCCAGCTACTTGGGAGGCTGAGGCAGGAGAATGGCAGGAACCCGGGAGGCGGAGCTTGCAGTGAGCCGAGATCGCGCCACTGCACTCCAGCCAGGGGGACAGAGCAAGACTCCGTCTCAAAAAAATAAAAATAAAAAAAAAAATAAATAAATAAATAAAAAAAAATAAAGGCTGGATATGCAGAACTCAAAAAAGAACCTGCAGTTGTCAGAGTGGCCAGTAGGGAGTTCGTGTTTCATAGGTATGGTGTTTCAGTTTGGGGAGATGAAAAAGTTCTGAAGATGAACAGTGGTGATGGCAGTACAACAATGTGCAAGTGTTTAATGCCATTGAGCTGAACACTTAACAATGGTTAAAACAGTAAATCTTACGTATATTTTGCCACAAAAAGAAAATCTGCATATTCTTATTCATAGCAGCTATTTAGTTTGAGCAAAAAATTTGTGTATTTCAACTAATGATGTTAGTTTGAGCTATTTTGGATTTGTCTGAATTTTATTCACTTTGTGGTTTTATTATTGGTAAGTCGGTCTTCATAGCATAAAAATTTGTCAGAATTAGGAGCTTGCAAGAATTTGTTTTCCTTTAAAATGAATCTATACACAAGTTTAAAGGTCAGTGGTCTACTAAGTGTTAGTTACTATTATGAGGCAAGTACTCTTCTAAATGAACTACATATATTAACTCAATTAGTCCTCACAGCAACCCAAAAACTTGGGTATAATTTTACCACGGAGGAAACTGAAGCACAGAAAGTGGGAGCTCACTTAACCAAGATCACTCAGCCAATAGCAGAGACAGGATTTGAAAGCAGGCAATTTGGCGCCACAGTGTGGACACATGGATATAGCTGAATAATTTAGCTACAATTTTCCTACCTCCAATCCATCCAACCACTTATTATCACTTAAAAAAATAGCTTGGTACACAGATCCCAATCCTCCTCCTCCACTATAGTGAAAAGAAACCTCACGGTTAAATCCAAACACCCTGGACTGACATTTAATGTCTCCCACAATATGGACTCGTCTGACTTTCCAATTTAACCACTGAGAAGTTCCAGATTATATAAATAATTTACTAAGAACTAAAAATAAAATCCTACCCCACCCCCACAATCACCCAAACCGACTCCCTCTTGGTCAAGGGGACCCCAAAGAAACCTTAAAAACTCAACTCTTAACCATGACAGGACGGGAGGTCAGACACACCTCATTATAGCCCTTCCTATTTGGGATACAGACACAACTGACCAGCATTAATGTTAACAGAGATCGTAAGAGTTGCAGAACAGAGTCTGTGGCAATAAGATACCAAATTACAAACAAGACCTAAGGCCATGCCAGGCAAGGATTAAGTCACATACCCCCTACACTTAAAAGAATGAACTATCACTTTGGGAGGCCGAGGCAGGTGGATCACCTGAGGTCGGGAGTTCAAGACCAGCCTGACCAACATGGAGAAACCCCATGTCTACTAAAAATACAAAATTAGCCGGGGTGATGGCGCATGCCTGTAATCCCAGCTACTCGGGAGGCTGAGGCAGGAGAATCGCTTGAAACCGGGAGGCGGAGGTTGCGGTGAGCCAAGATCGTGCCATTGCACTCCAGCCTGGGCAAAAAGAGCAAAATTCTGTCTCCAAAAAAAATGAACTATGTTCTAACTGCCACAATGTTTTTTTTTCTCTAGTGGCTAAACAAGCACTGGCCTCTAGATAAGCAATATTGAAATAATTGCAGTTCATCCACCACCAGATGCTAACTGATTCCCCTGTTCCACAGGCTTTGATAGGACAGGAGAATGATTTCAAAAATTTTTCTTTTGATAAGATCACCAACCATGGACTTGTTCTAACAGGTTTACAAAGCCTGTGTACTTAAGTACCTTTGCTTCCCTCCTTCAACTTTTGACATACAGGGCCTAATTGTAATGCATTTAAATGTTAAGTCAGTTCCCCAAAATGAACATGGAATGTATGTAATATGCATGTTTATTCAGTACATGTGAGCACATCTCCCTTCGTGAATATTCATAGCCCCTCCTATAACCTGTTGTAATGTGTATACATAGCCCACTCATCCATCATAAATCCCTGCCCCAATCCCTCCTCTTCCGAAGTGCGGGCCTTTCTGCTTTGCCTGAGACTATGCTTCCCAGCCTGTCAGGATGGCCACTTTGCAGGCTGCAACCCTTCTTAAGAAACAGTCTCTCAAAATTTGCAGATCTCATGATTTTTCAGTTGACACTACTTTACCATGTGGACTAATGAAATCTTGTGGCTAGTAAAGAAAACACTTTTCCTCAGTTTTTAAACTTCAAAGTGTGCACACAAATCATCTGTTAGGGCAGGGTATCTTTTTTTTAAAATGCAGATTCTGATTCAGTAGGTCAGGATGTCGCTCTAACAAACCGCCAGGTGATGCTGAAGCATCCCATCTGCGGAGCACACCTCAAGTAGCAACGGTCTTTAATACAATGACTCTCACTCGAGGAGGGGCACACCTGTTTCCTCTCCCTTTTACCAGTCACAGCTTCCTCTACTTTCACGACCGCACGCAGACATTTTCTGTAGATCTCCTCCTTCCCATTTTCTACCAATTCTTCTCCAGTTAGCTCAGGAAAAATAAATAAATAAATAAATAAATAAATAAATAAAAAATCTCATTCTCTCTGCACCTGTGTCAAATTAGTCTTGACTCAAAAATTGAAGACAGTTTGTTTTCGCGAGGCTTCCATGTTTGAGATGATGATACATAATTACGGCTGCAGAGCTTTTCTCTCCCTCTCCTTCAACAAAGCAGAAGTGCCCAGACTTTGGGGTTAAATTTTTGGGTTCCTAATCCATCTCTGACAATTCCTTTCTCTGGAACCTTGGACGAGCTACCTAACTCCTCTGAGCCTCAGTATCTTCAAATGTAAAACAAGTATCTTCAACTATAAAACAGGGCCAACAGTAGCACCTACCTTAGAGGAATGTCAAATTCTCCTACAGGCTATATTAACCACTCTTCTTGATATCAACTTACTTTTTTACCGAAGTTATTTTTCAAGGGAATTTTTATGTCATCGTAAACAAAAAGTCAGTATCACTTGCCATGGTTAGCTGACCCATTAAAAACAAATGCCATCAAATCAAACGGAGTTACTAAATCCCAACTAGAGATACCTCTGCTTACTGGAGGCGGAACTATCTAGCTAGGGGCATAGTCAAGACTTTCTCCTTGTCAGTCATCCACACAGACGACTGCGATTAAACGAGCCAATAATCTGCAAGGCGTTTACAGCAGGGCGCCGTACGCGCTGCTCCCAACTCTAGGCCATTGTCATGAAAGGATCAACACCAGTTCATGCCCACATTTTGGGGCTGGGAGTAGGAGGCCGAGTATGTCTGTGGAGATTCACCCGCCTGGCCCGGGAACCCCGGTCAGCGGAGCCTGGGGAACTTGGGGGGTCACGTACTGGACTCTGGACTTCTCTTCCCAGGGCGCCGGTGGGTTCTCACACGCTCGCCGCACCGCCGCGATCTCAGCTTGCAAGACGCGCTCCTCTGCCAGCTCTGCGTCCATGGCGCGTTGCTGACCGGAGCCTGGCAGGCAGCGCCGCTGTCACTCCGACCTGAGCGCTTCACCGGCGCTTCAAGCCTCGCGCGCGCTCCTGGCGCGGACCATCCCGGAGCTCACGCGGAGGGGAGGCGGGAGAGCCCCGCGTGACCCCCGCGGCCCTGTCCGTCCAACTACACGCTCGCCCGAGAGCCTGGGTCCTCGACGTCCCTACACACGTTTCCCTGGCTGTCTAATCACTGCCTATACTTTCTCGGGAGAGCGTGTTCTTTGCTACTCCAAGCCCAAGTGCTCCGCTGCTCACCCCAGCCGGCAGCCTTGGAGCCACCCGGCCGCGTGCGTCACTGAAGAGGCAGGGCTGGGATCACGTGGAGGGGAGTGCCTCTTTATTTTTTTTCCCCCCTACTTCCTCACTTAGGCCTACCTAGTCCAGGAATTGGTACACACAGCGATAGTGTTCAATAGAAACTAGGGGATTTTGGTTTGGGCTTTTTTGCGGTCGTTGAGGGGGAGGTGACGGAGGCGTCAAGGAAGGTGGGAGGAGGAAAGGAAATTAAAAGCTCTTGGGAACTGAATTGTGGTAACGGAACCTTAGGAGGCTGGGTTGCAAATCGAGTAGGAAGGAAGAGAGGATGGTCCGTTGGGACATGTGACCAGAAGTTAAGGGCTGCAGCGGCGCTGGCGTTAGGTGAACGACGTGGTGAGGAGTGGGTTTCAGGCATGAGAATTCACAGGGCCGTTTCCTAGCCTCTCTTCACTTCTCTGGGAATTCTCGGAGAAAGAAGGCTGCGGTGGGTAGGCTGGGGGCGGAGACTGTCAGGAAGAGGTAGGCCGGAGCTCTGCCCAGAATACATGCCATGTGGGGACGCTGGTTGGGAGTCTCGTTTGGAAAGAGTCTCAGCTGTTGGGGAAGGGCAGGGCGAGAGCTGAGCGCCTGCCGGGTGCTAAACGAAATGAGAGATAATTATGATGGGCCCTAGTACCTCTGGAAAAGTTTTCCTGAGTCTCCTGTGATCCAGCAACCTTCATAGTATAGTGTTAAGAATTCCAAGTTCTGAAGTTAGACCTGCATTATAATCCTGGATTCACTAATTTTCGGTATGGCATTGGGAAAGTGACAACCTCTTCTGCTCTTCTGAAAAGTGGGAAACATGCAAACTACTTTGTACAATGCAGGCACGTAGCAAAAACACAAGTCTGTATTCGCTATATCACTTGATCTTTGTGACTGAACCCCACTTTGCAGCACTTTTATTGTGACATTATATTGTGCCATTTGTTTAATTCTTTTGTGACTATGAGGAGCTCCAGGAGCTCCTAGCCTCTGTATTCACTTCTTTGGGTCTTCCCGGAGAAAGAAGGCTGGGGTGAGTAGGTTGGGGGCGGAGACTATTAGGAAGAGGTAGACTAGCTCTTTTTCTCTTTTAGTGCATTACCTGCTACATCCTGTTTCTATCAGCCTTTGTTACAGACAGTAAATGAATGTATGAATGAATCAAGGAAAAACATCTAAAAACGTGAATACATAACATTAAGAGGGATAGAGTAATATTATGGCCATCTGGAGGAAAAAACCTCTAGACCTGTATCTATATGGGTATAGGGTTGCTGTTCCAAAGTACATTCATGAAAAATGTGGATGTAGGTCTTCGGCAAAACCTCCAAGACTAAAATTTGGAAGCAATACAATCGGAAGTGAAATACAGATCCAGGAGACGGATGTGATACAGACGGTTCAGAGGAAGTAGTTGTTTTGTTAGATTTTAGAAGAACTAAGGGAAAGAACTCTTCTTCTCTGTATACAGAAAATTACTTTTCCCACTAGAACACACCACGTATATGACCAGCCTTCATGAAAGTGAACAGAGAAACGAAGCGGCTTTATGTGGGTGGCCTTAGCCAGAACATTTCTGAGGCAGACCTACAAAATCAGTTCAGCAGATTTGGAGAAGTTTCGGATGTGGAGATCATCACACGGAAAGATGACCAAGGTAAATTTATGGTCCTTCACTGGGTAGTTATAGGCAGACATAACTCAGGTTAAGTACTAGAAAATAAAACAACCCCAAGATAAATGTTAGCTCTGAACACCAAAAGTTTTTAGTGATGTTTTGGAGATACAATGTGTGATGTGGAACTTGACCAGAATTCATTTCTGAAATAAGAAAAAATTCTAAATTCTAAACATCTGATTTCAGAAACATATTAACTTCCAGTTTTGAGAGCTAGAATTTTCTAACATTGATTAAGTGTCCCATTAAGTAGACTATCACTAGCATACAATCAAAATGTTTCCTTAACTGACTACTGTACATTTTCTTCTTATTTTTTGGAATATTTTGATAATCATGCTTATTTTTATAGCCAATAAATAAAAAACAAGGTTTATGCTTGAAAGAATAAGTTTTCAAGAACTATTTTTTTTTTTTAATTTAGAAACAACCATTTTTACATTGCTCTCTGGATAAAAATTTAAATAAATTGTGTTTTGGTTTTTGTTTTTTTTTTTTAGGAAACCCACAGAAAGTCTTTGCATATATCAACATCAGTGCAGCAGAAGCAGACCTGAAAAAATGTAAGATCATCATAAATTTTCTATACTATTGGCCAGTTTGTATCACTCTGTAACTTGGAATACCTTTGGTTCTAAGCCTAAACCTCCACAGCCGTTTTTACGTTATCTAGAGGGACAGCAGTTGATCAAGAGAATTCCAGTATCGTTTGACTCAGCAGGTTTAGGTCCATTGCATTTGGCATCAGCGGACATGGTAGCACTTGCTAGTAAGTTTACTTAAAACTGCTATTCTCAAATATTTTGGACAAGGAATCAAACTTTCATAGAAACTGCCTGTTACATATATCCCACTGAATATCATGCCACATTCCCCCTCAGTCTGATCATTTCTTTGGGAGCTAATCCTTGTCACTAAACACTCTTAAGGAGGGAGCTTTACAATACACCCTTGTAAGACCATATCCTTGAAATTGTGAAATCTCTTGTTGATAAGTTTAGTAAAGTCAAGGGCAAACAGTGGCCTTCAATGAAGAACGGGAGATAATCCATACTGCCACTGACACAGTAGCATATTCTAGTTATTTGGAGGCCAAAAAGTGAAAAAAGACACAGAAAATAAGTAAAGGGAACATGCTAATAGAGGAAGAGGGCAATCAGTCTTTCATAATTTCATTTGCAAAAAGATTGCTTTATTCTATTTTTCAGTGAGGAATATATGTGACAAATGTGAAGTTGTGGTTAAGAATACATAACTAGGCTTTGTGACCTGTGGCAGTTATTTAAACTTCTCAGCCCCAGTTTGCTTATGTGATGAATGACAGAAGATAGTGCTTGCCTCATAATATTTCTGTGAGAATTAAATTAAATGATACATTTGCAACACTTTAGGAGGCTAAGGCAGGTGGATCACTTGAGGTCAGGAGTTTGAGACCAGCCTGGCCAACATGGTGAAACCCCATCTTTACTAAAAATACAAAAATTAGCTGGGTTTGGTGGCAGGCACCTGTAATCCCAGCTACTTGGGAGACTGAGGCAGGACAATCATGGGGGAGGCAGAGGTTACAGTGAGCCAAGATTGTGCCACTGCACTCCAGCCTGGGCGACAAAGGGACACTCGGTCTCAAAAATAAACGATACATTCGTACTTAGTATAGTATCTACCACCTACAAAATTCTGTTAATGGTATTATTAAGGAAGCTGACAGCAGATACTCAGAGAAATCAATTACTAGGCCATAGTAATTCAAACAGTTCAGTTACTCACAGTTAATTCATCTACAAGTTCTACAGTGATAATTAGTATGAGGTGGTAAATAAAATTAAGGTGCTGTAGGATTCCAGAGTGTCCTCTGATTCACCTGAAAAGATGATTGTTTTATAGTTATAGGAAATAACAATAAAATATACATTAAATGTCAGTTATTCAGAGGTTCCTGACATTTGTTTATAAACAAATTGCAAATAAATTTTGCTTTACTTTTTACACATTTTGCCTCATTCCAATCTAGTAACACTGTGAGATAGGGAGTGTAAAGACTCTTTTGGTAAGTTGTCAACATGAGACAAGAGCCTAGGCTCCCTCTCTCCAGGTCTCATTTCTTTTCTTCCACTTCCCATGGATCTCTGTGATAAACAAGCCTACTTTACTTGATACTAAATAATTAGAAAAAGCACAAGCTGAAATATTTTTCATTGCCATGTACTTGAGTAGTAATTCTTTACTTTATAGGTATGTCTGTTTTAAATAAAACAAAATGGAAAGGTGGAACATTACAAATTCAACTAGCAAAAGAAAGCTTTTTGCACAGGTAAGTTTTGCTTCACATGGATTTAAACCCTATTTTTTTTAATATTGTAAGTGGTTTTATATATTATTTCAAATTATCAAGTAATATGGTATTATATTCTTAACAAATTCAAACATTATTAGTGGAGCTGAAATCCCTTTCAACTCTGAATCCCTTCACGCCAGACGCCAACAAAAAGGATAATTTCGTGCATTTACGTATGTATATAATAAGCTATGAAAGTATATATGTACTTATTTTCTCTTTGTTAACACACCCTTTTGTGGCAATGTAGAGCTTCTCCCTTTATAACAATTGTTAGTACTATTTCAGAAAATGGTCATACCACAGTGTAGTGGTCCCTTCCCACTCATGACTGTTTCTACTTTTTCATGGTTGTAGATGATCCTGGAGCACGTATCCTATGTATATGCAGGCGTTTCACTAGGTTTATATCAGAAAATGGAGTTGCTGAATGTTAGCATTGTCTGCATTTAAATTTTAGTAGACTTCTGAATTGCTTATGTTGATTTTGACTATTAATGCTGGTGTCATACAAAAATATAAAGAAAATAGGAGATCACTGTATGACAGGCATAAGAGTGATTATGCAAGTGATTTAAGAACAAGACAATGTATTATAAAAGCCGTTAGAGCTTTTAAAATCCTAAAGGTATTTTCAGGAAGAAAAGGTATTGTTAGTTTGGGAGTTTTCAAAATAGGAAACAATTTAAGAATATGCAGATAGAGGCCGGGCACAGTGGCTCATGCCTGTAATCCCAGCACTTTGGGAGGCCAAGGCGGGTGGATCACCTGAGGTCAGGAGTTCAAGACCAGCCTGGGTAATGTGGTGAAACCCCGTCTCTACTAAAAATACAAAAATTAGCCAGGTGTGGTCATGGGCACCTGTAATCCCAGCTACTTGGGAGGCTGAGGCAGGAGAATCACTTGAACCTGGGAGGCAGAGGTTGCATTGAGCCTACATTGTGCCATTGCACTCCAGCCTGGGCAACAGGAGTAAAACTCTTGTCTCCAAACAAAAAAAAAAAGAAAAAGATAGAAGTGACCAGGAGAGTTGATAAGATTGTTCCAGACCAATGAAATGTAACAAGAACAGATATATTCTAAAACAAGTGGCAAGCAGCTACTTTGAGGCATGTTTTGGGGACTGGTCTTATGGAAAAGGTGAAAATTTGATTTTGTTCTTCAGCTGAAGCCTCAGACTGTGAACAGGGTGGTTATATACCTTTCATTCCAGCAGCAGTTGCCAGCCTACTGTGTGCAGGCACTGGGGCCCCATGCTGAGCAGGTTGAACACACAGTGCTGCTGCTTGGAGTATCTGCATGAATATGCCTGAGAAGCATGGGTCTGATGGTTTTTCTGGGACATAAAAGAGACAGAGGCAAAGAGGCCAGTGAGGACTGCTCTGTGCAGTTGTCCAGGCTTGAAGACGGCGGCGGTGATTTGAATCAGAAGAGGTGGCATTCTCTTCATTAGGAGGATACAGATAATCAAGACCTAACAAACTGGGCTCCGAAAGATACCTTCGTCATGGGGAAGAGTGAATGGAGAGAAATAACATAAAGTGTCAAACGTATATAAATTGAAAGGGGGAAATTGAGAGAACTTGCGATCCATGGTCTTGGTCTTCCATAAAGGGGAACTGGGACATCCACTGGAGCAGAGCACAGGTGTGAGCATGCATGTCAGGGATTCAGGAGACTGACTGTAGTGGGTGGGCTAGGAAAAGAACTCTCGTGCTGTGGTGGGACAGCCCTGACAGCACAGCTTCTCACTGCTGTCCAACCCTGTATTGCTCAGTTGCTGGTGGTGAGGGACTGGTCAATAAACTACAGTAGATCGGTGGAAAGGCATGTTGTGCAGCAATCATAGTGATGTTTTCAAAGAATGTATAAGTTGGTAAATGAAGTGTACCCAACTGTGCTTATGATATTTGGATTACATTATAAAATGTGTATATTTACATATAGAACAAAGATGAAGTTAAGCAGACAAAATATTAACAATAGGATGAGGGATACAGAATATGTTTTGTGTTCTTCACGGTTCTGTCTTCCAGTATTCTACAATAAAAACATTGTATGTTCAGATAAGTAGGTAAACTATTATGCTACTAACAAAGCATTTTTGTTTTATTTTGGTTTTTAATACTACAAAGCTGTTTACTTTATAGTGCTCATTTAGGCTCACCTAAAGTGAAATAGCCATTTTACGTGGCTGATTGTTTTGACTCTTTTATTTGTATTTTCTTTTTGATTCAGATTGGCCCAAGAGAGAGAGGAAGCAAAAGCTAAGAAAGAAAAATCAACAACAGATAACACCAACTTGTTAGAAAAGATAGGAGGAGTGGATTTCCATATGAAAGCTGTGCCAGGGACAGAAGTGCCAGGGCATAAGGTGAGTCTCCTCTGTAGCCTGAGCCAATCACATGGTCTTGGGAACCGATGCCTGAGATCATGTGGTCGTGGGTGTCATGTCTAAAACCAGTTCCTCTTTTCCCCTTTCTTGAGGCAATTAACATAAATAGGACTTTGTGATTTTTCAAGGTGCATTTACAACTCTTAGTTAAGCATAGTTCTCTGTCATTTTACAGAGAAAAATCAAAACTCAAGCAGAGGTGGACTTTCAAGGGACATAGGTAGCCAAGAATACAGGCAGGTCCCAAGTTTGCCTGTTTAAATTAGCAGCCTGTGTTTTTTGTAAACCATCCTACATGGTTTACTTTGGGATTGATAGCTGCTCCAAATCTCCCTTTTTTTTTCCTTTCCTCTCACAATTTTTCTCTTTGGTAACTCATTGTCAGAAAAGTAAACCCAACAGTAATCATAGCCCACTGATTTTTTTGTTGTATTTACCTAATATTGTTATTAAATCTTTTCCATTTGTGTCACATATAGTAAATAAATTCTTTTTTTTTTTCTTTTAGAATTGGGTTGTGAGCAAATTTGGAAGAGTCTTACCTGTTCTTCACCTTAAAAATCAACATAAACGTAAAATATCCTTTGACCTGTCAAAGTAATTATTTACCACAGTGATGGGTACTTGTAAAATACCTTTAGCATTTCACTGTCTCTATCAGTAAATCTTTAGGTGTTTGTTTGCATGTTCCCAGTTTCTTGGTACTCACCTACATGTATGAAACAATTAGAGCATGAGAAAATGGATTGAGGTTTTATACAATTAAGTAATTCAAATGATGAGTGCCAAAGAGGCAGGTTGGTTTATTAATGTATTCATATTATCATACATGGATTCAAAGCCATTGCTGAAGGAGCTAAAGAGGTGTGAGAGACCCGGAGACCATCATTAAAGAAGGCTTTAGAATTCAGGTAGGTTGTGAATTAACAGAAGTGATGGGAAGTAGTCCTGGGAGTAGGAATAGTAGATAAAAATACGTGGACAAGCAGGAGGATGGTGGGTTGAGAAATAGTTTGGAGCAGAGTGTGAGCAAATTCTAATACCTATTCAATGAGGTCACATTGTCTAAGACCTTGAAGACTGGTGTCATGGAATTCTGAGCAGTGTGTCTTGATATATTCTTTTTTTCTTTTTTTCTTTTTTTTTTTTTTTTGAGACAGAGTCTTGCTCTTTCCCCCAGGCTGGAGTGCAGTGGCACGATCTTGGCTCACTGCATCCTCTGCCTCCCAGGTTCAAGTAATTCCCCTGCCTCAGCCTCCCAAGTAGCTGGGACTACAGGTGTGTGCCACCATGCCTGGCTAATTTTTTGTATTTTTAGTAGAGATGGGGTTTCACCATGTTGGCCAGGATGGTCTTGATCTCCTGACCTCGTGATCTGCCCACCTTGGCCTCCCAAAATGCTGGGATTACAGGCGTGAGGCACCGCACCCAGCCGTCTTGATGTATTCTTTGGCTTTTAACCTTGGTGTCAGTCAGTAAGGGAAACAGTAGCAGGTGTTTCAAACAGAGGGAATATAGTATATGCAGTTAGTTAAACAAGTGCTGGAGGAGCAAAAGCCAAAGGTCAGATTGCCCACTGATTGACAACTGCAGTAAACCACTACCCCCTTGGGACTAGAGAAGCAAAAACGTGTGTCCTCAGAGCTCTCAGCTACTGTGCCACTGAAGCCACTACCTGAATCCAGGCCCTAGTTGCACTGGACATAGCTGTGACTTCTGCCCTCCCTACAGGTGGCTCAAAGTCAAGAAAGTACTGATTTCTTCTTTTCCACTTTCCAGCTTTCCACCAATGGCAGCTGCTGATGGCAAAGAGGAAAATATTGAAGGACAGTAGAGACAATAGACACTTTTTGCCACACCTCACATATAACTGACACGTATAAGTAGTTACTGAACAAAGGGACTTTCAAGAGTAATCGCTTAAGGTGGGGTGCAGTGGCTCCCACCTGTAATCCCGGCACTTTGGGAGGCCACTGGAGGATCACTTGAGCCCAGGTGTTTGAGACCAGTATAGGCAACATAGTGAGACTCTTAACTCTACAAAAAATATTAATAAAAGAAAATTCAGGCTGGGCCCAGTGACACATGCCTGTGGTCCCTGCTACTGGGGAGGCTGAGTTGGGAGGATCGCTTGAGCCTGGAAGGTTGAAGCTTTATTGAGCCACGATCATGCCATGGCACTCCAGCGTGGGCAGCAGTGAGACCCTGTCTCAAAACAAAAAAGAGTGATAGCTTAAAGCACCTTAATACTTATCTGTTCACATGCTTTAGGGAATCTGCAAATGACAGCCATCATTACAACACATCGATGTTAACTAGAATCTTTCCTGGATAATGTCAACATAGTCCTGGTAAAGATTTATTAGATTTTTTTTTAATTTTTAATTTTTATTTTTAAGACGGGGTCTCACCATGTTGCCCAGGCTGGTGTCGAACTCCTGGGCTTATGTAATCTGCCCACCGCCGCCTCCCAAAGTGCTGGTATTATAGGCGTGAGCCACCGTGCCCAGCCCAGCTTTCTAATAAAGACCAAAAAATGATTGCAGGGAGTGAGTTCATGTGAAGTGGATGTTATTGAGCTAGGAGAATGAGTTAGGATGAGTAAGAACTGGGAAGACAGAAATAGCCAAAAGAGTTTGAGAGTAAGGGACACACATGTGGCCATGTCCTGTGGGTTCTCCTGAACCCAGAACTTTGCTTTACTGTATCAGCTCGATGGATGGATTTCTGTGATTTACAGAAAATAGCCCTGAGACCTGTGTACCTATAA
Organism: Theropithecus gelada; assembly: GCF_003255815.1. NCBI lineage: Eukaryota > Metazoa > Chordata > Mammalia > Primates > Cercopithecidae > Theropithecus > Theropithecus gelada. The sequence continues at coordinate 105,483,805 of NC_037683.1, read as the reverse complement.
TATAATCTGAATAGGTTTGCTATAATACCTATCTACAGTCCGAGTAATTTCTGCCAACTAATAGTGGTGATACTAGACTTTAACTCAGAAAATGTCATAGAAAGCTCAATTTCTTAGACCCTGAAAGGTAACCTAATTAAGCCCTCATTTTCTTTTACAGGAAACTGAAAGGGGGGGTAAATGACTTATTTGAGATTAAGCAGTAATTTTTGTGTCAAAGATTGATAAGTTTTCCTAAAACCAAGTGCTTTAGTTTTGTTTCTTCACTTGCGTAACGTCATAAAATATGATCCCTCAAAATACTGCCACAACCTAAAGAAGATAGGGGAGGATTTCACAAACACCATTCCTATATCCAGCCTGACTTGGGAATTAGAAGGAGGGAATGACCCTATGAGTAAGAAACGGCGAGGAGAGTTCTCTGACTTTCATGGCCCTCCCAAGAAGATGATAAAAGTGCAGAAGGATAAGAGTTCCATTGGGTCTCTGGCCATGAGTACAAGGCCCAGGAGGGTAATAGAGAGACCACCCTTAACACAGCAACAGGCTGCAGAGAAAAGAACTTGTGATTCCATTACTCCTTCTAAATCATCTCCTGTACCTGTTTCTGATACTCAAAAACTTAAAAATCTACCTTTTAAGACTTCTGGCTTGGAAACTGCCAAGAAGAGAAACAGCATTTCTGATGATGATATTGATTCTGAAGATGAATTGAGAATGATGATTACAAAAGAGGAAAACCTACAGAGAACTACACAACCCTCAATAAATGAATCTGAAAATGAACCTTTTGAAGTTGTAAGGGATGATTTCAAATCAGGCATTCACAAACTGCATTCTTTAATAGGTTTAGGTATCAAAACTAATGTCTCTTGCCATGATAGTGATGATGATATTATGAGAAATGATACTGAGTATGACTCAGGAGATACAGATGAAATCATTGCAATGAAAAAAAATGTTGCTAAGGTCAAAAACATAACAGAATTTTCACAAATGGAAAAATCTACAAAGAAAATTTCTTTGAAAAATAGAGAAAACTGTGAGCTTTCTGATCACTGTATTAAACTACAAAAAAGAAAAAGCAATGTAGAGTCAGCCCTTGGTCGTGGATTAAAGTCTCTTAATCGTAAATCTCCCTCTAACTCCAGTAGCAGTGAAGATGCTGATTCTGCATCAGAATTAGCTGACTCTGAAGGAGATGAGGAGTATAATGCCATGATGAAAAACTGCCTTCGTGTGAATCTCACTTTAGCTGATTTGGAACAATTGGCTGGCAGTGATCTGAAGGTTCCAAATGGAGATACGGAGAGTAATGGACCAGAAACCACCACCCGGTGCAAGTTTGACAGAGGCTCCAAAAGCCCCAAGGCTCCCACTTGCCTCCGCAGAGGCCAACAGTGTATTCATCCCGAGGAGATTGTGGCTTCCCTGTTAGAAGGAGAGGAGAACACCTGTGGCAAACAGAAACCAAAGGAAAACAATTTAAAGCCAAAATTCCAGGCTTTCAAGGGAGTAGGCTGTCTATATGAAAAGGAGTCAATGAAAAAATCCTTGAAAGACAATGTTGCCTCTAACAATATTAATAAAGATCAAAATTCCATGAAACATGAGGATCCCAGTATCACATCCATGGAAGATGGGTCCCCATATGTTAATGGCTCATCAGGTGAACTGACTGCATGCCAACATGCAAAGGCGGCGAATGGCCCAAACTATATTCAGCCTCAAAAAAGACAGACCACTTTTGAGAGCCAGGATCGCAAGGCAGTATCCCCTAGAAGTTCTGAAAACAGAAGTACGAATCCTATTTCTGGGCCATTAGAAGGTAACAAGTCCTTAAGTCTTAGTGCAAAGACTCACAACATAGGCTTTGACAAAGACAGCTGCCATAGTACCACAAAGACAGAAGCTTCAGAGGAAGAGAGGTCTGATTCAAGCAGCCTCACATCTCTCAAGAAATCACCAAAGGTCTCTTCCAAGGACACTTGGGAAATCAAAACTGATTTCTCACTTTCTATTAGTAATTCGTCAGATCTGAGTGCTAAAGGTAAGCATGCTGAAGACAATGAGAAGCGTTTGGCAGCCTTGGAAGCGAGGCAAAAAGCAAAAGAAATGCAGAAGAAGCTGGTGCATAATGCTCTGGCAAAGTTGGTGAGTATATTTTCAATGTATGGATTTAACAAGAGCTCACAAAGGCCAGCTTTTCCTTCCCATGAAGTGAGGTGTGCCCCCATAGAGCTGATTGTCCTGGTGTTCACCAGTTTCATGTTTTGGTTCTTGAGTTAACTTGTTCATCTGGTTTATCTGAAATTTTCTTTATAATTTTCTTTCATTTAGAAGCTATACCTGGTATAGTTAAGTAATGTATTCAAATGTGTCTGAATTTACATATAAGTCACTTGTCAAGGGATTTATACCTTGCCAAGTCTTCAAGATTTACTGTAACGGGCTTTTGTTCATTCTTCTAACAATTGTTAAGTACACCTTGATAGTAAGTGCCAGATTTATAGTATGAAGATGATGATCTTGCCTTTCATACAGTTTTTGGCTCATGGCGTGGCATGCTGACAGTCACAGTTCAGTTACACAGGGCCAGGAGGAGATTGTGCCCATGTGCCCTGGCAGCACACAGGAGACGCACCAAGTCAGTTGGGAGCTTCTATAGTCTGAGCTGAGTAGTAGGAAACGATCTGTGGGAATTGGTCAGGCCCAGGTGAAAGGGTGGGAAGGGAGCAGAAAGGCATTCATTCTAGGAAAAAGGAACGTTTATACAAGAGTGAATGTTTTCAGTCAGTGTAACTAAAACTTATGCAGCATGAGGTGGCAAGAAATGAGGCTAGTGGTCTGATTTTGTTCATAAAATGAAAAGAGAGTTAAGAATTTTAAGCAAAGGAGAGAAGATTAAGCAAAGGAGAGAAGAATTTTAATTGTGTCTATTTTGGAACAGTAGTTGACAGACTACACCTCAAAGGCCGTGCAGCCCATGACCTATTTATGTACAGCCTTCAAGCTAAAAATAGTTTTTAAATACAGAACAAAGACCATATGTGGCCTGCAAAGCCTAAAATATTTAGTCTGGGCTTTTACAGAAAAAGTTTGTTAACCTCTGTTTGGGAGAGATCCTTCAGACTACGATGAAAACAAATTGAATGGGTCCATCTGGAACCAAGGAGAGCCTTTGGGGAGGTGGAAAGTCAAAACCATGAGAACAGCAATGGGAATAGATTGATTGAATTGATACCAAAAAGTTTAATTGATAGGACTTGGTGATAACTGGATAGGGATAGAAAGAGGAATTGTAAGTTTCAGTCTTGGGCATATAAACAGGTGGTGATGGCATTCACTAGATAAGGAAAAAGGGCAGGAAGTAGACTTGGCAGGGGAAGGGAGTGATAGGTTTAGACATATTCAGTTTGAGATTGGGTTGTTTTAAGCCGCAATGCTTTTTTTTTTTCTTCCAATATTTATTTTAGGTTCTGGGGGTATAGATGCAGGTTTGTTACATGGTAAGCTGTGTGTCTTGGAAGTTTGGTGTACAGATTATTTTGTTACCCAGATAATCAGCATAGTACCCAATAGGTGGTTTTTCTTTTCTTTTTTTTTTTTTTTTTTTTTTGAGATGGAGTTTCGCTCTTGTTGCCCAGGCTGGAGTGCAATGGTGTGATCTCGGCTCACTGCAATCTCCGCCTCCCAGGTTCAAGCAATTCTCCTGCCTCAGCCTCCTGAGAAGCTGGAATTACAGGCACCTGCCACTACACTCAGCTAATTTTTATATTTGTGGTAGAGATGGGGTTTCACCATGTTGGTCAGACTGGTCTCAAATTCCTGACCTCAGGTGATCCGCCTGTCTTGGCCTCCCAGAGTGTTGGGATTACAGGTGTGAGCCACTGTGCCTGGCCCAATAGGTAACTTTTCAATCCTCACTGTCCTCCCACCCTCCACCCTCAAGTAGACCCCAGTTTTGATTGTCCCCCCCCCTTTTTTTTTTTAAACAGGGTCTCACTCTGTCACCCTGGAGTGCAGTGGTATGATCTCAGCTCACTGCAACCTCCACCTCCCAGGCTCAAGCAATTCTCCCACCTCAGCCTGCTGAGTAGCTGGGACTACAGTCATGTGCCACCATGCCCAGCTAATTTTTGTATTTTTGTAGAGATGGGGTTTCAACATGTCACCTAGGCTGGCCTCGAACTCCTAAGCTCAAGCAATCAGCCTGCCTTGGCCTTCCAAAGTGCTGGGATATCAGGTGTCAAACCACTGTACCTGGCCTACTGCTCCCCTATGTGTACTCAACGTTTAACTCCCACTTATAAGTGAGAACATCCAGTATTTGGTTTTCTGTTCCTGTCTTAATTTGTTTAGGATAATAACCTCCAGCACCATCAATGTGGCTGCAAGGGACATGATTGCATTCTTTTTTTATGACTTCATAGTATTCCGTGGGGCCTGTGTACCACATTTTCTTTATCCAGTCCACCATTGATGGGCATCTAGGTTGATTCCGTGTCTTTGCTGAATAGTACTCCAATAGTACTCCAATGAATATGAATAGTACTCCAATAAACATATGTGTGCATGTGTCTTTATGGTAGAATGATTTATATTCCTATGGGCAAATATTCACTAATGGGGTTGCTAGGTCAAATCATAAAGTTTTTAGTTCTTTGAGAAATCACCAAACTGCTTTCCATTGTGGGTGAATGAATTCACATTCCCACCAGCAGTATATAAGTATTTCTCTTTCTCTGCAACCTTGCCAGCATCTGTTTTATTTTGACTTTTTAGTAATAGCCATTCTGACTGGTGTGAGATGGTATCTCATTGTGGTTTTGATTTGCATTCCTCTAATGATCAGTGATGTTGAGCATTTTTTTTGTATGCTTGTTGGCCGTGTATGTCTTTTGAGAAGTGTCTGCTGTGTCCTTTGCCCATTTTTTTACTAGGGTTGTTTGTTTTTTGCTTATTGATTTGTTTAAGTTCCTTATAGATTCTGAGTATCAGACCTTTGTCAGATGCATAGTTTGCAAATATTTTCTCCCATTCTGTACACTGTCTGTTTACTTTGTTGATAGTTTCTTTTGCTATGCAGAAACTCTTTAGTTTAATTAGATTCCACTTGTCAATTTTGGATTTTGCTGCAATTGCTTTTGGAGTCTTCGTCATCAATCTTTTTAAGATGCAATGCTTTTGATGGCCTCCCTAGGATGGTCATCCAGAGGATAAGCCAACGCACATCATCTTCGGTTCTGACAGTGAATGTGAAACAGAGGAGACAACGACTCAGGAGCAAAGCCATCCAGGAGAGGAAAGGGTAAAAGTAAGAAGTTCAGGATGTCCCTGTGGACATTCATCTACTTCTGCAGATCCACATCACAAACAACTGCCAATCTCAACATAAAACCCTCCTGAGAGCCCCAGTGAGACCCAGGGCTTGCCAGGTCACCACACATTGAGACTACAAGGGTTTTGGAGATTTTTATATATGAACCTGTATTCTCCACAGCATCTGCAGCATGACATCAATATTAGTGAAACACTACAGAAACTGTTCTTGCATGTGATAACTACCTCCTCAAATCCAGGCTTCACTGGGGAGCCTCTGAATTAGTGATCCCAGAGGCCAGTTAGATTTCACTGAGTCAGGAATTTCCACCTGACCCACCATTTACTCATTCCTGGTAGATGAGTCTGGGTTATTGGCTTTCAATGTGAGAGAGAAGATTACCTTATGAAGGAAATGCTACTTGTTTGCCTCTGCTATTAATAAACATTTCTGTTTCTTCACAGGAGTCTGTGGGTAAAACATCTGGGAAGCTGTTTGATAGCAGTGATGATGAGGAATCTGATTCTGAAGATGACAGTAATAGGTTCAAAATTAAACCTCAGTTTGAGGGCAGAGCAGGACAGAAGGTTAGTGAAGACTGAAAATAATTAAACTTGCGACATGTCCTTATTTTTTGACATAGCCCTTAAATCTGAGTAAATGCAGGCAAACCTTAACCTACATTATAGCATCGGGGTGTTTATTTGGGGAGTGAGTCTTCTGTGATCCTCTCTGATTGGTTCATAGGTAGATGGAGGTAGGCAAACATCTTAATGTAGTGAATTTCAGTGTGTGGGGAGGTGAACATTGACAGTCTTCGTCAGAAACAATTTCTTGGGAATGTGGCTATCAATTATGTATGTTTTCTGTCTGTGTAGCTCATGGATTTACAGTCGCACTTTGGCACTGATGACAGATTCCGCATGGACTCTCGATTTCTAGAAAGTGACAGTGAAGAGGAACAGGAAGGTAAATGCTTCATTGTCCAGAGTCCTGATGTCATATCTGGGGACACTGAGAAATCACCTAGTGTACCTCCTTTATTTAACACATGAAGAAACTCTCCATCCCAAGACATTGGATTGAGGAGTTTATAACCAAATGTACAGTTAATACTAAGTTTTTACATAGTAATTTAGGAAAATTTAATTACTTCGAGCTGCCAGAAAGGAAAGGAATAAATAGCATTCACCAAAGGTCCCATTTTCCTCCATCCCATCCTTGGTATGAGAAGAAGTTGAGTTTCCTACCTGGCAGCCTATGTCAGTTGATCAGCAGGTTCTGTGTGAAGCCATGGAAGATGGTTAAGTCACTCCTGGCTTTCTAAAAGGAAGAGTGTTCATCGTCCTCCAATGTGCATACCTGGTGCAGATTATGTTTTAAAGCTGTGTATCACTGAATGCCATTCTACTTGAATTTATCCCTATTTGAATGTATCTAAGAGTAATGATGCTATCAGAAGCATCCTAATTCTACTTCTTTTCACTTACTATAGCATTTTTCACAGCAGTACTTCCAAACTTTTTCTACAGGATCTTCTCCTCTTACCCATTTAAAAACACCTTACCTCCTACGTGGCTGGCTTGAATGAGCTCCCTAATTCCCTCTCCTAATCTCAGAACTTCTCTGCACTTCTTTTTTTTTAATCCTTCCTGAATTAATCTAATCTGCATTTTAATCCTCACCATTCCTACTTCCTATTACCCCTTTCATCACTGGCATTTTCATTCTTCCCCTTCTAGCTTCTTCCTTTTTCTACACACAGTTAGGTCTTGTGGTCCCAAAAAAGCCATTCCTCTAACCATGCCAGTTTTCAAGTTTCTACTCCATCTCTCTTTCAGTTCTAAATTTGAAGTGAAAAAGTAAATCACATCTAATTCAGTAGCAGTTGGCTTTTTATTGAAAACAATCTGATTTAATCTTCTCAATTCTTTGAGGTGATTATTAACAGTATTGGACTGTTTCAGGAAACCAAGGTTCAGAGAGGTTTAAAATGAATTCTCTAGGGTCCTCCCAAATTCTGTTTCAGTGCTGAGATTATAGGCATGAGCCACTGTACCTGGCCCTTTTCCAACTTTTGAAAGCACAGTGTCTATTCTGCAAGAAGCAGCACAGCCAGCTTCCATCACCTTGAGCTCTTTCCAGCATTGTATTCTACCTGACTTTCTCACTCAAAACTCCATGTTGAAAACACAAGAATGAACAGAACCTGGAGAATAACCTTCATTTAGAAGGTACAGAGAGGTTATTTTCTTCTGCCAATTTTGTCTGTTTTCTTACAACTCTTTGGGTATGTGTTCCATCAAAGCCATAAACAACTTGTTCTCCAAGTGCAGTGGCATCGTCTCCAGTGACATCCTCTTCAGCTAACCTACAGCATATGTCACTGTTGATCATCCCTTCTTGAAATGTTCACTTTGCTTCCAATTGCATAACTTCCTGGTTTTCTTAACTCTTGATTCCTAATTTTTCTGTTGCCTCCAATAATGGGTTCTTCCCAGGGTTCCGTAAGTCCCTATAACTTTAGCCTTCACTTGCACATGACTGTTTTTCAAATTTGGGTCTTCTTTCTTCCTTGCTGTTCTGCTGAGCTAACAACTGGTCATTAATGCCTGTTGGATATTTTCCACAGGCTTCCCTGAGTTTGTGTTAAAACTCAGCAAGTCCAAACCAGCTCTTCTCAACCTTTCTGTGTTGATGGCGTGTCCATTCTTAGAACCTCCGTTGTTTGTTTTTTTCTTTCCTTCTCAACATTTTTTACTTTTCTGGAGACAGGATCTCACTGTGTTCCTCAGGCTGGAGTGCAGTGGCACAGTCATAGCTTACTGTAACCTCAAACTCAGTCTCTCTAGTAGCTAGGACTACAGGCACGTGGCACCATGTCCAGCTAATTTTTTTTTCCAGAGACAGGGTCTCGCTGTATTGCCCAGGCTGTTCTCAAAACTCCTGGCATCAAGTGATCCTCCTGCCTCAGCTTCCCAAAGTGCTGAGAATATAGGCATGGAGCCACTGCACCTGATCACTTCCCAAATTTTGAGGCACAATATTGTGTCTCAAGTAAGCAACACAGCCAGCCTATATCACCTTGAGCCTTTTTCAGCATTATATTCTACTTCCCTAATGGTTATTAAAATTTAAATTGATGTTTTTGATAGTTAAAAGTTGTTAAAATTAGCAGTTCCATGTTTCAACCTAACGCAGTGTAAACTTTTTGTACTTTATTATTTCAATATATGTGTTCATTTTGTTTCCAACACCTAGCATGCTTTCCTACCACCTCTAGGGATTCAACTTTATCTTTCTTACCTCATAACTCTACCTAGTTTATAAAACATTTTTTGATTCAGTTAAACACTATCTCAACTTCCTTTGAACTCTTAGAAACTTTGGGGGCATCCCTGTAGAGTACTTAAATCAGCATTTTATTCTAGTTTCTGTTAGTTGGTTATTTATATCCTGCAGTAAGTTGAAAGTCATACAGGCTTAGACTACTTTTGTATTTCTATAATCCAAACTAGCTGTTTAGCTTTATTCTCTGATATTTTTGTCTGTTTGTGGTAGTTGAGGATAGTAGCTTGTAAAATTCCATGATGCCTTGGTATGTGTAGGGCATATGGTTGTTTTCCCATAATACTTGTTATTGAATCAAAGACTGAAACAACTATCCACTAATATTGTCAGATATACCATTACCATTTTTCACTGTCTTTATCATTTTTAGATTTACATAATTTAGATTATGTTTAGAATGCTAAAAAAATCAAAGAGTCTAGAATTATTGTAGTTATTAGTATCTTGCTCTATTACATTTGCCAGTCTTTACCTTAAAAGTTTTAGACTTGCTACTGAAAGCCATTAAATTCAGATTGTTTCATAATTAGGAACAGAAGTAGGACTTTTCATTATCTGGTCATGCAGACTTTCTGAGTTTGCTATGGCTGAGGGTCTTGGGATATGGAGGTTAGTGAAATGAGGTTAAACTTTTCTTCTTCCTGTCTTAATGGATTTTGTACATGTTTAGGTACTTGGTAAATATTTGATGATTGAGACTTCTCAGGCTGTTTTTTCCAAGAGATTATTAATTATCCCTTTCCCTCGAAGAGGTAAATGAAAAGAAAACTGCTGAGGAAGAAGAGCTTGCGGAAGAAAAAAAGAAAGCCCTGAATGTTGTACAAAGTGTTTTGCAAATCAACTTAAGCAATTCTACAAACAAAGGATCAGTAGCTGCTAAGAAATTTAAGTATGTTTTATATTCCATCCCATTCTACCACATCATCCTTTGCCATAAATGTCTTCTTGAACTCAATTTAAAACTAGGTCTCTTTTAATGGCCTGGGAAGGCAGCTGGCAATATGTATCAGAGCCTTAAAAATATACTTACCTTTGACCCAATGATTCACTTCAAGGAACTAATCTTAAATTATTTCTGTATTTATACTTAGATGTCATAGCGGCATCGCTTTCATTAGTGAAACAATTGGAAAACAGTTTAAATAGTAACTGTAAAACTATTTATATAAATGTAACTGTTATGGAAATTTTCAGGCATGCAATTTAGAGAGACTAAGGTAATGAAAGCCCTGTACACCATTACCTAGCTTTTACAGTCACCAACATGTGACCAGTGTTTTCTTCTATACCTTTATCCAATCCCTGCTTTACACAATGAAATGTTTTATGCAAATCCCAGATAGTATATCATTTTACCTGTATGTATTTTAGTATGTTTAAAATCATTTTAAAAGCTAAAAAAAATCCAGGAAATCTCAAAAGTAGGTAGTTTAAAATATTTTTTCAGCCAGGCACGGTTTCTCACACCTATAATCCTAGCACTTTGGGAAGCTGAGGCGGGCGGATCACCTGAGATCAAGAGTTGGAGACCAGCCTGGCCAACATGCTGAAACCCCGTCTCTACTAAAAATATAAAAATTAGCCGGGTGTGGTGGTGCATGCCTGTAATCCCAGCTACTTGGGAGGCTGAGGCAGGAGAATTGCTTGAACTTGGAAGGCAGAGGTTGCAGTGAGCCAAGATCATGGCATTGCACTCCAGCCTGGGCAACACAGCGAGTCTCCATCTCCAAAAAAAAAAAAAAAAAAGTATCTATTATTTTTAGTAAGATCCTCGTTATCTTCTTTGATGTCATATGGCTTCTTATTGCTGCAAAATTAGAATCTTCCTAGTGCTGAATTATAATTTGCTATTAACTTTTTGTATCAGTGTTCTGTTTTCTCTGTTCTAACCTCCCCTCCTTTTTTTATGTAGGGACATCATACATTATGATCCAACGAAGCAAGACCATGCCACTTACGAAAGAAAAAGAGATGATAAACCAAAAGAAAGGTAAATAGAGCTACTTCTTTTAGCAATAGGATCAGGTAAATTAATCTCATTTCAGACAATTAAAAATGTAGATAGGAACCAATATCCTACTCATTGGTCCCACTGTATTAAGATTGGTGGGGTAGGGGTAGTGCAGGTAGAGTTAGAGCGAAATTATTGATGTGGTGCAGGAGTTCTTACCTTTTGACAGAGGAATCTATAAATGATATGTACTCCTACTCCAGTATGATGCCTTTTATTCATATTAGTTTCTTGTGAATTCTGTAACTACCATAAACTTGGTTACTTAAAATCACAAAATTTATTTCTTTACAGTTCTGGAACCTAGAAGTCCCAAATTAAGATACTGAACGGGCTGTGTTCCTTCTAGAGGTTCAGGGAAACCAAGCCGTTTTATGCCTCTCCTAGTTTCTAGTGACTGCCATCAATCCTTTGGTGTTCCTTGGCTTTGAGACCACATTACTCTCATTTTTGCTTCTATCTTCACATGGCCTCTTCTTTTCTGTCTGTCTCTCCTCTTTGTGCCTCTTATAAGGACACTTGTGATAGCATTCAGGGCCCACTTGGATAATCCTGGATGGTTTATGTCAGGACCCTTACCTTAATATCTCTGCAAGACTCCTTATCTAAATAATGTTAACATTCACAGGTTTCAGGAATTAGGACATGGACATAGCTTTTGGGGGGCAACCTTTCAACCACCTAGTGTGGTAGAAGCTTCTGTTTCCTATAGATGTGCAGTCAGTTGGATAAATATGGGGAATATATACAGCAACCAGTAACAGCTTGGTTTAAATCCTTCATTTTCCAACTGCTAGTAGCCACGAAAATCACAAAAGGCAATGTGGTATCCTGAATTGAATCTTGAAACAAAAAAGACAATTTGTGGAGAAACTGGTGAAATCAAAACGATGTCTGAGTTTAGTTAGTGGTAATCTACCAATGTTAATCTTTTAATTTTGACAATTATATTCCAGTTACATACAATTACATAGTTACATACATACAAAATTACATTAGGGAAACCAAAGTGAAGGCTATTTAGGAACTCTACTATTTTTGTAACTTTCTGTAAACCTAAAATTGTTCCAAAAATAAAGGATTCTTTTAAAAAGAATCACATTTTAGACTAAAGTAGAAGTCATATTAATATTCCCTCCAATGTAGGATATTTGTGTATTATTTCAGATAATCCGTATTTCAGATAATGGAACAAATACGGCTATGTTTACCCCCTCCCTATACTCCTAAGAAGCCTCATCCCTTTACATCAGCTCAAAATCCAGGATATCATCATTCAAATCAGATCTAGGTACAGAAGAAGCTTCTCTGTTACTCCTTAAGTACAGTACCTTGAGTGCAGTTCTGTTTGATAAGAAGACCTACGAACTAAAAAAGCAAGTTATCTACCCTTCCTCCAATATAGAGTGGTGGAACAGGCATTGGATAGCCACTATAGGTACTGTTCAATGAAGGAAGACAGGCACAAAGGAGTCACATATCCATAGTAACTCTGAAATCTAGAGAGACAAATGTTGGAAGGTCTTTGATTAGGACTGAGGGCCTAGGAATAATTCTTCCTGACTCGGTTTTCTGGATCATCCTTCTCTTTTCATAAGTGCTGGCACAGGTTTACAGCTGAGTAGTTTTCTCAACCTGCTTTTTGCTTATAGAAATTTGGGAGTCCAAAAGCCTATTCATTTTGAAATGTTCCTGTACCTACCAGTCCAGTCTAGTGGTAGTTCTGATAATATAATTCTCTTAAAATCTTCATAGTTTATCTGAATCTTCTTGGAATTCACTCTGTTAGATGAAAGTCACACATATCATTTTGAGATAAGCCTTTTTTGTTTTTTTAACCTTGGGCTTCTACTGAAACTGCTGAGAGATAATGCCTCTAACCTCCATAGAAACCCTATTGTTTGAACAATTGAAGTTTATTTTCTTTTTTGTAAAATCTTAGAGACAGGGTCTTGCTCTGTCACCTGGCTGCAGTGCAGTGGCATAATCATAGCTCACTGTAGCCTTGAACACCAGGGCTCAAGTGATCCTCCCACCTCAGCCTCCCACGTAGCCGGAACTACAGGTGTGCACCACTGTTCCTGGGTAACAGTTGGAAGCTTCTTATCTCTTTTTAGGGTCTTAACAAAGAATTTTGTTTTATTTTTAGACCGAGGTCTATAAATTTTTCTGTGACAGGCAAGATAGTAGATAAGGCTTTGCAGGCCAGATCGTCTCTGCTGTGAAGACTCCCCTCTACCTTTGTAAAAGAAAAGCAGCCACAGACAATATGTAAAGAAATGAGCAAGGCTGTGTGCCGATAAAACTATTAATGGACACTGAAATTTTCATTTCATATAATTTTTCCATGTCATGAAATGATGTTTGTTTTTCCCCGTCATTTCAAATGATAAAAAAGAAAAATTTCTTAACTTGCAGTTCAGACATAAGTAGGCAGCAGCCTGGACTTGGCCCATGGACCATAGTTTGTCAACCCCTTCTTTAGACCATGTTTTTCTAAGGCTGTCATAGAGTCGATCTTTGCTTAGAATCCCTTTCTTAAATTTCATGTCATTTGCCTTCTGGAGATTAGGAGTCTTCAAAACCATGAATTCTTAGTTCCCGTTAAAAAAATATTCCTCCCTTTAGTTTCATTCTCTCCTATTTTACTGTAATCAGTAGGATGAAACCAGAATATACCTGTAACACTTCCCTGGACATCTCCTTAGCTAGATCACCCAGCTAATTAGGTACATTTTCCATTTTCCACAGTACACACAATGCAGTTGACAGTGTTGCTAAACTTTCTACCACCGTATTACAAGGATTCCCTCTTCTCCAGTTTCCAACAGGATTTACCTTATTTTTCTCTTAAGCCCTTATCTGCAACCTCCTCAAAGGCCATATGGTTTCTACTAACAGTTTTTTCAAGGTCCTTCTGGCTTTTGCTGTGATCTTAGTCTCAGAAGTTATGTATCATGACATTTGCCTTACTCTGTCCATTAAAAGAGTCACTAAGTCCAGCTCACACTCAAGGGATGAGGGAATTAACTTCCACCTCTTGAAGGAAGAAGTAACAAAGAGTTTTTGGACAAATTTTAAAGCCACCACGTGGTGGTTAAATGAAAATCACTTGGAACTGCCTACCATTTTTTATAGAGCTTGGTTTCATAAGAAGTATATCTGTCTTAAAACCTAACCAGATTGGTGTATTTACTGAAATATTAAAAGTTTCTCCCTTTGAGATGGTCTCTACAACTAGGAATGGTTATTTGGATATCCTGTTCACTTATTATTTCAGGTAATACATTACAAACTTTGGCCTGGTCTTAAAGGAAAAAGGATTTTAATATTTTCTTAGTTCAAAATTCAGTATTGGAAACTGCCATGTAACTTTTTGTCCAAGATCAAAGAGAAAAGCATATTCATTCCTAAATATAGAGCAGATAGATTTATGGTAACAAAAATTTCATTTCAAAAGAAACTATACTTTACATATTTATAATTCATTTCTATAACGGATTTACAGTTTTACCAGATATTGGTAAAATTCCCAGTATCTTAGGAGTCATGTGGCCTACAGTTTTCATTTTGCCTATGAGGAAACTGAGGCCTAGTAAAGCTAAGTGATTTCCTTCCTTACACCTAGCTGTATAGTTTAGGCATAATTTCTGAATGTAGTTCAGAGGATAATAGAATATGATTCATGCAGCTGTTTGAGATTTGTGTAAAAAAAGCTTATTGGTCAAGATTTTACTTCTATTAGTAGAGTTTTATATGTAGAGTTTTATTTTATTTGTCTATTAGTAGAGTTTTATATCCTGGTTGTTGAAAGGGCAGAATTAAAGTTGTCCAGGATTTTTTCTTTTCCTGATTTCTGGAAATTTTCCAAAACTTGTTTCTTTGTGATGCACACGTCTATATATGTCATTTCAGTAAAGCAAAACGAAAAAAGAAAAGGGAGGAAGCTGAGAAGCTACCTGAGGTGTCTAAAGAAATGTATTATAATATTGCTATGGATCTGAAAGAAATATTCCAAACTACAAAATATACCAGTGAAAAGGAAGAGGACACACCCTGGAATGAGGACTGTGCTAAAGAGAAACCTGAGGAAATCCAGGGCCCTGCAGCTCTGACCAGTGGCGCTGAGCAGCCCAGCGGGTTCACATTCTCCTTTTTTGATTCGGACATTAAAGACATAAAGGAAGGTAGTTTTCTTTTTTCCCATACTTTTTGATTTTAGTCAGTTTGAACTTAATTGATTGAATCTGCATTAAGTGTAACCGATTTAATGTCAGCTGAAGAAAGGATTCTTTCTTCTACCTAGATAATTTGAGATTTAGTGTCACAGAAGCGTAAACACGATGTTCTTGAAGCTGTGATAGAAACTATTTTTGCATTTAAGGAAGCAAACTTCTACTAGCTTCCATATGAAGGGAAGCCAGAGAATAAGGTACAGCATCTTTTCTGTTAAGTAAAAAGTCAGGAAGAAGTGTAGTAATTCATATATTTAAATAACTTTGTATCTTAAATGAAGCTGAAGATGCTATGACTTATGGAAAACTAGTGTTACATATAAGATAAAAGTAACCTTGGTTTTATACAAATATGCCATATCATCAATATGCCAGTTATTGCACAGTTTATCCCTGAAGATTTGCCAGAACCTAGAGAGAAGAATAAACACTAGTACATACAGTTTTGCATTTCATTTCAAGAGGTTTACCTCTAAAGGCCAACATGGGCCACAGGTTAAAAAACACCTGAGCTATTCCTCACCCAGGGTTCAAGCTTTCTGGAAGTTCACTGTAACAGCAAGCAATACGTATACGGAATACACACATACCTAACTAGAAGTTCACTGTAACAGCAAGCAATACGTATACGGAATACACACGTACCTAACTAGAAGTTCACTGTAACAGCAAGCAATACGTATACGGAATACACACATACCTAACTAGAAGTTCACTGTAACAGCAAGCAATACGTATACGGAATACACACATACCTAACTAGAAGTTCACTGTAACAGCAAGCAATACGTATACAGAATACACACATACCTAACTACAATGATTCTACTTTAAAGATCAGCAGTTAAAATACCATACATGTGTTTGGTAGATAACAATTTTTTTTTTTTTTTGAGACGGAGTCTCTGTCACCCAGGCTGGAGTGCAGTGGTGCAATCTCGGTTCACTAGCAGATAGTACCAACTCTGTGGTACTTTAAAAGGAAGTATGACAATCTAGTAGTTGTTCAAAAATTATTGCAAATAAGACTTCATTTTCTTGTCTAAACTGTTGAGTAGAGTTGGCATGATATAAATAGTAACTATAATTTTTCTAACTTTGAGAGCAAAACGTGAGAAATTGACCTTGAAATGAGTCCTAAAGACACCAGCAACTTGAAAGATGTTTTTTAAGTACCTGGGAAATTTTGAAGACTTGCGAGGTGATTGTCTTGATCTTATAGCAGTAGTTTTTTCAGCAGTTCTAGCAAAAAGTTTTGGGTATTGAAAATGTAAAGACATATTCCTTTTCTCATTTATAGACAAGAGGGAAACCTGATTTCCCTGTATCATGTTATATTTTAGGTTTCTCATGCTAGCACAGATGCCATGGTTATTTTAGGTGTCATTTTAAAAAATTATATAGCTCATTTATAAACCTTTAGTTTTTATACTTTTTTACATTACTGCTGTCCTTATCAGATCATTCTAGCGACGCCAAAATTATCATAGTAGCTTCTGAAAATATTTGAAAAATCTAAGAAGATGATACTACCTATTTTTTGATACGATTTTAAATTAATGATTAACATATTGGAACTTTAGATATGTCTACATGGTAAAAGTAATCAAATGAATGTGTTCAGAAATACTTGGCTGTGGAGTTACAATCCCACCATCTTTTGTTGTCATAATGATATAGAGACCTACAGAGTCGAAACAGTGAAACCTGGAAAGATTGTCTGGCAGGAAGACCCTCGTTTCCAAGACAGCAGTTCAGAAGAGGAAGATGTTACTGAAGAAACAGATCACAGAAAGTCCAGTCCTGGGTAAGCAATTTGTTTCTTTGCAGGCATAGTTCATAATTTGTAAAATCTGAATTAGACATGTTTAGAAATATTTTAGCTTCTGCTCACATGACGACTAAATTGTCTTATCTCAGCTTTTTTTTTTTTTTTGAAATGGAGTCTCGCTCTGTCACCCAGGTTGGAGTGCAGTGGCATGATCTCAGCTCACTGCAACCTCCACCTCCTAGATTCAAGCGATTCTCCTGTCTCAGCCTCCCAAGTAGCTGGGATTACAGGCACGTGCCACCACACCTGGCTAATTTTTGTATTTTTAGTAGAGACGAGGTTTCACTATGTTGGCCAGGCTGGATTTGAACTCCTGACCTCAAGTAATCTGCCCACCTCAGCCTCCCAAAGTGCTAGGATTACAGGCGTGAGCCACTGCGCCTGGCCATCTCAGTGTCAGAGTGTTCTCTAGCCTTTTTATAATGGAGAGTGTGTTTCCTTTTCCATGAGATTTGGATAGCACTAAGGGGAAGATAGGATGTGCATAGAAAAGGGAAGGTAGCCTGACAGTGAAGTCACTGGTCTGGAAACAGGATGCTGCAGTTGACTGGATGCCTACCCATAGGAGGCACTGGCAACTGGGGTAGCAGTGATGGGAGTGAGAGTATCAGCAACCAACACAGGAAAGATAGAGGTTCTACTTAAACAAGTCTTCATTATCAAAGCTTCAGATAGAAGAACGTTAGAGGGAGGGTTATTTTAACTCAGGGCAAAATGTGCAAAATACAAAGCAGATATATTTAAGAGTATTGCTCACCTGGATTCTAGAGGGAAAAGAAAAAAAAAAGATATACATAAGAAATAGTGTATTTATGTTTTGAATATATTCTTAAATATTGAAATTAAACCAACCAATACCTATCTGTTTTTCTCTCTCTCTCCCTTTGTCCTCTTTCTTTTCAGAGAAGCACCATTACTTGAGAAAGAGACCACTAGATTTTTCTTTTTCTCTAAGAATGATGAAAGACTTCAAGGTCAGTCCATTTTTTTCATCAAATCACATACATGGAACAGGTAATAGTACAGCTACAATAATTCACATCCAGGAATTTTGACCATTGGTAGTGTCATGTGGTTTAACCCCGTTTGTTCACACTGATGAATGTTAACTTGTAAAGCTGTCAAGGACTGAGAACTCCCCACTCACCACTTTCTTTGCCCACTCATTCTCATCGGCAAAGGCTTGTTTTGTTCCAGGGGCTTCCTTAGATGTTAGGCATACAAAACCCCTAAGTTTTTAATACCATAAAAGTCCATGTGAAAACTCAGGGTGTTGGTGAACTCATTTCTGAAAGCCTAGCATAAACAAAGTTTCATAATAGTAAATGATATATATAAACACTAAATACTATATTTTTCATTTGGAAAGAAAGAATACTAATTTTTAAAAATAAGTAGAAACTGAGGGAAAAGAATGATCTTAACTAGAATTGGAGACCTTGATAATGCCAACACTTAGAATATTACCCATTTTAGTAGTAGTTTGCTGCCTCATCTTTCTTGTTTTTCCCCTAGTAGGTTCTGACTTATTCTGGAGAGGAGTAGGAAGTAATATTAGCAGGAACTCTTGGGAGGCCAGAACAAACAACCTGCGTATGGTGAGTGATTGTTTCTCCGTGTTATTTCCTAAAATAGACATGTTGTTGTCTATCTAGAATTACAGTGCTGAAAGGGAACTCATGAATGGTATAGGTGAGGAGACCGCAGACTGGCCCAATTGAGTGACTGGTCCCAGAGTCCAGCCAAGTCTATTAAGTAACAGGAAAGCATCAGATTTTTCAAGACTGAATTGTAGTTCCCATTATAAACATTTAATGCCAAAAATGCCAATATCTCTTGTTCATTTCAAAACAGCACTTTCAAAATAGGTTTCCACAGCCCTGACAGTGAGAATAACCTAAGTTTTACTTCTATCTACTGAACATCTTAAAAACAATTTGTTTATTATTAACAAAGCCTTTTTTTCCCCCCTAGGATTGTCGGAAGAAACATAAAGATGCAAAAAGGAAAATGAAACCAAAATAATAAATGTCAGTTGGTTTTGATACTGAATGTGAACAAGGCTTACCTAAGGAAACTGACTCAGAAAATAGTTTTAGCTGACAAAGAAGAAATTTCAGAGTGAAGGAATTTTAAAAATTTGGCTAATGGAATATCATTCTGGTTGCCATCTTTTTCTATGGAACTCCTCTGCATTTCTTCCTAGTTACTTCAAAAAATTAAATTCCACTTCTTAAAAAAGGAAGCACAAGATAGTCCTCGAAAATACTTTTTGTATATAATCTCTGCCCTCTATCCTGAGTAACTAATGGACATCTTCTCATGCAAGGTTTACATGAAGCTTTTTTAAATAAATGGGTCAAAGTACTTGTATTTTCCAGCCTAGGCTTTGTGTGAATTATAGGCTATTTGAAATGTTTATTTCTGATTATGTCAAATACACCTTCCATTTTGTCATTTTTGTTTAAGCTGATGAATTACAAGTCAGCGTTGAGTTTTATACTTGTGTTTTGGTGAATAGCTAGCTGAAATATAGGACACTGCAGACCAATATCATATAAGAGTTCTGTGAGGCCCAGGACAGGAAGCCAAATACAGAGTTATCTTGTCATTGGCCTCTAGGAATTAGGGAACAACATCTAGATGCAGACCAGTCCCAAAATTCTAATTAAACCAAAAGCTTATGAAAAATACCAAGTGTCTGAAAGATAGGTAGTCACAATTAGGAGTCAGGACCCTGAGCCCAAATAGGGAAACAGATTTAATATTACATTAAATAAACCAACCTGCCTAGATTTCAAGACATGCCTCCTATCAAAGTGGGCTCTGTGTGAAATAGTATTATATAGGCCCAGTACAGTGGCTCAAACCTCTAATCTTAGTACTTTGGGAGGCCGAGGTGGGCAGATCACCTGAGGTCAGGAGTTCAAGACCAGCCTGGACAACATGGCGAAACCTCATCTCTACTAAAAATACAAAAATTAGCTGGGTGTGGTGGCCCACACCTGTAATGCCAGCTACTCAGGAGGCTGAGACAGGAGATCACTTGAACCCAGGAGGCAGAGGTTGCAGTGCCGAGATCACGCCACTACACACCAGCCTGGGTGACAGCGTGAGACTCCATTTAAAGAAAAAAAAAAAATAGTATTACATAGACAGTTCTGAGGGCCTATCATTGAGCCATGATGTGTGTACATAAAATTAGTATTTATTGATTTACCTATGCTGAATATAAACTCTTAACTGTTGGGATTTCATCTGGTGTGTTAACCATTATGTCCCCAGGGCTTATGCTCAGTATGTGTTTTTAATAAGGGTCCAAGGAACTAAATAACTTGAAGAGTCATTCTGGATTCCTAGGTTTCCAAAACTTCAGACTTCAAGGAGCGTGGGGACAACTACACAGCAGGATAAATAATTCACACGTTCTACCTTCTCTTGATGTAGATCACAGTTTATACCTTATTTTCTACTGCTGCGTAGGAAATCATCTCAGTAACAATCATTTACTCACAAATACTGCAATTTGGTCAAAACTCATTACGGACTGCTGATCTGTGCTCTGTGTGCTTTCACTGGGGTGGTTCAGCCAGGGCTACAGGATCTGCTTCTAATATGGCCCACTCAGTCCCTGTTCATGGGCTTCCTTACAGCATGGCAACAAAGCTCTAGGAGCAAGTATTCTCAGAGGCAGGAAGCAGATGCTGCCAGTCTCTTAAGGCCTGGCTCAAAAACTGGCTCAGAGTCACTTCACTGATTCTATAGGTTTAAACTGACACACACACCCAACCAGACTGAAAGGGAGGGGACACAGATCCTCACTTCTCAGTGGGAGGAGTGTCAGAATGTGTGGCCATAATTTAAATCCAGCACATGCTTCACAAGCAGACAAGTAACATCAACTAGCCTTTCCCACCCCCAGTTCCTGCTCCCCAGATAAAATCACCTTCAGCAATTTAATTTCTCTAGTATTTATCTCCATGTTTCTACCTAACATGCTTATGCTCTGATTTCTTGATTTTTCACTACCAGACACTACATATTCTGAAGACGTGAAAAAATTATTCACCTCTTCAGTCCAAGTAATATATTTTGACTACAGTTAACTTTTTGGCTGGAATTTTTTCATTTGCTTAACTTTTTCTAGATTTAGTCTTCCCATACCTTCCAACTGTGGGACATGATGAGGTTTCTCTTCAAATAGCCTGATCAATCCTTTATTCTTTAATTCATAGTACCTCCCTCCTCCCTTTTTCCTTCCTTTCTGCCTTTGTTACATGCCTAGACAGGCCACAGTGCCAGGTGTTATCAGTACCAGCTCACATTGCTTTCCTTATCTGGAGAGACCAGCTCTCTAGCTCATTACACACCCCTTCCCCCTTTCCCCTGTCTCTTACATGCCCACCTTATCTAAAGAAAGTTAAAATGTTTAACCAAGCAGGGTTAGTTTAGATTGTGAGGCCCAACTCCAGCCAATGGAGAAAAGGTACAGGGGCAGGGTTTGCATCAGGGAGAAAGGCTCTCGTGCCCCTTTGTTCTGGTGTGCTCTCATGGTGACTGGCCAAGAAGCAGCACCCCTCTGCACAGAAGTAAATTGCTTCGCTGAAAATCCTTTTTGAATGTTCAATTTCCTTAGGATTTTGAGCATTATTTCCAAGACAATAGTACTATTAATATAAATGTTTCTCAATCAAATTTTTAAATAATTAGACTTGGCCTACCTCCCATTTGTCCAAGAGCCCTCTGTCTGGCTCTAATCTGGGCTCTCTGGATAGGTGACAAAATTGAACCAAACAAGGTGGCAGGAATGTGAAAACTTCAAACACATTCCAAATACTTTCAGTTAATTAACAAGATTTGCAGCTACTAAATTATGTACGTTATGTGAGTATAGTCATGGAACATTGAGTTACCCGTGATGGAGGACATGAAACCACTTTTATCCTTCACACAGGGCCAAGATGGTAAGTAAAGTAGAATATATGCTAAACAGACTATCAAAATGTTCCTAAACTTAATAAGATACTGCATTCTACCTATTCTAGGCCAGATCAATTTTTCATATCCCTCTAATGGATACAATAAGCAGTAATTGAACTACTATATTGATTGGCAAGATCCAGAATTTCCTTTAGAGGCTCTGGGGCCAAAGCCCGAGGCCTACTGCCCTTTGCAAGGCTCCAGATTTTAACCAGCAGATCAGTAAGGTACCAAGCAGACTCATAGCAATGAAAATAAGTATGCAGGGCGGGTGCAGTGGCTCATGCCTGTAATCCCAACACTTACGGAGGCTGAGGCAGGCAGATCGCTTGAGCCCACAAGTTTGAGAGCAGCCTAGGCAACACAGCAAGACCCCGTTGCTAAAGAAAATACAAAAATTAGCCGGGCGTGGTGGCGCTAGCCTGTAGTCCCAGCTACTTGGCCAGGGATGAGATGCGAGGATCATCTGACCCGGGGAGGTCGAGGCTGCAGTGAGCCATGACCGTGCCACTGCACTCCGCCTGGGCGACAGAATGAGACCGCTTCTTAAAAAAATTGTTTCTGCAATGTTTTCATTACCGGAAACATTTTAAGTAAAATACAATAAAACTTTTAAACCTGGTTGTCAGGCCCTTCCTTCCCTTTTGTTATTATCGTTTCACGTAGCCATTTACGATAGGAGAAGCGGCTTTGGGGTCAGCGGCTCAGGGCCCAAAAGTATAATTATTAAAGCCATCTCTCCGGAAATTGCTGTTTGTCGATATGAATTTCAGGTACGAAGTGTCCAGTCAGATTAATACAAACGCAAACAAGATGAAGCCCCGACCTCCGCGCCCCTTCCCAGTGGGCCTTCACCTACACAGACGTGCCCACAACCCGAGGGCGACCTCGGTCTACACTACGGGAACGGATACCACCCGCATGCACAGCGCCGCACTCAGCGCCGGCTCGTTTTCCAGGCGGAGCCGCAAAGCCAGCAAGCACCACCGTCGCACCACACGGACGAGTGGGCGTAATCATGTCCGCCGTGACCAATCGGCGCCTGGCTTGTTGGCAGGTGTCAGGCAGCGCGCACTGATTGGCCGGTGCGAAGCTGGCCGCCTTCCCTGGATCCCGCATTTTCAGCGCGTTGCATCACCTCCACGCGCCGGGTCGCAGCTTGGACGCCGGGAGAATTTTTTCCACGCTTGCTGGCCTCCGGGGCTGTCCAGGCACGGGGGGCCCCTCAGGTACGCTTTTTCTTCCCTGCAGGATCCGGCCCTCAAAGGTGAGGGTCACGCACGCGTTACAGCCCCGAAACAGTAGCACAAGATTTAATTTTTAAAAGAACGTGTTTCTTCGGGGCTTGCCATTCGTTCGTTTCCAGCCTTAGGAATTTATGGTCGCCTTTTTGAATGAGTGGTGTTTGAAATGAGTAAAATCTTTTGCGAATGATATACATAGTATAAATTGGTATAGCTGTGACTTTATGTATAGGCAGTACTTTTTTTATATGTTCTAATTTATTACCTTTAATGGCTGAGTACTTGATGTACCGTAATTTACTTCAGTCACCCTATTTAAATTGTTTTCAGTTATTTGCCTGCAGAAACAATTATTCGGTGAATGTCATTGTATACATATTTTGTACATTTGCGTGAGTATACCTGTGGAGTCTATGTTAATAGGATATAACTAAATTGAAGAAACGTTTGAGACGGTCCCACCTTCAGGTTACATTTGACTTAATAGGTTATGAAGACCTGAGAATAAAAGGGGAAGCAGAAATTGATTTAGAGGAGAATGAAAAGGGGGAACAGAAATAGACTTATAGGTAGGATCCACATGACTTGATGATTACTTGGATGTGTGTATTTTCTGAGCAGTGTTGGGGTGACTCAAAAATGTTATGCCTAGGTAATGAGAAGAGTATTGGAAACGCTAATACGGTAGAGTTAAAAAGGGAAGCAATGGTGGAAAGAATTATCATGGTTTTAGTGTGTGTTTCTAAAATATATTGAGGCAAAATAATATGAATTAATGTGAATCATATGTAGTGAATATCGAAGAAGGTGGTCTCGAAATTGCTGAACGGGAAGTTGAGGTTAAGATGACCTGAAGGAGTTGTGGAGCGGGAAAGAGTGAAGGGCCTGGATTACAATAAGAGGGAAGCAAAGGGGATGGCGTCCCTCTGCACAACAAGGTTGTTTTGCAAGGTTAACCTGCCCTGTCCCCTGCCCTGTGGTTGCTGGATGCTGTTGTGCATATACAGCTCTCCAGTGGATTCGATGGGCCATAGCAATCCTGTGATTTATGCATGGAGGCTGCTTCTCCTCAGCAGCCGCCATAGCCCGGTCACTGGTACATGGTTCTTCCTGAATAGACAGTACTGTTATACTGAGTCTTTATGCTTGGCATAATAGTGCAGTGATTCTTAATCTTTGGGGAAAGTAGAGACTCCCTAAAAAACACAGTAAAAGCTGAGTGAGCTGGCCAGGCCTAGTGGTTCACGCCTGTAATGCCAGCCCTTTGGGAGGCGGGCACAAGAGGATCCCAGCCCAGGAGTTGAAGACCAGCCGGGGCAACATGGCAAAACCCTGTCTCTACAAACCACCCCTCTCCAAAAAAGAAAGAAAAAAAAAAAAAAAGCTGAGTGTGGTGATGGTGATGCATAACTGTAGTCCTAGCTACTTGGGAGGCTAAGCTGGGAGGATCACCCGAACTCAGGGAGGTGAAGGCTGCAGTGAGCCGTGTTTGTGCCACTGCACTCCAGCCTGGGTGACAGAGTGAGATACTGTCTCAAAAACAAAAACAAAAAAGTAATGGTCCTCTTCTCAGAAAGCTTAAATCTTATTTTCTCAAAAACAAAAAATCAGATAGATATTCCTGAATAATTGTCAGAACAGTGCAAGAGTGGTGTTGTTCAGACTGTGATGTGAATGCTCATCCCCTCAGGATCTTGTTAAAATGCAGGTTCTGACTCCTAGGTGTGAGGTGAGGCTGGTAAGTCTGCATCTCTAATAAGCTCCCACAGATGTGGGCCGTAGTAGGACCAGCCTTGAAGAGATTAGAATGTGTTGGTATCTCAAAGTCTGTTAGTCTTCAGATAACAATCCCATAAGTCTGAGTTGGCCTCTAATAAGGTACCCAGTGAACCTAAATAAATCAGTAAATGCACAAACACTTACTTTGGTCCTTGAAAGGCTAGAGGTTATAGTAAGAGTTGAAGATCTAAAATGCCTTACAACTTCCATTTAATACCTTTTAATGGTATACTGTGATCGGAAATAGCTATTTCAGTTAGTTAAACAGCCCAACTGTTCTTGTCCCGTTTTTTCTTAAACTTAGAGGCACTCACACATCTGAAAAATTAATGAGGGTAAAAGAAAATGAAAGATACTACTTTCACAGACTTTTGTGTGTGTGTGATAACTTGAATAAATAACTTGCTTAGACTGTGATGTTTTGATGCTTTCAAAACTGTTTGAGGTATGTAGTAGTGTGTCTTTTCCTGTGGAGTTTGTTACCCTGGACTGTTGCGGTTCTTGAGTACTTAAGATTTTTTATCTTCTCTGTTTGTTCTCTTATTAGCAATTCTATCCCACTCTAATCTGATATTGACTTGGAAAGCTTGTCACCCACCTTGTTAGAATTGTTAAGTAAATATAAATAGACTTTGAGAAGGAAAAGTCTCAAGGATGGCTCACTAGATACTTAAATCGCAGATTGATCAAGTATCTCTGCATGAGGTTATTAGCAAAACATTTTAAAAGACACTTTAAGATTTTTCTCACGGGACTAAACCAGAAAGGTATAGGGCTCATCCTTCATAAAAATCATGAATAAGCAATAAAAAGGGTAAAATAGAAAACTGGAATCTATATTCGAATGTGAGATTCTCATCTTTTTAGCTTTAAGATTTTTAAAGTTTTACCAGTTTTCCTCAAAGAGAATATGAAGTTACTTCAAAAGAACTGATTTCTGTCATGTGAGTGTAGGTAAGAAAATTCTTAGTTACTTTGAGATATTTTTCTTCAGATTATCAATGAGTTTTTTTGCACCATCGGATAGAATTGCCGAGATTTTCTTGCTTACTTTTGGAAACATTGTCTACCATTACTGAATATTAAATAATACTGTGTACCCCTCCCTCACACCATATACAAAGATAACTCAAAATGATTTGTGGCCTAAATGTAAGCGAAAAATCTGTAACCTTGTTTAGGTAATGGTTTATTAGATGACACCAAAAGCTCAAGCAGCAAAACTAAAAATAGACGAATTGGGCATCATTAAAATTAAAAATCTTTGTGCTTCAGAAAATGCCATCAAGAAAATAAAAAGATGGCCCACAGAACAGGAGACAACTTTTTATAAATCATATATCTGATAAAGGATTTATATCCAGAATATATAAATAACCCTTAAAACCCAACCACAAAAAGAGCCCAGTTAGAAAATTGGCAGAGAATAAATAAGTATGTATCCAAAGTGGATACACAAATGGCCATTAAGCACATGGAAAGACACTCAGCATCATTAGTCCCTAAGGAAATGCAAATCAAAACCAGGAGATACTATTTAACATCTCCTAGAATGACTGTAATCCAAAGATGGATAATAAGATGTGCTGGGTAGGATCTGAAGAAATTAGAATCCTCACTCACTGCTGAGGGAATGTAAAATAGTACAGTCACTTTGGAAAACATTTTGGCATTATCTCAAAAAGTTAAATACAGAATTATCATGTGACCCAGAAATTCTTCTTCTAGCTACAAACACAAGAGAAATGAAAACATGGATCCACACAAAATTTTATACATGAATGTTCATAGCAGCGTTATTCACAATTATCAAAAAGTGGAAACAATGCAGGTATTCAGGAAATGATGAATGGATAAACAAACTGTGGCATATTCATGAAATGGAATACTATTCAGCTATCAAAAGTAATGAAGTACGAATACATATTACATCATGGATGAGCCTTGAAAACATGCTAGAGAAAGGAAACCAGATGCAATAGGCCACAGATAGATGATTCTTACAAATTTTCACATTTATATGAAATGTCCAGAATAGGTAAATCTACAGGGGCAGAAAGAAGATAAATCGTTGCCACTGGCTATGGAGAAGAAAGAGTGGGGAGTGACTACTAATGGTTTTGGGGTGTTTTGGTGGGGAGGGGAGGTTGAAAATGTTTTGAAATTAGATATTACTAGTTATACTACCTTGTAAATGTGCTAAAAAACCACTGAATTGTACTCTTCGTACATTACAGTATGTAAATTGTACATCAGTATACACCCATGTTAGTAATATGGTACTCTGTTATTCCTAGATTTCTCTTTTGACACTAATAAATTTGATTTCTTTTGCAGCAACAAAATGGTTCAACAAGTTCCAGAAAACATAAATTTTCCTGCGGAAGAAGAGAAAATCTTGGAGTTTTGGACTGAATTTAATTGTTTTCAGGAATGCTTAAAGCAATCAAAACATAAACCAAAGTATGTGAATTTTTTAGGTTAAGAGAAAGTCCTTAAGAATAGTCATTTTTTAGACTGAATTCCATTAAAGCAGATACTCTCTTTTTTTTTGTTTTGTTTTTGAGATTGAGTCTTGTTCTGTCACCCAGGCTGGAGTGCAGTGGCACAGTCTCTGCTCACTGCTACATCCACCTCCAGGATGCAAGTGATTCTCCTGCCTCAGCTGAGATTACAGGCGCCTGCCGCCACGCTGGCTAATTTTTGTATTTTTAGTAGAGACGGGATTTCACCTTGTTGCCCAGGCTGGTCTCAGACTCCTGACGTCAAGTGATCCACCTGCTTCGGCCTATCAAAGTGCTGGAATTACAAGTGTAACCACCATGCATGGCCTAAAGCAGATACTCTTCATTAATCCTTCTATTCCCAGAATCCCCCAGCTGTCTGTATAATGGGTACTCAGTAGTAGATATACATTGAATGAATGAGTTCTCAGTTATTAGGGTAAATTTGGTTTCTTTAAAAGGTCATCTGAGTAGAATTTATGTCACCCTCTGTGTCACCCTCTTTCCACCTTTATCTTCATCACCACCCTCATATAGGCACTTATACCTAAGTACCCCATAGAAGGCTACTATAGTAGTCCTCATTCACCTGAAAGAGACTAGTCCTTTAATCACTGTTTTCATTGTATATCTCCTCTGGTCAAAAACTTTATGAAAGAGGGGTTTATTCCCCTATTTTACTGATGAGATAACTCAAGATCAGGATAAATAACTTGCCTTATGTCATGAAACTAATAAACGAAAAATGAATAATCACATGGAGGTCTCTGCAGCTTTACCGCAATTATAGCCTTTCTGAAGGCAGGACCACCAGTAAATATCAAATCAATTATGTCTGTCAATTTCCTGACCTTGCTGCTTTTCTCCTTCCTAAAGACTCCACTATGACCACAGCTATCTATAGAAAAATGCTTTAAATTTTGGTTGTTTTTAAATGACTTAATATATTTTTATTACCTCTTAGATTTACCTTCTATGATGGTCCTCCTTTTGCGACTGGACTGCCTCACTATGGACATATACTTGCGGGTACAATTAAAGATATAGTTACAAGATATGCTCACCAGAGTGGGTTTCATGTTGACAGAAGATTTGGATGGGATTGTCATGGCTTACCTGTGGTATGTTTGAGTATCCAGCTTTATAATTTTCTGATTTTTTAATAAGCATTAGATTTCATGTAATATGTTCAAGTATGATGAATGTTGACTGTCAGACCTTCCAATTCATTTCTATAGTATTTGTAGTTTGATTTGTTTTCTAGAGTTGCATAGTTGCAGTTGTTTTCATTGGGCAGAGTGGTAACAATCTTATCACAAATTTTCAGGAGTATGAAATTGATAAGACACTGGGAATCAGAGGACCAGAGGATGTGGCCAAAATGGGGATTACAGAGTATAACAATCAGTGCCGAGCAATTGTGATGAGATATTCTGCTGAGTGGAGGGTATGTTGGGTTATTTTCAGTAGAATGAACAGAAAATGTAGTTATTAAATGGGCATTGAAATGGTTTGTGGTCCCTTGTGCTTTTTTTATTAATTTACTTTTTGTAGAAAAAGTATTAGCTTCCACTTTCAACCCTGTTACTTAAACTGTTAGCTTAGACTGAATCATCTCTTTTCTGACTTCTGTGTGCCTAAATTGGTCTAACTTTCTTGAATGATCACCAATAGGGAAAAATCTGATAAGTATAACGTATATATATAGGCCTTTTCTTTTTTTCTCAAATACTTTTTTCAATTTTTTAACTTTTCATTTTGAAATAATTTGACTTATTAAACAATTGAAAAAGTAGTATGATGAGTTCCCCTATATCCTTCATCCATCTTTTCCAGCTGCTAACATCTTCAGTAACCATAGTATTAATAGAATTTTCAAAAGCAGTTGCCCCATTAATTTTTATTTCTGACCAATCACATATTGCCTTCAGTTGTTGTGTCTTTTTAGTCTCACTTGAGTATGGAACATTTATTTAGTCTTTTGTCTTTCATGGCCTTCTCACTTTTGAAGATTGCAGAGCAGCTGTTTTCTAGAATGTCCCTCAGTGTCTGAGGTTTCCCGATTTAGGTTATGCATTTTTGGTGACAATGCCACAGAAGTGATGCTATGCCCTTCTCAGTGCATCGTATCAGGTGGCATGTGTTGTTGTTATGTCTCATTGATGGTGATAACTTTGTTCACTTGGTTAAGGTGCTATCAACTTTCTGCTTTGTAAAGTTGTAGTTTTTCCTTTGTAATTAAGAAGTATATTGTGGGGAGGTTCTTTCCAAATATTCTTTGTCTTGTCATACATTCACTTATTAATTTTAACATCCATGGATGGTTTTTGCCAGTAATAATTATACCTGTGATATTTGCCAAGTGTTGGTTTTGGCAGACTTTTATAAATGAATATTTATACTTGTAAATAACATTTTGTGCATGTAGAATGAATGCCAAGAAAACTGGTTCTTAACCTTACATAGTATGTTGTTGGCAATATAGATTTACTTGTACCATTGATTATTCTATTTTCCCAAAATTTTTATATGTGGTGACCATAGAAGTAAACAAACGTTGATGTAGAATTATAAATATCATTGTCTAATACTGTTCTAATATTAATGTTTAAAGTCTACTGTTAGCAGACTTGGCCGATGGATTGACTTTGACAATGACTACAAAACTCTGTATCCACAATTCATGGAATCTGTCTGGTAGGTTTATTTAAAATTGTAAATATGATAAATATTCTATAAATATTCTGTTGTATTGATTATTGGAAAAGTGCACTAGCATGAATCAGTTTATTTTTGAGTCCATCATTATTTCTCTGAAAATCTTTGGGAACAGGTTTGTTTTTGAATGTAGGACTTTTCTTGTTATTTTTTTGAGACTGAGTCTCACTCAGTTACCCAGGCTGGAGGGCAGTGGCGCAGTCTTGGCTCACTGTGACCTCTGCCTCTCAGGTTCAAGCGATTCTGCTGCTTCAGCCTCCTGAGTAGCTGGGATTACAGGCACCCACAACCATGCTTGGCTAATTTTTGTATTTTTAGTAGAGATGGGGTTTCACGTTGTTGGCCAGGCTGGTCTCGAACTTCTGACCTAGGTGATCCACCTCAGCCTCTCGAAGTGCTGGGATTACAGACGTGAGCCCCTGCGCCCAGCCTGCCAATTGCTTCTCTTAGTTAACATTATGTCTTAAACATCATTTGATATCAGTAGATATTAGCATTTTAATGTCTACCTGATGTCTTACTATATTGATCTGTTATAATTTACCAGCCGGTCTCCCAATGGAAGACATTGTTTTTTCACTTATTTGGCAGACAGAAACTCCAAACAGAAAATGGTGTAAGTGATTGCTTTTTCAGAAAGAGAATTTTGGTTATGTAATTGTGAAACTCCATCTCTTACCAGGTGGGTCTTCAAACAACTCTATGATAAAGGCCTTGTTTATAGAGGTGTGAAAGTCATGCCCTTCTCTACGGCATGTAACACTCCACTGTCCAACTTCGAGTCACACCAGAATTACAAGGTACGTGAAATGTAGAGACATTATTCAGCATTGAGTTCTGTAGGTGGAAGTTGAATAGTTATGATCACAGTAGGTATTCCCAAGTACACCCAATGTGGAATGTTGCCCACGACATCAGTCACTTTGGCCAGTTCTTACTGAGTGCTGAAAACATTGCCAGTTAGTAGACTAAGGCTCTGTTAAGATGAGGGATTTTTTTTCCACATTGGATTTATGATGTGTCTTAATGTGATAGGTTTTGCTTGTTTTGACCGTATTTTTGTTCCTCTCTGTTGGGTTAACAAGTCCAGCTTTGACATACTTCCCTGTAGTCATCATTTCTTAAAGGTTGGGTAATTTTATGCCTTATCTGGGACCTCATGATACCATTTATTTGTTAACAGTATTTGGAAAAAAATTAATTTGAGATGCCAAATGGTATTTATCTTTCTTCTGATGAAATAAAATCAGTTGTTGTTGTTGGTATGATTGAGGTGTTGAGACGTGTTTGATGTTTACAGGGTATACTGTTATACCATATCTAGACAGATATTAAATACTAGTGAGTCTTCTGAAATGTGAACTTTCTCTTCTCATGTGTGTATACTGAGTTGTTTTCCATTTTGAGAGTTTATCTGACCCACTGTTTTTAAAGGATGTTGACTTGTTTGGAATTCTTGTTTCATGGCCTAGGTTTGAAAATTACATTAGTAAAATTTGCCTTTCAAAGCACTTTTTATTTATAGAATGCTTTCACATATCCTGTTTCATCTTTGTAAATCCTTGTAAGGCAGGTATGATGATTTCTGTTATCTCCTTACTACCTCTCTGATTGTGCTCATGTTTGTATTTTTTTAGTAAAATATTTTAAGCACTTAACAGGATAGAGAATAATGCAGTAAACACAAGGTTTCCAAGGCTTACCTTTGTCAAATCTTAATATATTGCTATATTTGGTTGCTTTTTTTTATTTAGTTTTTTTTTTGAGACGGAGTCTCGCTCTGTCACCCAGGCTACAGTGCAGTGGCGTGATCTTGGCTCACTGCAACCTCCGCCTACCGGATTCAAGCAGTTCTCTGCCTCAGCCTCCGGAGTAGCTGGGAGTACAGGTGCCCACCACCACGCATTTTTAGTAGAGACAGGGTTTCACCATCTTGGCCAGGCTGGTCTTGAACTCTGACCTTGTGATCCACCCACCTTGGCCTCAAAGTGTTGGGATTACAGGCGTGAGAGACTGCGCCCAGTCTATTTGGTTGCTTTTTAAAAACACTTGAATATGGGCAGTTTCAGGGACATGTAAAAGTAGACAGAATGGTATAATTAATTTCTGTAGGCCCATTAAGGCCCCCAGCAACCAATGACTGGCTAATTTTGCCTCATTCATACACATATTCTTTCCCACTTTCCTCCCAATTTTGAAACAAATTCCAGATATCATATTATTTCATCAAGAAATAATCCAATATAGATCTTTCATAAATAATCTTTATCTTCTTTAAACATTACCATATTAGCATTCATTGTCACACCTTAAAAAGTCATTAGCAATTACCTTGTTGTTGTTGTTGTTGTTTTTGAAATAGAGTCTCACTTTGTCACCCAGGCTAGAGTGCAGTAGCGTGATCTCGGCCAACCAGAGCCTTGACCTCCCGGGCTCGAGTGATTTCCCATTTCAGCCCCCTGAGTAGCTGGGACTACAGGAACATACACCATACCTAGCTAATTTATGTGTTTCTGTAGAGACGGTTTCACCATGTTGCATGGGCTGGTCTTGAATTCTTGGGCTCAAGCAGTCCACCTGCCTTGGCCTCCCAAAGTGCTGGGATTGTAAGTGTCAGCCACTGCACCCAGCTACCTTTAATATTTTTAATTTGATATTATTGAATTATTTAATTCCTGAACATCATGAGTTCATATTTCTAATGGTTTAATCATTTCCCAAGGGGTTATATTTTATTTTTTGTTTTTTTTTCAATCAGGATCTACCAAGACTTAAACACATGGTGACTGTTGTCTTTTTAGGTTTTGTACACTTTTCCGTTGGTTATATAACAAGTAGTGGAATTATTGAGTCAGAGTATTGTTTGTTTTGATTTTTTTTTTTTTGAGATGCAGTCTTACTCTGATGCCCAGGCTGAAGTACGGTGGTGTGATCTCAGCTCACTGTAACCTCCTCCTAGATTCGAGCAATTCTCCTGCCTCAACCTCCCGAGTAGCTGGGATTATAGGTGCCTGCCAGCACGCCCAGCTAAGTTTTGTAATTTTAGTAGAGACACGGTTTCTCCATCTTGGCCAGGCTGATCTTGAACTCCTTACCTCAGTTGATCCACCTGCCTCGGCCTCCCAGAATGCTGGTATTATAGGCATGAGTCACTGTACCCAGCTGAGTCACAGAGCATACTTATGTTTAGTTCTAATACTGGGGTTGGGAAACTTTCTACTGCAAATTAAATATTTTAGGCTTTTCAGGCAAAATGTTCTCAATTTTGTCACCATTCTTTGCTTACCCACTGCATGAAAACAAGTGATGAGCCAGATTTGGCCCGAGGGACATAGTTTGCTGACCTCTATTCTTTTTTTTCTTTTTTTTTTGAGACAGAGTTTTGCTCTGTTGCCCAGGCTGGAGTGCAGTGGCGCGGTGTCGGCTCACTGTAAGCTCTGCCTCCCGGGTTCATGCCATTCTCCTGCCTCAGCCTCCCAAGTAGCTGGGACTACAGGTGCCCACCGTCACGCCTGGCTAATTTTTTGTATTTTTAGTAGAAATGGGGTTTCACTGTGTTAGCCAGGATGGTCTCGATCTACTGACCTCATGATCCACCCACCTCAGCCTCCCAAAGTGCTGGGATTACAGGTGTGAGCTACCGCGCCCGGCCATTGCTGACCTCTGTTCTAAGTGGTCTGTGTATTGGTTGTTAACCAATGGTTTTTAAAATTTTTTTGACTTGGCCAAGTACAGTGGCTCACACCTGAAATCCCCGCACTTTTGGAGGCCGAGTTGGGTGGATTGCTCGAGTCCAGGAGTTCAAGAACAGCCTGGGCAACATGGCAAAACCCCATCTTTACTAAAATTACAAAAATTAGCTGTGAGTGGTGGCCTGAACCTTTAGTTCCAACTACTCCAGAGGCTGAAGTAAGAATGATGTGAGCCCAGGAAGTTGAGGCTACAGTGAGCCAAAAGTGTGCTACTTCCCGCCAGCCTGGGTGACAGAGTTAGACTCTGTCTCAAAAAATATATATATGTGTATGTATATGTATATATACGTGTGTGTGTATATATATATGTGTTTTGGCTTAAAACTTTTATTTATTTTTAGAGATGGGATTTCAGTCTGTCACCCAGGCTGGAATGCAGTGGTGCAAACACAGCTCACTGCAGCCTTGACCTCCTGGGTTCAAATGATCCTCCAGCCTCACCCTCCTGAGTAGCTGGGACCACAGACGTGCATCACCACGCTCAGATAATTTTTTTTTTATTTTTGTAGAGACAGGGTCGTACTACATTGCCCCAGCTGGTCTCAAACTCCAGAGCTCGTGCAATCCTCCTGTCTCGGCCTCCCAAAGTGCCAGGATTATAGGCATGAGCCACTGTGCCCTGCCTAAAACATTTTAATTTTTTACAAAAATTAGCTCGGCATGGTGGTGCGCACCTGTGGTCCCAGCTATTCAGGAAGCTGAGGCAGGAGAATGCTTGAACCCAGGAGGCGGGGGTTGCAGTGAGCTGAGATCACGTCACTGCACTCCAACCTGGGTAACAGAGTGACACTCTGTCTCAAAAAAAAAGAAAAGAAAAAAAATTAATTTTGACGTAGTTTCAAACTCACGGAAAAGTAGAGAGTTCTTTATATCCTTGAGCTAGATTCCCTAAATGTTAACCTTTTATCACATTTGCTTTATTCTTCTCTGTTTTTATGGGAGTGGGGCACAGTACCCTTTGAGAGTAAGTTGCGGGAATTATGGTCCCTTCCCTCTAAAAACTACATGTTTCCTAAAACCAATAACATTGTTTGAAATAACTGGAGTTAGAAAATTAACACTGATACTGTATCACCTCATGTGTAGGTCTTATTGGGTTCTGCTTATCCCAGCAGTGTCCTTTGTAGTTAAAAAGAAAGAAAGAAAAAAAAAGACCTGCATCCTGTGCTTCATGCAGTGGTTTATCTCCAGCCTTCTTTAATCTTAAACAACTCTTGAGTCTCTTTATGCTTCATAATACTGACATATTTGAGGAGGTACAGGCCAATAGTAGTGTCCCTTATTTCAGGTTTGTCTGATGTTTTACGTGTGACTAACAGCTCTCGTGTCACTTTGTTTAAATTGCAGTTTGTTTTTGTTGGGGATTGATTTTTTTTTTTCCTACCTTAGAGCTATTTTTTTTTTTTTTTTTTTTTTTTTGAGACGGAGTCCCGCTCTGCCGCCCAGGCTGGAGTGCAGTGGCCGGATCTCAGCTCACTGCAAGCTCCGCCTCCCGGGTTCGCGCCATTCTCCTGCCTCAGCCTCCCGAGTAGCTGGGACTACAGGCGCCCGCCACCTCGCCCGGCTAGTTTTTTGTATTTTTTAGTAGAGACGGGGTTTCACCGGGTTAGCCAGGATGGTCTCGATCTCCTGACCTTGTGATCCGCCCGTCTCGGCCTCCCAAAGTGCTGGGATTACAGGCTTGAGCCACCGCGCCCGGCCCAGCTATTTATTTTTAAATCCTTGATATTTTTGTATTGAAACATTGCCACAAAGTTGGAGACAATCTTGTTCTTATTTAATGAGCTGAATTTATATGGGTTTATTACAATTTCATGTATGTGTTGCTTTAGTAGGATCTTTTTGGTATTTTGGGCATAAAGATAACCATATTCCAGAACAGTTATCTTTTTGATCTAACTCTTCATGAACTTATAAAATAATCATAATACTGAAACCTCCATCATATGTTCCTCCTTAGACATTACTTTAAAAAGTTACCAGAGGCCAGGCCCGGTGACTCAGGCCTGTAATCCCAGCACTTTGGGAGGCTGAGTTGGGAGAATCACCTGAGGTCAGGAGTTTGAGATCAGCCTGACCAATATGGGGTAACCCCAGCTCTACTAAAAATAGAAAAATTAACCACATGTGGTGACACGCACCTGTAATCCCAGCTACTCGAGAGGCTGAGGCACAAGAATCATGTGTTTATTTTATTCCTCTTTAGGATCAGTTCCTTTTTCTTAGGTGTCTGTTATTGTGGATTTGTAAAACAATACTTTACCTCAATTTATTTTAGGATGTTCAAGATCCTTCAGTATTTGTAACTTTCCCTTTGGAAGAAGATGAAACTGTATCTTTAGTTGCTTGGACAACCACTCCCTGGACTCTACCTAGTAACCTTGCTGTCTGTGTTAATCCAGAAATGCAATATGTGAAGATTAAAGGTAAGTGGGAGACTGGTTACTTATGATTAGTATGGATAAGATAATTTTATATTTTGGAAAATGTGAAAGCTTTCTTTTTGCATGAAGAATAGAATTATTTGAAAAGAAGCTGACTTAGGAAAATAACCTTAAACATTTGTTTTCACTTCTAATTGAGAACTAACACAACAATCAAAATAATACAGAGATGTAAAAAGTAGAACATAAAATTTTCTTATAATTTCCGGTTTATAGTATGTTTTTCCACACCATGCCCCTGTGACAGATGAAGAATCTAAGATTCAGCGATGTGGCATCACGTCGTTACTAGTAATTGGTACCAGAACTTGAGAACTTTTTGCCTTTCAAATGTCCCCTGGTAGAGAGTTACCAGTCTCAACAAGGGCCTTTCCAAGATTTAAAAAGAAGTTTGGTACTTTGTGAACAAATATACCTTCAGGTTTGGATAGTTTTGTGGCGGTAAAAGAAAAAGAAAACCTCATTGTCAGGAAAAAGGGTATGGCGCAGCTGCTGTGGAAAACAGTAACATTTCTTCAGAAAGCTGAATGGAATTAACACTGTGGCCCAGCAATTTCACTTCTGGGTGTTTTCCCCAAAGAATTGAAAGGAGTCTTGAACAGTTACTTGGACACCCATGTTCAAAGTAGCATTATTCTCGATAGTCAAAAGATAGAAGCATCCCAAGTGTCTCTCATTGGATAAATGAATAAACCAAATAGGGTATTTACATATGATGGAATATTATTCAGCCTAAAAAAGGAAGGGAATTCTGATACAGGCTAATCCTTGAATGAACCTGGAGGATATTATGCTAATTAAAATGAACCAGTCACCAAAAGACAGATACTACATGATGAGGTATCGAGAAGTGAAATTCAGAGAGCAAAGACTAGTAGAATGGTGGTTGACAGAGGCTGGTAGGGAAGGGGGAGTTACTGTTATTAATGAGTACAGAGTTTCAGTATAGGAAAATGAAAAGGTTTGGGGTATTGATAATAGTAATGATTACACAACTTGGTAGATGTATTTAATGCTCTGTAAGAATGGTTACCATGATTTTTTTAAATAGTTGTATTAAAACAGTCAACTTAATTGAACAATAGCTTGTGCTGACAAGGGAAAAATACTGAGAAAGGAATGGGAAAAAGATTAGGTATCAGAAAAAAGGTACAGAGGGAGTTTTTTATTTGTTCTTTCCTGGGAGCAAATAGGACTAAGAGTTGACCTGCTGGAAAGAGCTATTGGCCACAAAGAGACCTGGCTCAGGTGTCTGCAGCTGCTTCTCTGGAGCAAGGACAGTCCCATCTGCACAATTTCTCTGTGTCACTGGTGGGTCACTGGCCATTCTACAGTGAGCTTGACAATCTCAGCAGCCATCTGACTGAGATCTCAAGACACATCACCCATCTACCTGTGTATAACTCTTGTGCTTGACAGACTTTGTATCTGAGTTTTATCAGAAAATGTGGGCTCCACTTACAATGAAGTTCCTGTGAGGTCAGAGCTAGGGCGTGGCAGCCTTATTCGTAGTAGTTTTTCAATAAATTGCAAAGGCTTTTGCAATGACCCATAGAGACTTATAGTGAACTAAATATATGACATAGGCTGTAGTAAATATCACATATGTAATATCATAACTTACGAGTGAGGGTTTAAATTGGCCTAGATTTTCAGTATCAAAGTTTTAATTGTTCATACATTTGCTCCAGCTTTTCTTTTCCTAGGATGCCCCAGATATCCTCCAGAAACACTTACAATAAGGGTACACAGATACATCAAGGACATTCATTATCCCAGTATTGATAGTAGTGAAAATTTGAAAACAGTTTAAGTGTCTGTCAACTTGTTAGAAATAACTCATACCGGCCAGGCGCGGTGGCTCAAGCCTGTAATCCCAGCACTTTGGGAGGCCGAGACGGGCGGACCACGAGGTCAGGAGATCGAGACCATCCTGGCTAACACGGTGAAACCCCGTCTCTACTAAAAATACAAAAAACTAGCCGGGCGAGGTGGCGGGCGCCTGTAGTCCCAGCTACTCCGGAGGCTGAGCCAGGAGAATGGCGTAAACCCGGGAGGTGGAGCTTGCAGTGAGCTGAGATCCGGCCACTGCACTCCAGCCCGGGCTACAGAGCAAGACTCCGTCTCAAAAAAAAAAAGAAATAACTACTCATACCTCTATAAAATGGAATCCTATAGAGCTCTTCAAAAGAATGAGAAAAGTCTGTATGTGCTAATACAT
The DNA here is from genome assembly GCF_003255815.1 of Theropithecus gelada. NCBI lineage: Eukaryota > Metazoa > Chordata > Mammalia > Primates > Cercopithecidae > Theropithecus > Theropithecus gelada. Next base: position 105,445,412 of record NC_037683.1, on the reverse strand, counting down.
GGAAGGATGTTGACAGTTTATTAAGTGAAAAGCTGCAAAACCAGATAGAATATTACCTCAATTAAAAAAGTAAAAAGAACTTACATATTTACATATATGGTTTTTTTGGGTTTTTTTTGAGACGGAGTCTTGCTCTGTCTCCCAGGCTGGAGTGCAGTGGCCGCATCTCAGCTCACTGCAAGCTCCGCCTCCCGGGTTCGCGCCATTCTCCTGCCTCAGCCTCCCAAGTAGCTGGGACTACAGGCGCCCGCCACCGCGCCCGGCTAGTTTTTTGTATTTTTTAGTAGAGATGGGGTTTCATTGTGTTAGCCAGGATGGTCTCGATCTCCTGACCTCGTGATCCACCCGTCTCAGCCTCCCAAAGTGCTGGGATTACAGGCTTGAGCCACCACGCCCGGCCTACATATATGTTTGTTAGTATATACATAGAAAAATATCTGGATCAATAGATACCCAAATGAGAATGTCTGAGAGGGGATGATAATATGTGGCACTTACTTTGTGAGCTACTTTGTCAATGTTATTTTTAAACATTGACATGTTACCCTATGAAGGAAAAAATAACGATTTACTTAAAATGGATATCTGAGCAATAAATAATAACTGCCGACTGCCTACGTGCATTTGATGTTTTTGTCATTTTCATGTTTGGGAAGCAGTATACCGTAGTGTTCTTTGCAGTATTTCTCTGTGAGTACTGGGCACACCAGAGGCACATGGTACAGGAGCTTCTTAGGAAAACAGTATGCTTGATGTATACTTTAGAATCAGCCAAATTTCTCAGATGATGCACATATACCACAAACACAGGACGAAAATCCCCACATTTCTTGTGGCTGAAATCAGTGTGTAGAAAACTTAATTTTGTATTCCCTAAGGAATGTTTAACTGCATTGGTCAATGTTTGTCAGGCTGTGGGAACACTTCTCTCCTACTTCTGCTAGTTCCTTACTTGTCAGAGAATCACCTCTAACGTAACTCACCCTGCATCTATCCAGGCTGTCGCCCTTCTCTGTGGGAGGTGGAGTAACTTATTTGATTGATGGATTCAGAACATGCATAGGGATGAGGACTATAGTTTATTGGGGCTCTTAAACTCCAAAGGTCCAGACAAAATAGAATGCTAAAGATTGGTTTAATAAATGTTTTAGTATTTAGTTGTAAGACATGTCTTCTCCAAGTCCACAAAGCATGAAATAGGCTTAAGGTACAGTCACAGATTTTTGTTTCTACATAATAACTTCCTATTAAAAGAATCAGGCAGCTCAAAATGGCTATTGAATTTGGATATTTAGAACTAGGACTAGCAACTGTTAAAGAATGGTTCTATTCTATTTTGAAGCAGAATTTATATTAAAAGACCTGTTGAGGTTTATTTTAGGTCTATGAATTTATTGATAAATAGAAGTGTTTTTCAGCACATGAACAATACTTAAAATAAACAAGCTTAAACTCTTAAAAAAAAAAAGATTCAGCCAAATTCAGAATATAACCCAAGTCCACATTTTTCCTTTTTCTCATAGATGTTGCCAGAGGAAAATTATTCATTTTAATGGAAGCCAGATTGTCAGCCCTTTATAAATTGGAGAGTGACTATGAGATCCTTGAAAGGTGAATATTCAAATAGTTGTTCTGTGTGTGTGTGTGTGTGCATGTGTCTGTGCGTGTGTCTTTAGTTTTAAAAAGAGAGAAGCTTTATTATCCAAAAGCTTGCATTATTCACATTTAGTTTGAAGTACTAATACTAATACTTTGTAGTCACACATTACAGCATTAATGGCTAGGGCTAAGAAGCCAGTAAACCAGAGGGGAGTGGTAGCTTGATGTGGCTGTAGCCTCATATTTTATTTTAATCTAATTGTGAGTTTACCCTTCTCCTTTTCTAGATTTCCTGGTTCCTATCTTAAAGGGAAGAAGTACAGGCCCCTGTTTGACTATTTCATGAAGGTAAGCTTAGGGACTGCTACTGTGGGGGCTCTCTACAATCTGATTATTTGATAGCTGGAGTGTTGTGATAAGTGGAATTGACATTGCTTCTATGAGTGTACTTGAATCCAGAAAGTCTGCTTTAGTGCCAACAAAATTAAATTGTGTTGCTTTTTTGTTTTATAGGAATTTTTTTTTTTTTTTTTTTTTAAACAGGGTCTCCTCTGTCCCTCTGTCCCTCTGTCCCCCAGGCTGGAGTGCAGTGGCACGATTACGGCTTACTGCAACCTTGACCTCTTGGGCTCAAGTGATTCCCCTGCCCATCTCAAGTAGCTGGGACTACTGGCACACGCCACCACACCTGGCTAAGTTTTTAATTTTTTGTAGAGACAGAATCTCGCTATGTTACCCAGGCTGGTCTTGAACTCCTGGGATTACAAGCATGAGCTACTGTGCCTGACTGGGATTTTTTGTTGTTGTTGTTTTTGAGACAGTCTTGCTCTGTCGTCCAGGCTGGAGTGCAACGGCGTGATCTTGTCTCACTGCAACCTCTGTCCCCCAGGTTCAAGGGATTCTCCTGCCTCAGCCTCCCAAGCACCTGGGATTACAGGTGTGCTGTAATTTTTGTACTTTTTAGTAGAGATGGGGTTTCACCATCTTGGCCAGGCTGGTCTTGAACTCCTGACCTCGTGATCCACCCGTATTGGCCTCTCAAAGTGCTGGGTTTACAGGCGTGAGCCACCACACCCGGCCAAGCTGGGATTTTTTATTTGAACATTTTTCTCAAGTTGTATGAGGAATCACTTTACATTTGATTGGATTTTTAGGTGTATATTTTTATTGCATGTAGTCTACATACCACCCAGGGTATTTATTGAGGTGTGTGTTTGTTTGTTTGTTTTGACAAAGTTAAGATAGTAAATCACAGTAACACTGTGTGTAAAGGTAAACACAATTTTATTTCAAGGAGGTTAATGAGGCAGGTGTTTTAAATCTAGGCACCACGACAGAGCTCATACATTTAGCACCTTAGTTTCTTCAGAGTCATAAAGTTGTTTTATGTAGTTTTATTTTCTGACAATGAAGAATCCACAGCTACAGTTGCAAACCCTGTTGCCACCACTCCCACACTCTCGCCAAAAGAATAATGTCAAGGAGGAATTCCTCTGTCCTTATTTAAAGGTCTGGAAATGAGATAATGAGCAGACCTGGCCTTATGGTTATGTGGAAACAATAATCAACTAGACATATCACTTACATCCCATCCCAGAAAAAAATGTTCGCTGAACCCTCTGTTGTTTATGTTCCGTGTGGGACAAGTCTGATTGATTCAGGAGACCTATGTGGTTTGGGCCCTATCCACAGTGTGTCTGTTACCTGCCTCTTCACTTTTGTGCCTCTTGAGTGTTTTCCCACGTTTCTCATTGCCTACATAATAGCCTTCTTCCTCCTCCCATGTTGCTGCCCAGTGGATTTACATATGCTCTGCCCTCATCCCATTCCTCCCTACAAGCATTAGTTACTTCCCAGCATTCGGGACGTGCCCTCCCCAGTCAATGTGCGGCAGACCTGCTTCCTGACTTCATCCTCCCGCATTACTTTAGACGTATCCTTTATTCAGTCAAACTGGCTCTTCCCTTTCCTGCTTCCCTGCCTTTTTTTTTTTTTTCATTAAGCTTTCCTACCATTTTAGAAGTCTTCATCTTTTTTTATGTTGCTATCTGCTGAGTTAACTCACCCTTCAAGTCTGAACTCAGATGTCATCTGAAAGTTTTCTGAAATGCATCTTTGGTTTCTCCCTTGGAAAAATGTCATTACTTCATTCCATTCTCCTATCATATAGCTTAACATACTTTGGTTTATGTTGTGTTTTTTTTATTATCTAAAATCTCTTCCACTGGATCAGTGACTCTTTACCTTTCTGAATCACAAAACCTGTTGAGAACCCAAAAAATCAACCCCCTGAAAAAATACACGTGGACACACTAGACAGGAACTTTAGGTTAAGTAGAGGTCTGTCTGGAATATGCACTTGGTACATATAAGTTGAATAACACCTACTCACTAAATAAACATTAGCTAACTACCTGAAACCTTCGGTGACTTTAGACAAGTACTATAAATCGTTTGACCCAGGACAGAATCATCTGCTGTTCACTGAAATATACTTGTTCTGAAGTATCAAGGGAAGCTGTGTCAGCGGACACTGCCTATGGAGCAGCACTGCGGCTCCTGGTGGTTGGTATCTACTGACCTGGGTAGAAGCAGCCCAACCACGGCCTGGGTAGGCCCAAAGTAGACCCTGAGAGACAAGAAGCAGTGATTTTGTCTATACTGCTTCTAAGTATAGAACATGTAACTAAGTATACATGTCATTCTAAGGACCCATGTATTCTGTCTTTCTGTTTAAACTATTGAAGTTTTAGCACCTGTCATACCATAACTTCTAAAATGTTTCAAGGTGATTTGACTTACAGCAATTACAATTTTATGGTTATTTTTCAAGTTTAGTTTTAAGTTCCAAAGAAACCAAGTACTGTGATGTAATTGAAAATAACATTGTATTTGCAGCCAGAAGACCTGTTCCAGGTCCTGGCTTCATCACTGTTAGTTGTGTGGTTTGGATAAGACTAAATTTAATCTTTGTTCTGAGTTTGCTCATCTGTGAAATGCAGATACAGCCAGAATATTTCTAAGACATGGAAATACTAATAGCTTGTTCACAGGATTATAGGAGTTAAATGTGAAAATCATTCGTGAAAGTACTTTTTACCAATGCGAAAAGGAAGGACATCAAAGGGCCAGTTTGGTAGAAACAAGGATTTGTGGAAAGAAATGTAAAGAGATAAAAGTAGAAAGAGTAGGTCTGTTAGCATTATATGTGTTAACGTGATGATATTGCTGTTGCAAAGAAAATGAAATTGAATACTTTTCCCCTGAGTATTAAGGTGGTGGAGTACCTGTAAGTAGAACTTACTACTTGTGGCTCCCACCTGTTCCTTTCAAGATTTGCCTTTATGACTGAATAACTTGAGCTGAGTCGAACGGAAAAAGAGAAGCGAAACATATGCAGTGATTGAAAATGTACCAGGAAGTGAACAATTTAGGGACCATGCTTTCTGAGACTATATCCTAAACTACATACTGGGAGCCAAAAGTTGGGAGAGAGAGAACTGATAAAAAACATCAGTTTGTAACCAAGGAAATTAGAAATTTTTATATGCCAGTCTCCAGATAATTATTTCATTTGTAAGTGGTAACTTTTTATTTATGAGAAAAAATGTGTTGAGTTAGCATGTTTCTTCCCAGCCTGAATTATTCTTTTCTATTTCTGAAAATAATTTTACCTGTTAAAAGTGTTTTCAGTTTCTTAGGAAAAACTGTTACAAAGTTAACATCGTAACACATTAATATTTCATCCCTGAAGCCAGCTGTCCTTTCTTTCCAGTGTAAAGAGAATGGCGCTTTCACTGTGCTTGTTGACAACTACGTGAAGGAAGAAGAAGGCACAGGGGTTGTCCACCAAGCTCCTTACTTTGGTGCTGTGAGTAGCATAAGTCTGGCAAATGTATTTGAGAAGTATGTCGGTAGCCACTTTTCATAGATGCGGTGTCATGTGTCTCATCACTTTGGGTCACCAAGTAGGCCTCTTTGCTGGCTCACTGACTGCAAGATGGCTTGTAAAATTTGCATCTGCAATTCCCTTTCATCCCGAGCTGATTTCTGGAAAGAGTGGGCCAAATCCAGTAAACTCTTTTTGGTGTGCAGTTCTGTGAGTTTTCACAGGCATCTAGAGACATGCAGTTGTCTCAGCCACCAAGATACAGACCATTCCCATCACTTCTGCTGTGTTCTCAATTAAATGTTCAGAAGGGGGAATCTGACCTCTCCCCTCAAAACAGTATTCTACAGTTAATTTTATATTTTGACCAGAATAATTTTTCTAAAAACACATTCCTTTTCATGTAATTTGTGTGTGAATAAAAACAGAATAACATAAAGGCACATGCTTTACAGTAAACCACCTCTCACCTTAAATCATCGTGCTGCCACTAACGGGCAGTTCCTGGGTGAGTTACCCGGCCTTTCTGGACTTCCTTTGCCTCCTCCGTAGCATGGTGTAGCACCTGCATACACATTCCTCTAGTCTTGATCGTTTTGTCAGTGAGAGGGATTGGAAGTGTGACTTTGTTCTAAAAGGCAGTGACAGTAGTCTGCCCTCATTTGCCATTTTGCTTTCATGCTTAATTTCTAGGATTTTATTATTTTTATAGAAGTAGAGGGTACAAGTGCAATTTTTTTTTTTTTTTTTTTTTTTTTTTGAGACGGGGTCTCGCGCTGTGTCACCCAGGCTGGAGTGCAGTGGCGCGATCTCGGCTCACTGCAAGCTCCGCCTCCCAGGTTCACGCCATTCTCCTGCCTCAGCCTCCGAGTAGCTGGGACTACAGGCGCCCGCCACCACGCCCGGCTAGTTTTTTGTATTTTTAGTAGAGACGGGGTTTCACCATGTTAGCCAGGATGGTCTCGATCTCCTGACCTCGTGATCCACCCGCCTCGGCCTCCCAAAGTGCTGGGATTACAGGCTTGAGCCACCGCGCCCGGCCACAAGTGCAATTTTTTTACATCGATATGTTGTATAGTAGTAAAATCTGGGCTTCTAGTGTAACCATCACTTGAGTTTTTATTATGGAAATCTTGAAACATACACAGAAGAAAATATTATAATAGATTCTTTTTTTCACATCATCCAGCTGCATTAACTCTCAACGTTTTGGTAATCTCTCTTGTTTTCTTCCTCTGTACAGTACCACACATTTTTATTTTGGCTGGAGGATTTAGAAGCAAATCCTCAACCTCATGTCTTTCATGTATAAGTAATTCTAGCTGCATCTCTGACTGATAAGGACTTTTATTTTCAGTATAGCCACCGTGCCATTGTTATTTATATCCAATAAAGTCAGCAGTTCCTTAATAATCACCTAATACCTGGTCCATTTTGATGGAAGGAAGCATTCTTGATAATACTACTTAAGAGTTTTAGGAACTAGTCAAATATTGTTCATAATCATTTTAGGGTCAATTAACTGGTATGGTTACCCCACTGTTAGTAGATAATAAAAAGGTAACTTCTTGGTTTTGAATTGTAGTTTAGGGAATTTTTTTTTTTTTTTTTTTTTTTTGAGATGGAGTCTCACTCTGTCACCCAGGCTGGAGTGCAGTGGCAGGATCTCGGCTCACTGCTACTTCTGTCTCCTGAGTTCAAGTGATTCTCCTCCTTCAGCCTCCTGACAGATCTCCTAACAGACCATGCCTTATACTTGTGTGTATTCTTTGTTAAATATGGATGTTTGTCATTAACTCTAGAGTTATATCTTATATATCTATTCTGAATGCCGTGCATGTTAATGTTATAGATGATTCATTCTTTAAACTATAGCCTTTAACGCCATTTAGTAAACTTTTTTTTTTTTTTTTTTTTGAGAGGGGTCTCCATCTGTTGCCCAGGCTGGAGTGCAACAGTGTGGTCTCGGCTCATAGCAACCTCTGCCTCCCAGGTTCAAGCGATTCTCCTGCCTCAACCTCCCGAGTAGCTGGGATTTTAGGCATCTGCCACCATGCCTGGCTAATTTTTTGTATATTTAGTAGAGACAGGGTTTCGCCATGTTGGCCAGGCTGGTCTCGAACTTCTGACCTCAGGTGATCTGCCCGCCTTGGCCTCCCAAAGTGCTGAGATGACAGGCGTGAGCCACCGCGCCCGGCCTTGGTAAACATTTTCTGAGAGGCCTTCCGTTGCGCTTGTCTTCACCAGGCAAAGTAGTGTTTGATCTCTGCAGAGTCTTTGCACTTGTGCATCATCATGTTGAACATCACTAGTTCTGGATGCTTTCAGGAATGCTGCTTTTAGCTTAATGCACTGGGTAAAGTTACTTGCTCCACACTCAGTGGTTCAAATTGCTACACTAGGGGCTTTCCCTGTCCACCCACATGACACCACACCAGTCAGCCTCAGCACAGGGAGAGGTGAACACAGATCCAGGTGGAAGCGTGTCAGCTTTCCAGCTTGTCTTGGAGTCAACCCAGAGTGGTTTCACCAACATAAGGCAGTCTCTTTAATTTTGTATTTAGGCATCATAGCACAGTGATGAAGACTATAGACTCTGGAGCCAAGTTGTTTGGTTTTGAATCCTAGCATTGCTGCTTCACAGCTGAGTTATCTCTTGGTACCTCGACTTTCCTATCTGTAAAATAGGAATGATTGCTAGTTTGTGCGAGGGGAGCACCTGGTGAAAACGTAGAACATCTGTCTGCCTTCTTTGCAGGATCATTGTGAAGTGTTTTGTTGGTTTGTTTTTCTTTTTTTTTTTTTTTTTTTATTTATTTTTTAAATTTATTTATTATTATTATACTGTAAGTTGTAGGGTACATGTGCATAACGTGCAGGTTTGTTACATATGTATACTTGTGCCTTGTTGGTGTGCTGCACCCATCAACTCGTCATTTACATCAGGTATAACTCCCAATGCAATCCCTCCCCCCGCCCCCCTCCCCATGATAGGCCCCGGTGTGTGATGTTCCCCTTCCCGAGTCCAAGTGATCTCATTGTTCAGTTCCCACCTATGAGTGAGAACATGCGGTGTTTGGTTTTCTGTTCTTGTGATAGTTTGCTAAGAATGATGGATTCCAGCTGCATCCATGTCCCTACAAAGGACACAAACTCATCCTTTTTTATGGCTGCATAGTATTCCATGGTGTATATATGCCACATTTTCTTAATCCAATCTGTCACTGATGGACATTTGGGTTGATTCCAAGTCTTTGCTATTGTGAATAGTGCTGCAATAAACATACGTGTGCATGTGTCTTTATAGCAGCATAATTTATAATCCTTTGGGTATATACCCAGTAATGGGATGGCTGGGTCATATGGTACATCTAGTTCTAGATCCTTGAGGAATCGCCATACTGTTTTCCATAATGGTTGAACTAGTTTACAATCCCACCAACAGTGTAAAAGTGTTCCTATTTCTCCACATCCTCTCCAGCACCTGTTGTTTCCTGACTTTTGAATGATCGCCATTCTAACTGGTGTGAGATGGTATCTCATTGTGGTTTTGATTTGCATTTCTCTGATGGCCAGTGATGATGAGCATTTTTTCATGTGTTTGTTGGCTGTATGAATGTCTTCTTTTGAGAAATGTCTATTCATATCCTTTGCCCACTTTTTGATGGGGTTGTTTGTTTTTTTCTTGTAAATTTGTTTGAGTTCTTTGTAGGTTCTGGATATTAGCCCTTTGTCAGATGAGTAGATTGCAAAAATTTTCTCCCATTCTGTAGGTTGCCTGTTCACTCTGATGGTAGTTTCTTTTGCTGTGCAGAAGCTCTTTAGTTTAATGAGATCCCATTTGTCAATTTTGGCTTTTGCTGCCGTTGCTTTTGGTGTTTTAGACATGAAGTCTTTGCCCATGCCTATGTCCTGAATGGTACTACCTAGATTTTCCTCTAGGATTTTTATGGTATTAGGTCTAACATTTAAGTCTCTAATCCATCTTGAATTAATTTTCGTATAAGGAGTAAGGAAAGGATCCAGTTTCAGCTTTCTACTTATGGCTAGCCAATTTTCCCAGCACCATTTATTAAATAGGGAATCCTTTCCCCATTTCTTGTTTCTCTCAGGTTTGTCAAAGATCAGATGGCTGTAGATGTGTGGTATTATTTCTGAGGACTCTGTTCTGTTCCATTGGTCTATATCTCTGTTTTGGTACCAGTACCATGCTGTTTTGGTTACTGTAGCCTTGTAGTATAGTTTGAAGTCAGGTAGCGTGATGCCTCCAGCTTTGTTCTTTTGACTTAGGATTGTCTTGGAGATGCGGGCTCTTTTTTGGTTCCATATGAACTTTAAAGCAGTTTTTTCCAATTCTGTGAAGAAACTCATTGGTAGCTTGATGGGGATGGCATTGAATCTATAAATTACCTTGGGCAGTATGGCCATTTTCACGATATTGATTCTTCCTATCCATGAGCATGGTATGTTCTTCCATTTGTTTGTGTCCTCTTTTATTTCACTGAGCAGTGGTTTGTAGTTCTCCTTGAAGAGGTCCTTTACATCCCTTGTAAGTTGGATTCCTAGGTATTTGATTCTCTTTGAAGCAATTGTGAATGGAAGTTCATTCATGATTTGGCTCTCTGTTTGTCTGTTACTAGTGTATAAGAATGCTTGTGATTTTTGCACATTAATTTTGTATCCTGAGACTTTGCTGAAGTTGCTTATCAGCTTAAGGAGATTTTGGGCTGAGACAATGGGGTTTTCTAAATATACAATCATGTCATCTGCAAAGAGGGACAATTTGACTTCTTCTTTTCCTAACTGAATACCCTTGATTTCTTTCTCTTGCCTGATTGCCCTAGCCAGAACTTCCAACACTATGTTGAATAGGAGTGGTGAGAGAGGGCATCCCTGTCTTGTGCCAGTTTTCAAAGGGAATTTTTCCAGTTTTTGCCCATTCAGTATGATATTGGCTGTGGGTTTGTCATAAATAGCTCTTATTATTTTGAGGTACGTTCCATCAATACCGAATTTATTGAGCGTTTTTAGCATGAAGGGCTGTTGAATTTTGTCAAAAGCCTTTTCTGCATCTATTGAAATAATCATGTGGTTCTTGTCTTTGGTTCTGTTTATATGCTGGATTATGTTTATTGATTTGCGAATGTTGAACCAGCCTTGCATCCCAGGGATGAAGCCCACTTGATCATGGTGGATAAGCTTTTTGATGTGTTGCTGAATCCGGTTTGCCAGTATTTTATTGAGGATTTTTGCATCGATGTTCATCAGGGATATTGGTCTAAAATTCTCTTTTTTTGTTGTATCTCTGCCAGGCTTTGGTATCAGGATGATGTTGGCCTCATAAAATGAGTTAGGGAGGATTCCCTCTTTTTCTATTGATTGGAATAGTTTCAGAAGGAATGGTACCAACTCCTCCTTGTACCTCTGGTAGAATTCAGCTGTGAATCCATCTGGTCCTGGACTTTTTTTGGTTGGTAGGCTATTAATTGTTGCCTCAATTTCAGAGCCTGCTATTGGTCTATTCAGGGATTCAACTTCTTCCTGGTTTAGTCTTGGAAGAGTGTAAGTGTCCAGGAAATTATCCATTTCTTCTAGATTTTCCAGTTTATTTGCGTAGAGGTGTTTATAGTATTCTCTGATGGTAGTGTGTATTTCTGTGGGGTCGGTGGTGATATCCCCTTTTTCATTTTTAATTGCGTCGATTTGATTCTTCTCTCTTTTCTTCTTTATTAGTCTTGCTAGTGGTCTGTCAATTTTGTTGATCTTTTCAAAAAACCAACTCCTGGATTCATTGATTTTTTGGAGGGTTTTTTGTGTCTCTATCTCCTTCAGTTCTGCTCTGATCTTAGTTATTTCTAGCCTTCTGCTAGCTTTCGAATGTGTTTGCTCTTGCTTCTCTAGTTCTTTTAATTGCGATGTTAGAGTGTCAATTTTAGATCTTTCCTGCTTTCTCTTGTGGGCATTTAGTGCTATAAATTTCCCTCTACACACTGCTTTAAATGTGTCCCAGAGATTCTGGTATGTTGTATCTTTGTTCTCATTGGTTTCAAAGAACATCTTTATTTCTGCCTTCATTTCGTTATGTACCCAGTAGTCATTCAGGAGCAGGTTGTTCAGTTTCCATGTAGTTGAGTGGTTTTGATTGAGTTTCTTAGTCCTGAGTTCTAGTTTGATTGCACTGTGTTCTGAGAGACAGTTTGTTATAATTTCTGTTCTTGTACATTTGCTGAGGAGTGCTTTACTTCCAATTACGTGGTCAATTTTGGAATAAGTACGATGTGGTGCTGAGAAGAATGTATATTCTGTTGATTTGGGGTGGAGAGTTCTATAGATGTCTATTAGGTCTGCTTGCTGCAGAGATGAGTTCAATTCCTGGATATCCTTGTTAACTTTCTGTCTCGTTGATCTGTCTAATGTTGACAATGGAGTGTTGAAGTCTCCCATTATTATTGTATGGGAGTCTAAGTCTCTTTGTAAGTCTCTAAGGACTTGCTTTATGAATCTGGGTGCTCCTGTATTGGGTGCATATATATTTAGGATAGTTAGCTCTTCCTGTTGAATTGATCCCTTTACCATTATGTAATGGCCTTCTTTGTCTCTTTTGATCTTTGATGGTTTAAAGTCTGTTTTATCAGAGACTAGTATTGCAACCCCCGCTTTTTTTTGTTCTCCATTTGCTTGGTAAATCTTCCTCCATCCCTTTATTTTGAGCCTATGTATGTCTCTGCGTGTGAGATGGGTCTCCTGAATACAGCAGACTGATGGGTCTTGACTCTTTATCCAGTTTGCCAGTCTGTGTCTCTTAATTGGAGCATTTAGTCCATTTACATTTAAGGTTAAGATTGTTATGTGTGAACTTGATCCTGCCATTATGATATTAACTGGTTATTTTGCTCATTAGTTGATGCAGTTTCTTCCTAGCCTCGATGGTCTTTACATTTTGGCATGTTTTTGAGATGGCTGGTACCGGTTGTTCCTTTCCATGTTGAGTGCTTCCTTCAGGGTCTCTTGTAAGGCAGGCCTAGTGGTGACAAAATCTCTAAGCATTTGCTTATCTGTAAAGGATTTTATTTCTCCTTCACTTATGAAACTTAGTTTGGCTGGATATGAAATTCTCGGTTTAAAATTCTTTTCTTTAAGAATGTTGAATATTGGCCCCCACTCTCTTCTGGCTTGGAGAGTTTCTGCCGAGAGATCTGCTGTGAGTCTGATGGGCTTCCCTTTGTGGGTAACCCGACCTTTCTCTCTGGCTGCCCTTAAGATTTTTTCCTTCATTTCAACTTTGGTGAATCTGGCAATTATGTGTCTTGGAGTTGCTCTTCTCGAGGAGTATCTTTGTGGCGTTCTCTGTATTTCCTGGATTTGAATGTTGGCCTGCCCTACTAGGTTGGGGAAGTTCTCCTGGATGATATCCTGAAGAGTGTTTTCCAACTTGGTTCCATTTTCCCCGTCACTTTCAGGCACCCCAATCAGACGTAGATTGGGTCTTTTTACATAATCCCATACTTCTTGCAGGCTTTGTTCATTTCTTTTTCTTCTTTTTTCTTTTGGTTTCTCTTCTCGCTTCATTTCATTCATTTGATCCTCAATTGCTGATACTCTTTCTTCCAGTTGATCGAGTCGGTTACTGAAGCTTGTGCATTTGTCACGTATTTCTCGTGTCATGGTTTTCATCTCTTTCATTTCGTTTATGACCTTCTCTGCATTAATTAGTCTAGCCGTCAATTCTTCCACTTTTTTTTCAAGATTTTTAGTTTCTTTGCGCTGGGTACGTAATTCCTCCTTTAGCTCTGAGAAATTTGATGGACTGAAGCCTTCTTCTCTCATCTCGTCAAAGTCATTCTCCGTCCAGCTTTGATCCGTTGCTGGCGATGAGCTGCGCTCCTTTGCCGGGGGAGATGCGCTCTTGTTTTTTGAATTTCCAGCTTTTCTGCCCTGCTTTTTCCCCATCTTTGTGGTTTTATCTGCCTCTGGTCTTTGATGATGGTGATGTACTGATGGGGTTTTGGTGTAGGTGTCCTTCCTGTTTGATAGTTTTCCTTCTAACAGTCAGGACCCTCAGCTGTAGGTCTGTTGGAGATTGCTTGAGGTCCACTCCAGACCCTGTTTGCCTGGGTAACAGCAGCAGAGGCTGCAGAAGATAGAATATTTCTGAACAGCAAGTGTACCTGTCTGATTCTTGCTTTGGAAGCTTCCTCTCAGGGGTGTACTCCACCCTGTGAGGTGTGGGGTGTCAGACTGCCCCTAGTGGGGGATGTCTCCCAGTTAGGCTACTCAGGGGTCAGGGACCCGCTTGAGCAGGGAGTCTGTCCCTTCTCAGATCTCAACCTCCGTGTTGGGAGATCCACTGCTCTCTTCAAAGCTGTCAGACAGAGTCGTTTGCGTCTGCAGAGGTGTCTGCTGCTTTGTTATTATTTTCTGTGCCCTGCCCCCAGAGGTGGAGTCTACAGAGACAGGCAGGTTTCCTTGAGCTGCTGTGAGCTCCACCCAGTTCGAGCTTCCCAGCAGCTTTGTTTACCTACTTAAGCCTCAGCAATGGCGGGCGCCCCTCCCCCAGCCTCGCTGCTGCCTTGCCGGTAGATCACAGACTGCTGTAATAGCAATGAGGGAGGCTCCGTGGGTGTGGGACCCTCCCGGCCAGGTGTGGGATATGATCTCCTGGTGTGCCTGTTTGCTCAAAGCGCAGTATTGGGGTGGGAGTTACCCGATTCTCCAGGTGTTGTGTGTCTCAGTTCCCCTGGCTAGGAAAAGGGATTCCCTTCCCCCTTGCGCTTCTCAGGTGAGGCAATGCCTCGCCCTGCTTCAGCTCTCGCTGGTCGGGCTGCAGCAGCTGACCAGTACCGATCGTCCGGCACTCCCCAGTGAGATGAACCCAGTACCTCAGTTGAAAATGCCGAAATCACCGGTCTTCTGTGTCGCTGGCGCTGGGAGTTGAAGACTGGAGCTGCTCCTATTCGGCCATCTTGCTCCGCCCCCCTGTTGGTTTGTTTTTCATGCCACTTTGTCTAAGAGCATTGTGAGGTTTGAGTGAGTGTGTGTAAAGTGCTCAGAATACTGTCTCACATAGCGCTTTGCTAAGTATTTGCTCTAATTATTGTAAACAGTCTTCAAAATATATTCCTGAAGCATCATGGTATAAGCAATGCCAATTGAGACACAGTTTGCTTATTTGAAAAGTAAATACTTTTCAAAGGATCAGTGTTGCCATCCTTTGGGGTCTTCCTTGAGAGGGTGCAAATCCAAATGTACATCAAGCGTCATGTAATACTAACGGACCATGCCTTATATTTGTGTGTATTTTGGTTTTTCAGATGTGCGTGCTGCTGTTATAAATCAAATTTGGTTTAGTTTTAAAACATTCCTGTGTGGCTGCTCTGCCTATGGAGTAGCCATTCTTTATTCCTTTGCTTTCAGAATTCCTTTACTTAAAAAATTGAAGTACGTCGTCTGTCTTATTTAGTGGATACTCTGCTACATACGGAGGTCTGGGAAATAATACTTGAGAAGCCTGGGCTGGATGATCTAACCCTGTCCCACTGTGGGGCTCTGATTCTCCGAATGGTCTTGAGTTACCTTCAGTTTACAGGACAAAGCTGATGACATGTATATGTTACAATGTAGAACGATTACTTTGGGAATCTATTACCTCATGCTCACACCCATACATAAACTGTTTTATTCTTCCCTCCCTTTTGCCTTTTCTCAGGATGACTATCGGATCTGTATGGACTTTAACATTATTCGGAAAGACTCACTCCCCGTTTGCCCTGTGGATGCTTCAGGCTGCTTCACAGCGGAGGTGACAGATTTCGCAGGACAGTATGTGAAGGTCTGTAATCCATATGGCATAGAAGGGTGTCTGTTACTTCTGATTTGTCTCTATCATCATTTATAATTGTATTGTAATTTTAGGAAGTTGTTTTTATTTAGTTTTGTCATCACATAAAATCAGTAAAGATAGATGTTATCAGTTATGTTCAGAGGGTCTCATATCTTTAGAGGAAGCATGCTGAAATTTCACGGGGAGAGATCAGAAAAACTCCAGTTTATGCCTCATGAAGCAACTTTGTGACCTTGGGGTAATCATTTCAGATCGAAAACTTTATGACCTTAAATGTTGTGGAATGTACTTGAAAATTGCTTAAAGTTAGTTACTAAAAATAATAATATTTGTTATTTATGTCTTTTATTCGTAACAAGGTATCAGATTCTAGTAATCTATTGTTCCTAAGTATTATAGTATGTTTTAATGGCTAAATTTTATTTTATTTTTTAATAGGATGCTGACAAAAGTATCATCAGGACTTTGAAGGAACAAGGCCGACTTCTGGTTGCCAGCACCTTCACTCACAGCTACCCTTTTTGCTGGAGGTCAGAAGAAACAAAGACTGTGTTGTAGCTAGAGCTTCCAGTCTGTGCTTACACTTACTATATGTGCGCATTCCATCATATTGTGGTGTTCATCTCATTTCTATCCTTTAGAGTTGATTTGGGAAGCCACCTTCTTATTTCGTTTTTAGGAGAGTTGGGTTTTTTGTTTGTATTTTGTTGTTGTTTTGAGACAGAGTCTCACTCTGTCACCGAGGCTGGAATGCAGTGGCGCAGTCATGGCTCACTACACCCTCCGCCTCCCCAGTTTAAGCAATCCTCCCACCTCAGCTTCTGAAGTAGCTGGAACTATATAGGTGGTGCCATCACACCCAGCTCTTTTTTGCATTTCTTATAGAAATGAGGTTTCCCCATGTTGTCCAGACTGGTCTCAAACTACTGGGCTCAAATGATCCTCCCACCTTGTCCTCCCAAAGTGCTGAGATTTACAGGCATGAGCCACAGTGCCTGGTCTAGGAGAGTTTTATGAATGGCTAAAATTGTTGCTGTCCTAAGGAACTGTGTGAGAAAAATAGACCTGTACAAATCTGTTTTGTGTTGTGGCCACATTTTTTTTAGGATGAGAAACATCTCTAAAATTTTGTAACAGAATTTATTGAAAAATTTAATGTGATTTTAACGTTTACTGTAAGACCACGCTATAAAAGTCTGGGTGAAAATGAAGTGTTCGGTTGCATCATGTTTGGTTTCCACATTGCCTCTTCTATGCTGAAGTTGAAGTTGACATTGTTTCTTAGATAATTGTCACTAGCAGAACTTTTTTTTTTTTCTGGTCTTGTTCTTGTATTAGTTTTTGCCTTTCTTACTATTGTGGAAAGAGATGGCCAATTTTGAAGTCTTAGATGTTTTTATCTATAACAAAAATGAATATTAGCAGAAGGCCAAGTAAGTGATGATACTGTGAATAAGACATGAAAAGGCAGTCTTACCCTAGTGCCTACTATTGTCAGCCTGAGCAGCTATGTCTGTGTTTCTGCTTCCCCAGATCAGACACTCCTCTGATTTACAAAGCAGTGCCCAGCTGGTTTGTGCGAGTGGAGAACATGGTGGACCAGCTCCTAAAGAACAATGACCTGTGCTACTGGTGAGCAGTAAGATGTGTTTCTTCACAGTGTCTTTTGTCATGTGGTTAGTTAAGTGTGGTTTACACTTCCCCCAAGTTATAATTTTAATAACCATCTTTTATTGTGTATTATAATAGCTATCTTTTATTCTGTGTGTTTAGGAGCACAAAGTAATTCAAATAATGTTACATAACAGAAGTAACATCCTTCTTGTGATAAAGTATGTAAGGGAGTATTTTTCTTTTTAAACTCATTGGAAATGATAAACTACCATTTATTTGATTTATGGAATGAAATGACCTTGGAAAAATATGGCTATACTGCCAGAGTTTGCTAGCCTTCAATAATAGTCATTTTCGGAGTAAACATTATTTTCAGATACCTGCAAAACCCATTTGTACTTACTCTTGTCAGTCCTGCAGTGGATGATGTACCCTGTGCCTGACTGTATGGATAAGCTCCAAGCACAGAAGCCTTTGCTTTCCACAGCTGATATGTGTCCTGCAGGTGATAGCCCAAGAGGTATCATTTCAGCCTCTGGGTACGAAATGAAACAAGGCTTCAACCTTTGTATTTCAGATGAATATTTTCACTATGAGTTTTAAAAGTAATCACCACTCTTACTTCTCAGAAGGACCCAACTAGACTCTAGAAAACTGTATTTGAGTTTAGGAGAATAGGGAGAATCTCAGGGCAGCAAAGGAAATAGTTATAAACTGTAGCTTTCTAATATTTCTTAGCAGAGTGGTCCTGATTTCTCAAAAGACAGCTTTTCATTTTTAGAGCTAGTAAGCTAATTAGTTGCCCTAATGTGTAAGTTACTAGATATAGAATATTAGTAAGATAGCCTCGAGGGGGTGCAGGCATATAAACTGATCTTTGAAGTACAGGGCAGTAACTGCAGTGCCCAAGAGAAGAAGGGGAGGTCTGGTAGCCT
The DNA here is from genome assembly GCF_003255815.1 of Theropithecus gelada. NCBI lineage: Eukaryota > Metazoa > Chordata > Mammalia > Primates > Cercopithecidae > Theropithecus > Theropithecus gelada. The sequence goes on along the minus strand of NC_037683.1, from coordinate 105,427,534 downwards.
ACCCTGACTCAGCCTTGTGCCTGAAAAGGATTTCTGCAAAGCTGAACCTCAAGGAATGAAGAGTACTGGGAGTGGGAGGGATGCAAGAGGGTGGATGCAGAGGGGAGGAAGGCTTCGTGGCAGCGGGCAGGCAAAGCCAGTTAAGTGAGAAGGATTCTAGGGAACTTGCCTCATTGCCAGAGCCTGAAATTCAAGACCAAGGATGACCAGAGGAGACTGTAGAGAGGGCTGCTAGAGCAGCTACCAGTCTCCTGGCCTGTTGGCCTTTGCTTAATGAGTTCAGTAAAACTGCTATGGTGAGGACAATGTGAAGACTAGAGTTGTATGGGATGAGGCTGGCTAGAGTTAGGGTGACTGGTTAGAGGTATGTGGCAGCCGTACTCCAGTTGAAGAAGAGGACGTGGGAGGCCTGTGTGCTGTGGGGTTATCTATTGGATGTAGGTCATTGATGGCAGCACAAACTGTTGCGTATGCTGTGCTGTCCATTTAGAAGACGTTCTCTTTGCAGTGAGTGCCACGTTTCCAGAGTGTTGGGTCCAGAAAGCGTTATACAGAGGCTCCTGTGAATATTATTTACATTTTGGCTTTTTCCATGTTTGAATTACTGATGTTCTTACGTGATTGGTTGTGTGATCTGTTTATTGCAGGGTCCCAGAGTTGGTACGAGAAAAACGATTTGGAAATTGGCTGAAAGATGCACGTGACTGGGCAGTTTCCAGAAACAGATACTGGGGCACACCTATCCCACTGTGGGTCAGCGATGACTTTGAGGAGGTGAGGCAGGGCAGTATTTCCTTGTGTTGATTTTTGCTAAAGCATTTTGTTCATGAAATCTGAATGTGGTTTAAAAGAATAGGGTTTTTTTTTTTCTTTGCCCCTTTCTTATTTCTCTTTTTTCCTCTTTATTGCTTTCTATAATCATGACATAAGATAATCTGTTTTTAGGGTTTTTTTACTTTTTTTCCTTGAATTAACTGCAAGTTATAAAACTTTCTTCTGTAAAAATGAAAGGATACAATTTTCTCAGGGAAATCTACACTTTAAATGTTTTTTTCTTGTGTTTCTCTGTCTTTTCTTCCCCCTGCATTAAGGTGTGTTATTAGCTTATGGTTAAACTGACTTCATAGATGATGAAAAAAGAAAATTTGAAAAGAAATTTACCAAAGCATTACAGACCTTTAACTTCTAAAATCAAATGAATAAGAGGATGTGTGTGGATATATAGATGTGTGCATATACTATGTCCTCACTTAATGTCATGCAGAGGTTCCTGATAACTGTGACTTTAGGCCAGGTGTGATAGCTCCCACATGTAATCTCAGCACTTAGGGAGGCCAAGGCAGGAGGATTGCTTGAGGTCAGATACTTGAGACCAGCCTAGGCAACATAGTGAGGTGCCATCTCTACAAAAACGTTTGTTAAATTAGTGCACACCAGTTAGTCCCAGCTACTGGGACCTCTCTGTGACATTAGTTGAGGATTTACTATACAGATAGATCTCTGTGTTTGTCCTTCTGTCCAAAGCTGACAGCATTGTAGCAGTGACGAGCAGCAGCACCTGGGGACCTTGGTGAATCTCCCATAGGGACCTGAAAGGCAGCAGTGAAGTAGCTGAATCAGAAGACTTTTCAGGACTGAACAGGAAGGGCAGAGAAAGAGGTCACCAGTGTTTACTAGGAACAGAAGCTCCCTGGGTGAGAACCCACAGCAGCTCCTCCTGGTGTGGCCCTTATCAGATGATTCCTCCATTCTGAGTGCCCCAGCTAGCCCCATCTCTCAGCTCTTTACTTGGACATAATCCTAGCATCCTGTGGCTTTGTCTGATTGCTTTGATTCAGTCCAAGCACAATATAGTCATGTGCCACATAATGTCATTCAGTCAATGACAGACCACATATGTGACAGTGGTCCCACAAGATTATGATACCATATGGTTACTGTACTTTTTCTGTGTTTCATAATGTTTGGAAATTCAAATACTTCCTGTTTTAGTCTGTTTAGTGTTGCTACAAAGGAATACCTGAGGCTGGATAATTTATAAAGAAAAATAGTTTATTTGGCTTATGATTCTGGATGACTGGAAAGTTCAAGACTAGACATCTGCATCTGGGGAGGACCTCAGGCTGCATCCACTTATGATGGAGGGCTGGATAGGAGCCAGAGTATGCAGAGATCACATGGCAAGAGAAGAAACGGGGGCGGTGGGGTAGGGGCAGGCTCTTTTTAACAGTCAGCTCTCACAGGCGCTAATAGAGTGAGAACTAACTCACTGCATTAGTCTGTTCATGAGGGATCCACCCTGTAACCCAGACGCCTCCCATCGGGCCCCATCTGTCAATACTGCCACACTGGGGATTAAATTTCAACATGAGAGTGGCTGGGGACAAACCATATGAAAACCAGAGCACTTGCCATAGTGTTACAGTTGCCTGCAGAATTCAGTACAGCTACATGCTATACAGGTTTGTAGCCGAGAAGTAATAGGCTCCACAATATAGCCTAGATGTGTTTTAGGCCATCCCATCTAGGTTTATGTAAGTGTACTGTGATGTTTGCCTAATGAAATCACCCTAATAATGCATTTCTCAGAATTTATTCCTACCACTAAGTACTGTATAACTATAATTTAGCTCTAGCTTTTTCTTGAGAAGATTCTAGATTAGTGAGCCAGATTCAGGTGCCAGGAGGAAACTAAGATGCCTTAGAGAAATAATCTAAGATGTTTCACTTATGCCGGTTACTTTGACGATTTGCACATAATAAACCCTAATACCCATGGAGAGTATGGCTATGAATGTTTAAGATTCTCTCTAGGTAGGGACTCCCTCTGATGTTGGGTGGAAACAAAGGAGCGGTGTCAACCCTGGCCTCTTCAGAGACTAAGACTAAGCTGTGCCTTTCATGAGAGAGAAGCCACATTAGCGAATACTATCCTTCAGCCCAGAGTGGTGTGTTAATGTGCCTTTATAGAAAATCATCAGTCTCAGGCTGGGTGGCTCATGCCTGTAATCCCAGCACTCTGAGAGGCTGAGGCCAGCTGATAGCTTGAGTCCAAGAGTTTGAGACCAGCCTGGGCAGCATGGCGAAACGCTGTCTCTACTAAAAATACAAAAAATTAGCTGGGCGAGGTGGCGCCTGCCTGTAGCCCCAGCTACTTGGGAGGCTGAGGTGAGAGGATCACCTGAGCCCAGGAAGCTGAGGCTGCGGTGAGCTGTGATTGTGCCACTGCACTCCAGCCTGGACAATGGGAGTGAGACCCTGTCTCAAAAAAAAGGAAAAGGAAAATCATCAGTCTCTCTCACTAAACATGCATGTTACATAAATTAACTCAGTATGCTCTGTTTGGCTCTAAGGAGCTCCTGCTGTTGAACTTTGTTTTTGACAGGTAGTATGCGTTGGGTCAGTGGCAGAACTTGAAGAACTGTCAGGAGCAAAGATCTCAGATCTCCACAGAGAGAGGTCAGTTTCTAAATGTTCAATTCACTTCAGTTTTATCGTTCTCCTATTAAGACCTGATCTCTAGCAGATTACAGAGACACACATGGAAGACTAGCTTGATGAATTACTTTGGTGATGACTCATGTCATATGGCAGTATTGTGGCCTTTGTCTTGTGAAATGTGAGGTGAATGGTTCATAACCTTTGAGATGGAGGATTCATGGCGTGCTCTGAAAGCCTTTGAGAATTGCTGATGTTTCTGTTTGCAAGTGTGTATAATGTCTTGTCAGGGTTTTGTGTAATTAGCAATTAAACTGCAAGTTCTGTTATGCTTACAGTTAATAGAAATGGCTACTTTTCTGTTTGTTAGCGTTGACCACCTGACCATTCCTTCACGCTGTGGAAAGGGATCCTTGCACCGCGTCTCTGAAGTGTTTGACTGTTGGTTTGAGAGTGGCAGCATGCCCTATGCTCAGGTTCATTACCCGTTTGAAAACAAGAGGGAGTTTGAGGATGCTTTTCCTGCAGACTTCATTGCCGAGGGCATCGACCAAACCAGAGGATGGTATGCCCCCTTGTTCTTTCATCACATGTTTTATTGATTTCATTTTATTTAGGGAGTGTTTTACTAAGTCGCTGCCATTTATCTACTGGTTGATGGAGAGATTGTGGCAAGTAAGACAGGCTACATTCCTGCCCTCTCCCCCCAACCACCAAGCACGGACATTAAAGTGCCTTTTGAGTAGGAATCTCCCACTACAATAGGGCTGTAGTTTTACAATTTGAGTTATCTCCCTGGCATTTTGGAATATATATGTTATACTGGACATTTAAATGATAAAAAAACAATATGTGTTCTTAGCTTACGTCAGATCATTTACTCAAATGTTTAATGAGTATTGGCATAAAAGACAGTAGATTGGGTGCTAGAAATTTGAGGGGTAGTTGGCAATGTGCTGAGATATTGAGGCTAGCCTTATAAATCAACATTCTAAACAAATCCAGATTTTTTTAAATATACATATGGGGGAGGATTTGGGCATTGATTTTTATCTAATGCCTTATGTAAAGCAGTTCCTTAATTGGAAAAAGGTGAATTACTTTCTTTCCATGGATGGGCTTTGCTGGGCCAGGTTTTATTTACTTTTTTTTTTTTTTTTGAGACGGAATCTTGCACTCTGTCCAGGCTGGAGTGCAGTGGTGTGATCTCGGCTCACTACAACCTCCACCTCCTGGGTTCAAGCAATTCTTCTGCATCACCCTCCCCTAAGTAGCTGGGTCTACAAGCATGGACCACCACGCCCAGCTAATTTTTGTAGTTTTAGTAGAGACGAGGTTTCACCATGTTGGCCAGGCTGGTCTCGAACTCCTGACCTCAAGTGACTCACCCGTCTCAGCCTCCCAAAGTGCTGGGATTACAGGCATGAGCCATTGCGCCCAGCCCAGGTTTTAATTATATATTCATAGTAATGTTTCTGCAGGGGTATGTTTAAGGAATTGTTGGTGTCATTTTTTCTCTTTGACGACTTTGGGTAATCATTGAGTTCAAGTCTTCGAGTCCTGGAATGTGCTGTCTTCAGATTCCAGTCCTTTTTATCTATAGGAACAGCTACCCAGAACAAATTCTGTTTTTAGAAAGGGATAGATGCCTTACCAATGAGCTTGTTCCTTTGAGGAATAGCAAAGTCTGTTAGCTGGTAACAGTCCTCATGTGGGTCCCGTGTCCTTGCTGCCTGCCTCCTTCTCCATCCCTGAGGCCTGGGCTGCCTCTCCTGGGCACCAGGGCTCCTCCCAACTCTCCTTTAGAACTGGGAGGGATATCTGGTTCGGTGTTTATGTTAACCATGGGGTCTGGTCTCCTCAGCTCATGTCCCTTGATGTTCTTAGGGTGCAGGACTAGGTCAGAGAAGCAGAAGAGCATCACCCCCGGGAAAGTGGTCAGGGATATGAGTTCATTTGGGGAACAAGTTAGCTAGCACATGAATGAGGTACACAGCATTTTACAGAATAAAAGCATTTTCTAGTCTGCCTTATCACTTGGATGAGAGTGCATTTTGCATCTTTTGTCATCAAATTGTTTTTTCCATATGATCTTGTGCCAAATTCAACACCCATCCCTCATTTTCAGCTAGGTGCTTCTGGGTGGTCCTGAGAGGCCACCCAGTGCTGCCATGTGGCTCTCCACACAGACTTCCTGGGAGACCTGGTAACAGAGAAATGGTCAGTAAATCACTCCAGACCTTTATTTGGATGTTTTTTTCAAATCATAGACAGTAATTTGATTGGTCTCTGGTGGGTCCTGTGTCTCCGTTTTTTTTCAGTAACCAGTGTTAAGAATCATTGCTTTAAGTGATTATCAAGAAGTAAGACTTATCAAAAATAGAAATTCAGTTCAATGAATAAATACAGTTTCTTTCTTATGCTTGGACTTCATTTCTATTTTTATTGAACCATTTGGTTTTTTTTTTTCAGGTTTTATACCCTGCTGGTGCTGTCCACGGCCCTCTTTGGACAACCGCCTTTCAAGAACGTAATTGTGAATGGGCTCGTCCTGGCAAGGTAAGTCAACTTTGTTGTAGTGACAGGTGGAGCTCTGTCTCCTCTGTTTCTTAGGAAGGAGTGTGTGCGAGCAATCAACTTTGTTGTGATAGGTGGAGATTTGTCTCCACTGTTTCTCAAGAAGGAGTGTGTGAGAGCTAAGCCTGATGGAGGAGGAGGAACGGGAGGACTTTCAGATTGAGCTATTACTAGTAACAGTGCTACTAGTGATATGACTAGTAGTAAAATAGCATTTACTAAACTTACTATTTTATGAAGTACTTTTGTTTATAGATCTTGTTTAATCTGTACATCGGTCCTTTCATGTAGATTTTGTTGTCCTTTTTTTTAACACATGAGGAAGCTATGAGTTCTAGAGACCACAGGTGCCCAGGATCAAAGCTAGTGACAGCCACACTAGGCTTGACCCAGGTGCTCTGCCACCAGATCCCACTCTTCCCCTCATCTGAAACTTCCTCCCAGTGGGCATTGTTTCCTGCTTTTTAATTTTATAAGGAAGTCTCATTTTTCCTTTATTACCTCTAGTCATTAAGAATAAAAATAAATATAAATAAAAATTTCAAAATGAAATATTTACCCATAAAAATCCTGCTTTTTATGCTGTGTGAGGAGAAAGAGGATGTCACCTAACATTTTGTGCATCCTTATTTTTTTTGTACATCCTTATTTTTGCCAGGCCCCACTGTGTGCATTTTCACATTTTAACTCATTTTTCACATTTTAACTCATCCCCAGAACCATTTGGATGGGTCCTATAATTATCCCATTGTAACCTTTGAGGAATCTGAGGGACAGGAAAAAGCAGCTTGCCAAAGGACACACAGCAAATGAGTGATAAGTGCAAATTTTGAACCCAGGCAGTCTGCCTCTGTAGTATGTGTGCTGCTTTTTTTTTTTTTTTTTTTAATTGAAAATTGTTTTGAGGGCCGGGTGCCATGGCTCACGCTTGTAATCCCAGCACTTTGGGAGGCCACGGTGGGCAGATCACATGAGGTCAGGAATTGGAGACCAGCCTGGCCAACTTGGTAAAACCCCCGTCTCTACTAAAAATACAAAATTAGTGGGTGCAGTGGCACACACCTGTATCCCCAGCTACTGCAGGCTGAGGCACAAGAATCGCTTGAACCTGGGAGGCAGAGATTGGAGTGAGCTAAGATCACACCAGTGCACTCTAGTCTGGGTGATAGAGTGAGGCTCCATCTCAAAAAAAAAAAAAAAAGGAAAATTGTATTGGGATCATTGTAGATTTGCATGCAATCATGAAAAATAATAGAGATCCCTTAAATTCTTTGCCCAGTTTCCACCAGTGGTCACATATTTTGCAAAACTATGGTATATATCACAACCAGGATATTGATATAGCCCACCAGTCTTATTCAGATTTCCCTAGTTTTACATATACTTATTTGCTTATGCACATTAATGTGTATACAGCTATCACATGTGTAGGGTCTTGTATCCACCAGCATGGTCAAGTTACTGAATGAATTCAACATCAAAGGCTCATTTCCTACATTGCCTTCCCCTCCTACCTTCCCACTGTCATCCCCAATCCCTGGCAACCACTGTTTTTTTCTCCATCTCTAATTTTGTCATTTCCAGAATGTTATATAAATAGAATTATACGGTAACTAACTTGGGAGGATTGGCTTTTCTTTCTTTTTTTTGAGACAGAGTCTCTGTCACTCAGGCTGGAGTGCAGTGGCACGATCTCGGCCTCCCAAGTAGCTGGGACCACAGGCATGAATCACCACACCCAGCTAATATTTTGTATTTTTGGTAGAGACAGGGTTTCACCATGTTGGCAGACTGGTCTCGAGCTCCTGAGCTCAGGTGATCCACCTGCCTCGGCCTCCCAAAGTGCTGGGATTACAGGCATGAGCCACTGCACCTGGCTGGCTTTTGTTCAATCCACATAATTCCATTGAGATTTCAGATGTCTGCACATACCAATAGTTCATTCCTTTCCATGGATAAATAGCATTCTGTATTATGGATATGCCATGCTTTGTTTGATCAGCTACCTCTTGAAGGACATCTGGGTTGCTTCTAACGTTTGGCAATTGTGAATAAAGCTGTTGTGAACAATTGTTTATAGGTTTTTATGATAATGTAAGTTTTCATTTCTCTGGAATATATTCTGACACATCTTTCTGCTTCAGTCTGCCCCGAAGCTTCCTCATGGACTTACTATGATATTCAAAAAGAAGTTTGCAAATATTAACAAAATATCTTACCATTGTACCTTAACACTGTTTGTTTGTTTGTTTTTGTTTGTTTGTTTTTGGAGACAGAGTCTTGCTCTGCTGCCCAGGCTACAGTGCAGTGGCGCCATCTTGGCTCCCTGCAGTCTGCCTCCTGGGTTCAGGCAATTCTCCTGCCTCAGCCTCCCCAGTAGTGGGGATTACAAGTGTGCGCCACCATGCCCAGCTAATTTCTGTATTTTTAGTAGAGACAGGATTTCACCATTTGGCCAGAATGGTTTCGAACTCCTGACCTCAGGTGATCCGCCCACCTCGGCCTCCCAAAGTGCTGGAATTACAGGTGTGAGCCACCATGCCCGGCCTGTTAGCACTAACTTCTGTCTAAGTTACTCCTTCCCATTTCCTTTTGTATATTCCTGTTTGCAAATGATTTGTATCCTTATATTAAGGTCGTATGTGATACTGACTTACTTAATTGGCATCTCCCTTTTGTTTTACAAGTGATGGCCAAAAAATGAGTAAACGGAAAAAGAATTATCCAGATCCAGTTTCCATCATCCAGAAGTATGGTGCTGATGCCCTCAGGTACAAACCAGTGCTTTGCCTTGTGTGTATCTGTTGTTTTTTTATGTAAGCATCTCTTATACTGTTGGTCATTATTCTTAGATTTGGTTTATAGTTAGGTTTTTAGCAACATATCTCTGTTATTTGGATGTTGTGTTGGTATGGTTGTTGATTTTAAACCCCCAAAATAGTTTTCTAAATAATAAAGGCATTTTTAAACTATAGGTCTATTTGAGGAAGAGAACCTGTGTTGGGTGTTGTTGAGTTGTCCAAGTCCTCCCCAGGCTAGATGCTGATTGCCTCTGCCGTACTTTCTTTCTAGGTTCCCTGTCTTGTGGATGTTAGAATTCTCTTTCATCATTTATTTTACTTTTGTGCTTACAGAGCCATATGAGATATATCTATGCTAGAGGTAATAAAAAACTAATATTAAAAAGCTTTTGGAGAAATTAGAGCCACTGCTTGAGGTAGCTATAATCATGAAATCACACAGTGTTCAAGTTGAAAGGGACCTAGAGATCTTGTTCAGCATCCCTATGTCCTAGGCATGAGACCAATGCCCAGGCCTGTGACTCAGCACTTTCACACAGTACCTGTGTTGCCCAGGAGCCATTAGTGGAGCTCACCCCCAACTCTCCACTGTCTCTTAGACTCACCCTTGGCACCGCTGGCCATTTGGGCTGGGTAATTCTTTGTGGTGGTAATTCTTTGTAGGATGTTTAGCAGTATCCCTAAGCTCTGGCCACTAGATGTCATGACTGTGCTGTGTGAAGGCACCTCCTTGTGAGTCCCTCTCTCTGCAAGCAGCGGATGTGCAGGTCGTGTCCATGGGAGGGAATCAGTGGCTTTTGACAAGGACCAGGCCAGCCTTCCTCTTAGTGCTGGTGTACCCCATTGGTCCTGCAGTGAGAGTGGCATAAGATGCATTTGTGTGCTATACAGTGCCATATTTTGGTGTCAGATTATATATACCTTTTATAATTTGGTAGGTCTCTTACAGAAAGTGAGAGTGAGTTTTGTGAGTTTTAAATTGACCACCCAAAGAGTATTTATAGTTTCCCCCTTTTGTAGAAAATGGGACTGATTTTCATCTTGCTGTCTCAATATGTCAAGTAGTAATAATTGATTTACTGTCTAAGTACCTTTTCTAATTTTTCTCCCTCTTCCAGATTGTATCTGATTAACTCCCCTGTGGTGAGAGCAGAAAACCTCCGCTTTAAAGAGGAGGGTGTGCGGGATGTCCTTAAGGATGTACTGCTCCCATGGTACAATGCCTATCGCTTCTTAATCCAGAACGTTCTGAGGCTTCAGAAGGTATGGGCTGTACAGGGCTGCACGTATACCTGCCGAGTCTCCATAGCGCTCCCTTCACCAAACTGTGAGAGACTTCAGGGCTGCTGTTCTCTGCTGCCTGATGTTGGGGTAACTTACAGCCATGGGGAGGTCATACATGCAGGTACAGAAGGGATCTAGGGTCCGGGCTATGCCGAGACCTTGGGCCCTAGCCTGCAAAAGAGTTATGTCATATAGTTGTTTAGTCGACCAGTTTTTTAAGGCGGAGTCTCAGTCTTGTCACCCAGACTGGATTGCAGTAGCACGATCTCGGCTCACTGCAACCTCTGCCTCCTGGGTTCGGGCACTGCCTCAGGCTCCCCAGTAGCTGAGATTACAGGCACCCACCAGCATGCCTGGCTAATTTTTTGTATTTTTAGTGGAGACTTGGTTTCGTCATGTTGGCCAGACTGGTCTCGAACTCCAGATCTCAGGTGATCCACCCTTCTTGGCCTCCCAAAAAGGCTGGGATTACAGGCATGAGCCACTGCGCCAAGCCTAGTCAGCCGGTTCTTGATTCCGGAAACACCATGTTGAGTGAGACACCCCTCCCTTTATGGAACCAGTGGAGTGGGAATTGGGAGAGGTAGTAAAGAGTCAGCTGCTTTTAGAGAGACCACCCAGTGAAGGCGGAGTCACAGGCTAGCTAGGGCTGGCCACTTGAGATGGTTGGTCAGAGAAGCCCCCTCAGTGGGGTGGCATTTGGGCTAATCTGAGAGTGATAGCAGTTCTTGATGGAGTTTTCAGTGGGTTGTTAGGGTCACAAATAACAGTCGTGAGATATGTGGAAGTGTACTTCAAGGGCAGTCACCTCCACGCGCGGGATTACTTTCTCACCTCAGAAGCCCTTGCTCTAGAGCCACCTTCCATGCCCCACAACTGACCACTGTCAGGGGCCATCATCACCTTCGTTGCACATGTTCCTGTGTGGGCTTTCAAGACCTGATTTGGGGTCAGGGATCCGATACTGCACATCTGATCTCCAGCACCTTACAAGTAAAATTGCTTGTAAGTAAATAACTGTTGAATGAAAGTGAGATGTTATTCCTGCTTGAGCAGTTCAAAAAGCTGGTTGGAAAAGTGAACTCTTGCTATCCCACTCCAGCAGGCAGGTCACTTCCTTCTCCTCTCCTTGGTCTCTGGTTGTTCTGCTAAAGAGGACACATCTTGTTCGCCTGAGGCTCTCAGAGTAACCTTTCCCCAGGAATTGAGAAGGGCAGTCATCTTCCCCAGGATCCCAGCTTTCCTCCTCTCTGCAGCCCTGCCACCTTTCCTGCATGTGGTTCTCTGCCAAGTAGGGCCCACAGTCCTTGGGCAGGTGCACTCTGCAGGCCTCCACTGGTGTGGGACTCGGGATTACAGGCGGGGTCAAAGCTCCCTACAGCCAGGGCCCATCTGAACATACCAGCAAGACACAGACTCCACGATCAGGGGCTTAAACCCAGAGGAAGAGTCACATTATCACTGCTCTGCCAGCCTGGTTGTGGTGCTGCCAGAGAAACAAAGCAGGACGTGAGTTCTGTTTGTGGAGCAAGGACTTAAGATCAAGGAGGATTTTGCAAAGCAAAAGGAGTGGGATAGAACTTTCTGGGTAAAATGAACAGCCTTAGCATGGAAATTGTTTTCCAGTACTCATTTTCAGTTTGTGGACAATCATTCAATGCTAGACAGGTTTACTGTCCTTCCTTCCTGAGGTTTAAAGTAATAACCCTACACTTTCTGACAAGATTTTAGAATATCTCTCAATTCATAATTACTCTTTGGTGCAGAGAAGTAATGTTTTCCTAAACTGTCTTCAGTTTACTCAAAAACATGATTAATTAATTGAGGGGTTAATGTCCCACGTTGGTGCTTATCTTGAAAATATTGCTAAAAATCAGAAATTCACATTGCCAGTAGGGTCTGGGATTTTTTTCTTTTTGTTTAAGTGATTTAAGAAGTTTATTTCCTCATAGTAACTTTCTTCCCAAGTGTGCAAGTGTTTCATTAATTGTTCATTCCTAGGAGGAAGAAATAGAATTTCTCTACAATGAGAACACTGTTAGAGAAAGCCCCAACATTACAGACCGGTGGATCCTGTCCTTCATGCAGTCTCTCATTGGCTTCTTTGAAACTGAAATGGCAGGTGAGTCTCTCTTGGTCTGTCCTCCCAGGAATAAGGACTCTTCTCTTTGTAACTGCCCTTTTGATATTTAATAGTGGAAATATTGAGAGATACAGAAAATTAACTGTTTCCTTTTACCTCTCATATAGTTTTGTTAAGGCTTGTTAATTGTCGTGATGCCTTTGTTTCAAGACCCTGCGGACTTCTGGCCTGGTGTGGTGGCTCACGCCTGTAATCCCCAGCACTTTGGGAGGCCAAGGCAGGCAGGTCACCTGAGGTCAGGAACTTGAGACCAGCCTGGCCAACATGGCAAAACCCCGTGTCTACTAAAAATATATTTAAAAAAAAAAAAAAAAGTTAGCTGGCCATGGAGGCAGGTGCCTGTAATCCCAGCTACTCAGGAGGCTGAGGCAGGAGAATTGCTTGAACCATGTGGGAGGCGGAGGCTGCAGTGAGTCGAGATTGCACCACTGCCTGGGCAACAAGAGTGAAACTCCATCTTTAAAAAAAAAAAAAAAAAAAAAGCCCTGGGGAATTCTGTGTTTAGGGGTGTCCTGGCGGTCTCAACACTCCACAGAAGAGCTTTGGAGCTGGATAGCCATGGGTTCAGAGCCCAGCTCTACCACTTGTTCCCAATCCAGAGAGTTGCCTAAAGTCTGACCATCAATTTCCTTTTTTTTTTTAATGGATAGATAGTAGATGTATGTATTTATGGGGTACAGGAGATATTTTTACATAGGCGTACAGTGTGTAATAATCACATCAGGGTAAATGAGATATCCATCACCTCAAGCATTTATCATATCTTTGTGTTGCAAACATCCCAATTATACCCTTCTAGTTGTTTTTAAATGTACAAGAAATTGTTGTTGACTGTAATCACCCCATTGTGCCATCAGATGCCACTGTTACTCATTCTATCTTAACCTTCAGTTTGTTTATCTGCAGAATACCCAGTAGTGTTTGTAAGGCTTGAGTAGAGACGATTTCCATAAAGTAGCTGGCAGATAATAGGTACTCAATAAATAATACTTGTTATTAATGCATTTATAACTTATTTTTAGGTCTATTTTCTTTACTAAATAGTCCCCTTCTTTTCCAGAAAAATTAGAAAAGTCAGAAGAGCAATAATGAAATGGACATTTTGCTGTATTTCTATTAACTAACAACAGTGAGTTTGTTGGGTAATTTTACAGAGATTCAAAAAGTACGTTGCGTTGGCTTCCTTAAGGTTTGAGATAGTCACAACCGTAGGTCCAGGTGAGAAATCTGGGACACCTCAGACAATCCGTTAAAGTGGGTGGGCAGAGGCCCTGGGTCACAATGAGGGCCAAAGAGGGCAAGACAAATCCACCCTCACAGGGCTCTGTGGTTCCTGCTGCTGTTGGGCAGGAGCAGTGGCCGCCACAGACCTGGGTTTCACCATTAGCCTAGATGCGGTCACATGCTGCTCCCTGGAGTGGGCAGTGCTGCCCCACTTAGCACAAAAGGACTGCTAAAGGATTTATCCACCTTGTTAAACATGTGGAAGGATCACGACAGTCCAGCTGTCGCTCAAATAGACATAGATGAAGATGGAAGTGAGTGAGGCTGATTGCTGCCCTGGTGAAGGTGCTGGGAGCCCAGCACACTCTCCCCAGACATGCGCACACCTGTGTCTGCTTTTCCCTCCTGAGTGATACGAGTGGGCGGGAAATGTGGGGATTGTTGCCCGAGCCCCTTCAATATTTGGGCACCAGCTGCCATGACCTCCTGTGAAGCTGGGTCTGGAGAGTGTGCATCCTGGCTGGAGCCTGGTCTGCCTGGAAACTAGAGGTCGGCAGCCATGTTTTGTGGGTCGTGTTTAAGTCCCAGCTCTGCCAGCCTGTCAGCTTCATGTCCTCCACTCCCTCAGCAGCACTGTAGGTGTGAGAGGACCTGCCTCACAGGGTGGTGGTGGCCTGGGTAGTGGCTGCTGCTGTTATCCCCGTGTGTTGCGTGTTTATTCTTTGTATGTGGGGTTCATTTGGGTTCATTTACTCCCTCAGAGTTGAAACCAGGACATAGGAATGCCCCGTGTGTTGTATGTTTATTCTTTGTATGTGGGGTTCATTTGGGTTCATTTACTCCCTCAGAGTTGAAACCAGAACATAGGAATGCTGAGCTTCCTGGAAGATAAAAAGTGCCGTGAACCCTAGAAATCATTTAGACAGGACTCAGTTACTGAAATCACCTGTGGAAGAAAGTGTGACCAACTAACAACTCTGGCCTGGAGCTCAGCCCACCGGCACCTGAATTCTGGTCTTTGTGAAAAGCAGCAGAGAGCAGCTCTGCCTGTTGCAACTTCTCATGTCTTAGCCTAGACCAGAAGCCTCGTTAACACTCCCTGGACTCTTTGCATTATTATAAGTTGTATTTGTTTCTAAGTGGGTTGGTCTTATTCTTTTTGTTTTTGGTGTTTGTTTTTATGCAACAAAGAGTGTTAATTAAAGGGGAGGTGAATGAGAATCCTTAAAATAAGGCATGCCTCAGACACAATTGGCTAGACACCCTTTCTTTCCTACTTGATCTCTGAGTTTCTCAGGGAACCCTTCAAATCCTCCTAATGCCTCAAGACCTTCACTCCCTCTGTTGCTGTTTTTACTCAACTGTTTTAATGTTTAGAAGGCCAGTTCTATTTTATTCATAGCCTGTGTCAGAGTTTCTCAACTGCCGCACTGTGGACAGTTTGGGCCAGATCATCCTCTGTGGTGGGGCTGTGCTGTGCATTATAACTGAGGAGCATCCCTGGGGTCCACCCATTAGATTCCAGTAGCACCATGCTACCCTCCTAGTTGTGACAAGCAAACTGTTTCTCCAAACATTGACAAATGTTTCCCGCAGGGCAAAATTGCTGTTGTTTGAGAATCACTGGCCTATGCTGTGCCTCTTAACATCTGGTTTGTGCTTTTTGACTTTTAGTTGAAGTACAGTGTAATACAATGGAAAGAAGTTGGGCATTGTTGATGCTGTCAAATTGCACAACTCCGTGTAAATGGCACTTCCTACAGTTGTGTAGTGGACAGCCTTGGACTTTGATCCACACATACTGGAATTTTTGCCTTTTCTCACTGACCAGTGGGAATTCGCATGTGACTCACATGGTGGTTTTTTTGTGTGCACCCCTAAACACCCTGACTGCCGTGTAGCACATCCTCAAACAGTCATGTGATTGCTTCATTTTGGTTCTTTTCTCCTTAGTAAGTAGAGGCCCTTGGATGGAAGGAGCTGCCCATTCTTTGTTGTATCCAGCCCTCTCCCCACCGCAGATGCCTGGTAACTCACTTGCTGCCCGATTGACTTGTCTTACTTTTAGCTTACAGGCTTTATACTGTGGTGCCTCGCCTGGTCAAGTTTGTGGATATTCTGACCAATTGGTATGTTAGAATGAACCGCAGAAGATTGAAGGTAAGTGCAGACTGCTGTTGGGAAAAGCAAAAAGTGTATGAAGTTTGAAAGTAGAAGAAATATGAGAATAGCCAGAAGGGAGAGGAACATTTTCAAATGCTCTCAGTTTTTGAAGCTTTGTTTTTCTTTTTCTTTTACATTGCATTTTAACTGTATTTGTCGTTTGAGGGATGGGGATCTATAAATTCTAAAAGTCATTTGCATTATTTTCACAACGCAATTATGTACATGTTATATTGGAGGGAGAATGTCAGGGCACAAACAGGACTACACCAAGCAGACCTCTTAAAATTCAAAATAAAATCATGCAAATATTTTATAAAAATAGTGGCAGATACGACTTTAATGTTGAGAGGGGTACTTCCTTTTACCACAAGGGAGTCAGTTATTTGCTCTGTACAGAACTCCTGTAGCTGTTGGGGGTTTGGGATGAGCAGAGCATAGGTCCTGGTCTCAGGACTTAAGCCAGGTACGTAAATAACAATGATGCATAGTAGAGAGAGCGAGGTCTCTTTACTGTAGGCCCAGTGAAGGCTCCCACTACCCATTAGATATGTCTTTCTTTTTCTTTTTTTTTTTTTTTTTTTTTTTTTTTGAGATAGAGTTTCACTCTTGTCACCCAGGCTGGAGTGCAGTGGCATGATCTCGGCTTACTGCAACCTCCGCCTCCTGGGTTCAAACGATTCTCCTGCCTCAACCTTGTGAGTAGCTGGCTCCTGCCACCACGCCTGGCTAATTTTTGTATTTTTAGCAGAGACAGGATTTCACCATGTTGGCCAGGCTGGTCTCAGACTTCTGACCTCAGGTGATCCACTGGCCTCAGCCTCTCAAAGTACTGGTATTACAGATGTGAACCACTGTGCCTGGCCAGTCATGTCTTAAAATGCATTAATAAAAGCCTGTAACACAACTGTAATTTCATTTTTGCACAGATGTATCTCGAAGGACATATGCTAAGATGCTTACAGTAGTTGTCTCTGGATCACTTAGTTATGGTTGAAATTTTTTTATTATCTTTGTTGTTCCTACAATGAATTGGTATTTTTTTTTAATACACAGTGTATACTTTTTTAATATAAGAAATCTTATTTAAAGGTACTTTAAAGTTTTCAGTTAGCAACTGTTTCTGTCTGTTGTGGGTAGATCCATTCTACCTTCAGCTTTCGGGTCCTACAGTTAAGCTTTGCTTTCCTATCAGCTTACCTCAGGTGGGGATAGTCAGTGGAACAGCAGGTGCACATCCTGGCCAGGCCTCCTGCACTGCCCTGCAGGGCCACACTGATGGCACCGACCCTAGATGGCCTGTGGTCGTGGCCCTTTCTCCTTTCTCTGTCTCTTGTCCTGTCTGTATGCTGCATGCTCTTTGAAGATTGCCTCTTTTTAATAAACTTATTTTTTTAATGATAAACACTTTAGCAGTTTAATGTTTATGTCTCCTTTTTATTCATTAGGGTGAAAATGGGATGGAGGATTGTGTCATGGCCCTAGAAACCTTGTTTAGTGTTCTGCTTTCTCTTTGCAGACTTATGGTAAGATGATTGCCTTCTTTCTAGTACCCTTTGGCCTATGGGCTGCCTTCGGCACCCACTTGCTGCAGTATCCTCTGTTTATATCTATCCTGTATTATTCTGCCAAAAATAGAAATGTAAGTTTTATAACACCTTATAGCTCTAGTTCCTTTTCAGAAATCTTGTTAGCTTTATACATGTTAAGTAAGGACTAAGAAATACTAGATTCTTTCTTACAATCTCTGGCAGTACAATATATGTCAGGGCCCTTGGCTCTAGAACGAGGATCTACAGTTCAAAGTAAGACATAGCTCATCTTAATGTGGATTGCCATAATTGTTAGTAATGGGGAGGTTCTTCAGCTAATACCTGTCTGAGTAAATGTATATATATATCACAAACAATACTTTAACTTAGCATTGAGAGGAAGACATGCAAGTAGTTGTTTGATATATGTTCCTGTCAGGTCAGATATTAGTTAAATAATATAAAAGTGAAACGGCTCCAACTTTAGTTCTTTTTATCCTGTTTCTGCTACTCCATGTTACAAGACTCCTATTTATTCCTTAACCGAACGAAAATCTGCTTTGTACAAGGTCCTGTGCCTGGTGCTCTCCATGCCTGATCTCATCACCTTCATCCTGTGAAGCAGGGGATATTTTCCCCAGTTTACAGATGAGGTTTCTGAGGTTTGGGACAGTCAGTCCTCTGTGCATATTGACTTGGCTGATACATCATTAGGTGCTCCTCTTTCTGTTTTAGACATCCTTCAGAATTCTAGAGGTGCTTTGGGTTTTTCTAGCTATAGTCCTGCAGCTATGCTTCAGGGATATGAGGCCATTTCTCATTCACAGAGCATGTTTTGTAGCCTCATGCCCCTTTTGGTGCATATTACTGTGTCATTCTCTAACATGTTTAGTTGTTTCTGAGTATAAATGAGATAAGTTGTTGATGACTGACATGATGTCCTGTGTGTTCATACAGGCTCCCTACACACCTTTTCTCACTGAATTGATGTACCAGAATCTAAAGGTGCTGATTGACCCTGTTTCTGTTCAGGACAAGGACACACTTAGCATCCACTACCTCATGCTGCCCCGTGTTCGGTAGGAATCAAATAGAAATAAGCCTCACCTGTGCCAAGGAGGGGAGATTTGCTCAGGCATGTTGGGGAGAGGAGGCATTTCCCTGCTTCAGCTCCATCTGTGCCTTGCCTCCCACCCCAGCTGACATGAACTCCTCAGGCTGCAGGATGGGGCCCACTTTGGTACATGGTAGCAGGGATGCTTGGTGTGGAACCCCTTTGTAGAGCTGCAGCAGGTGGGGTGTGGGCATGACCCATGGGGGCCCCTTGGGGAGGTGCCGGGTGCTGAGCGGCAGGTACTGCACCGCCCTTCCCCCGGTGCTTCACCAGGAGGGCCTAGCCACCCTTCTCTAGCCTGACCCTCTTCCTCTTTTATGCATGCCTAGTACCTTCAATTTTCTCCTTTTAAATCTAATCTCTTTCATATTCCTACCTCTACCACTCAGAGAAGAATTGATTGACAGGAAAACAGAGAGTGCAATGTCTCAGATGCAATCTGTGATTGAACTTGGAAGAGTGATCAGAGACCGAAAAACCATTCCCATAAAGGTTTGAAATTTTACTTCTATTTTACATGGCACAGACCTAAATAATTAAGTCTTTGAAATGCTTTCTTAATATAGAGAGCTTCCACCAATGGCCTTCTTCCTTTTCTGCAGTGAGAGTGTGAATGACTTAGTACTAGCCCAGCCTGACTAGTCTAGAGCTTGAGATTCAAATAAACATTTAATATTCCATTTTTCTTCAGTTTAGAGGACTGGCTGCTGAGTGAACTTTCCCCTCCCTTTTCCTCCTAGTATCCTTTGAAAGAAATCGTGGTTATCCATCAAGATCCAGAAGCTCTTAAAGATATCAAGTCTTTGGAGAAGTATATCATTGAGGTAAGGTAGATGATTTGTCTGTTTTTGGTACAGAAAGGCTTAGAACATTATTTTGATGAAAAATCCTCAAAGTACATAATGACCGTATAATTTATTTTTATTAGTATATTCATAACAAATGTAATAATCCATGATATTTTACACTGTGCTTGGAATCAACATAAATTTGTTATAATTCTTTTAAAAATATTTCAAGATCAATGAATTTCTTTACCTATCATCTATCATCTTCATTCACTTCCCTGAAGTTCTCTTCTGTTCTGTTCTTCTCTGTTCTGTCCTTTCCTTTTTCTTCTCCTTTACTTTACTTTTCTTTCGACAGAGTCTCTCACTCTGTCACCCAGGCTGGAGTGCAGTGGTGCCTTACCACAACCTCCACCTCCTGGGTTCAAGCAGTTCTCCTGTCTCAGCCTCCCAAGTAGCTGGGATTACAGGCACTCACCACCACGCCCAGCTAACTTTTGTATTTTTGGTAGAGAATGGGGTTTTATCATGTTGGCCAGGCTAGTCTCAAACTCCTGACCTCAAGTGATCTGCCCGCCTTGGCCTCCCAAAGTGCTGGGATTACAGGCATGAGCCACTGTGCCTGGCCTTCTGAAGTACTTTTTGATAACTACCAAAGAAACTTTGTTCCTCCAAATTATGCAAGTGACAAGTGACCTCGCATGTAAAAGTCGAAGCACTAGCATAGTGAGCCTCTCTCCACCCCATCTCTCCCTGGAGTCTCACTTCCTGGCTACTTCATGATTTATTTAATTACTCTCCTGTTGTTTGAAGTTTAGGTTTCTGATTACAAACAAAAGCTATGTGTGTATATATATGCATATATCAGTGTATGGATATTGGATAGATTCCAGAAGTGGAGTTTTGGGGTCAAAGTTTAGATTATAGTGTCAGTTGTTTTCCTAAACATTTTTATTCCATGATATTTTAAAACATCTTTATTCCATGATGTTTTAAAAACAAATATGTTTTACCTTATCTTCTTTGTGATGATACAAAACAAGTATTTTTTTAAAATTTCATTGTTTATTCTTTTCACAGGTAATATTTAAAATCATTATTGTAGAAAATGTTAATTTCTACATTTGGTTTTCAGTTGCTTGAAAATTCCAGAGAATATTAGAAACCAAAAGTTAGATTGTAAATTCTGAAATTAGTATCTGTGGATATACATAAAATATACATTTTTTTTTTTTTTTTTTTTTTTTGAGACAAGAGTCTCACTCTGTCACCCAGGCTGGAGTGCAGTGATGTGATCTTGGCTCACTACAGCCTCCATCTCCTGGGCTCGGGTAATCCTCCCACCTCAGCCTCCCAAATGGCTGAGATTAGGCATAATAGTACAGGCTTTTGTAGAAATGGAGTTTCGCCATGTTGCCCGGGCTGGTCTCTAACTCCTGAGCTCAAGTGATCCTCTTACCTCAGCCTCCCGAAGTGCTAGGATTACAGGTTTGCACCACCACATCCAGCTGAAAATTTTAAAAATTAATTACTTCATTTAAAATGAGATTAATTAATGTAGCCAAATATCATGGCAAAACTAACCATTCCGTATTATTTGCTTCAAGCTGTTGTTCTCATTTTCCCATCTGCTGCTGCACCATCATCATCCCTGCCGCCTCAGTAGTTCTCATTTTCCCATCTGCTGCTGCACCATCACCATCCCTGCCGCCTCAGTAATCCTCAGTAGCATGACTGAAGCATGAAGTGTTCTGTCTAACTGATCTTCCGCTTAGTTGAGAGTTAACCTTGTGGTTCTCTGAAATTGCTTGCACAGAGGTTACCTCTGAGGGCTGAAGTTTATATTTCTGGTTCTGGAGTCCTTTTTCTGTTAGGCTCAACTGTCTTGATAGATCTTCATAACAAGCATTTTCTTCTTACCATACAAGTCACTGCTTTTTAAACATATTTATAGAACTGTACAACCATACCACAGTTGTAGAACATTTTCGTCATCCCAGAAAGAAACCCAGTATTCATTAGCATTCACACACCATTTTCCCCTCAATATCTGACCATTTCCCGGCATCCACGGACCTATTTGCTGTCTCTGGATTTGCCTTCTCTGAACATTTCATATAAGTGGAATCATACAATTTGTAATATTTATGTCTGGCATATTTCACCTAGCATAATGTTTCACATTAATTTGTGTTGTAGTGTGCAACACAATGTATGAGTGCTTTGGTCCTTCATATTGCCAAATATTCTATTGCATGTGTATGCCGCATTTTGTTTATCCATTCGCAGTTGATGGACACTTGAGGTGTTCTTACTTTCTGGCTCTTAGGAATAATGCTACTCTGGACATATGTTTTTGTGTAACATATGTTTCCATTTCTCAGCTTTGTTTCCTCTTGTGCACTAACTGTAGGAATTGAATGTTCGAAAAGTTACACTGTCTACAGATAAAAACAAGTATGGCATTCGACTAAGGGCAGAACCAGATCACATGGTCCTGGGGAAGCGTCTGAAGGGAGCCTTTAAGGCAGTGATGACGTCCATCAAGCAGTTGAGCAATGAGGAACTGGAGCAATTCCAGAAGACTGGTAGGTGTCTACATAGGCAAGGGCACCATTCATGTCCTCAGGCTGAGGGATATTTTTTAGGCTACTGTTTGACTTTTAATATCACTCACATCCTTTCCTTTTCTCTTTTGTTTTCTCTTTTCTTTTCTTCTCTTTTCTTCTCTTTCTTCTCTTTTCTCTCTTCTCTCCTCTTGACAGAATCTCACTCTGTCATCTAGCCTGGAGTGCAGTGGCATGATCTCAGCTCACTGCAACCTCTGCCTCCCATGTTCAGGTGATTCTCCTGCCTCAGCCTCCCAAGTAGCTGGGATTACCAAGAGATGAGAGCATAAGAGGAGAAAGTATTTGCCTATGCCTTTCCTGATACTGTTGACAGCTTGTGCACTATCACGCCTGGCTAACTGTTGTATTTTTAGTCAAAACAGGGTTTTGCCATGTTGGCCAGGCTGGTCTCTAACTCCTGACCCCAGGTGATCCACCCACCTTGGCCCCCCAAAGTGCTGGGATTACAGGTGTGCGCCACTGCGCCCGGCCATCCTTTTCTTAAATAAAACTTTCCTGTTGATAAAAATGTTTATTATAAATAATTCTTACTGTTTAGAAAGAAAACAGCTGGGCACACTTAGCCAGGTGTGGTGGTATGCGTCTGCTATCCCAGTTACTCTGGAGGCTGAAGTGGGAGGATCCCTGGAGCCTAGGATGATTTTGTCCTTACTCTCATGATGCTTGCTGACATTGAAGATTTGGGAAAATAATTATGGTTTTGGTAATTATTATAAAGGGAAAGTGTAGGGTAATATAAAAACAGTGTGTGGGGTACCTAGCCAAATGATGGGATTAGGAAAGGGAAATCAGCCCCATCTTGCCACCCCTATACAGAGCATTTCAGGGTGCCCAGAAATTGGCAGCTCTGCCATGATTAGAGTCATACATGGTCTGAGTATGGCTGTCTGACATCCTGTAACTATCCTGGGGCACAAGCTGTTTATTTTTAGGGCTTTCTCTGAAGTTGAAGATCATAAGCTGGGAGATGTCTTGAGAAGAGAGATTTGAGGATTCATAAATCAGATGAGTGGCTAAGGAAATTGGGGGAACTGTCCCTAGGATTCTCCAAATATTTAGATAGGATTAATAAAACATAAGACATTAGCAGCTAAAACTCAAGTTACTACTAGTTACTAATCAACTCAAAATATTAAAATAACAGTGTTACGAGCCTTCAAGTCACAAATCTAAATTGTTTCACCAGATAGCCAAAGCACCAAAAATTCCTGAGATAAACCTTATTTGAAATTGAAAGCCTAGTTTCTGAGTGGACTGTTCTGCACTGATGGAAAACAGGATCATCTTCAGAACACAGTGACAAAGTAAACATAAAAATGACACCCTGGTTCTCAGAGCCCAAGAAGGTCATCATCAGTGACGGCAGTGGGTCTCCCTGTCGGCAGGGGTGTTGTCATCAGCAGCTGTGCACATTTCTGCCTCCCTGGACAGGCGTGATGCTCAGTACTGAGCACTGCCTCCCTGGACAGGCGTGATGCTCAGTACTGCGCACTGCCTCCCTGGACAGGCGTGATGCTCAGTACTGAGCACTGCCTCCCTGGACAGGCGTGATGCTCAGTACTACGCACTGCCTCCCTGGACAGGCGTGATGCTCAGTACTGAGCACTGCCTCCCTGGACAGGCGTGATGCTCAGTACTGAGCACTGCCCGTCTCATTTTAGCCTCCCCACACCTTGCTCAGCAGGTACCAGAACACCATGTCATGCAACCAGCAAATAGTGGACCTAAGTTCACTTTCTCTGTAAAGACTGTGTTTTCTTCATTATGTCCTGCTGCTCTGTGTTTATGGTGAGCATTTGTTGCCTCTTGGTGCCTTCTCTTAGCTTTGTCATGTCTTTGGACCTGAGAATTTATATAAAACAGTAGATACTGGTGATGACTTAACTGTCTTCAAGGTAACATAGTGTAATCTAAAGAAAGTTTGTCCTATCTTGGCTACAACCATGACATGAGTCAGAGGGAAATGATCTCTTGAAGCCTCTGTGGCTTTGCTGTTGTGAAATTTTCATCAAGAAGGGGCATAATACATAGGTAGTGGGGCAGCTTGAAGAGGAGGGGAAGCTGATTAACAGTGTAGCTGCTTCTCCATAGGGACCATTGTTGTGGAAGGCCATGAATTGCATGATGAAGACATCCGCCTCATGTACACCTTTGATCAGGCCACAGGTGGGACTGCACAGTTTGAAGCACACTCAGATGCTCAGGTATTTTTCTGTTTCCTAGAACATTTCTTTACCAAGAGATGAGAGCCTAAGAGGAGAAAGTACTTGCCTATGCCTTTCCTGATTGTGTTGACAGCTTGTGTCAGGGTAAAAATAAACCAGTTACGTGGTTTAGATTGGCTTTGCTAAACTAATATATTATTATGCCCTTAACATATGCATTTGTTTAATGAATACATAAGCGTTTTGTGATTTCTACATGTAATTGTCCCAAGTGTGGGCTTACACAAAAATGAACCCTTTAAGACAAGTCAGTCAAGGACACCTGAAATTAAGCCAGTTCTTAGTATTCTACCTGATAAGTTATCTGGTAGAAATAAGTACACAGAGGGCGACTATCCAGAAATTGGTATAGAGGGAAAGTGGTCAGGGAACACCCCTTGAAGAGAATATACAGGCTGTTTTAGATTCCGGGGTCATTATTTTTTGCCATGTTGGAGAAGAGGCTATCGCTTTGCAGTCATGACCACACATCCCCAGTCAGCATAGTTGTTAAGATCTCACATGTGGGTTTGGGGATATTGCAGGGGTCCCTCTGTGCTTAGCATACCATGTGCAGGGGAAGGTAGAGCAGCACCTCCATAAAGGAAAGCCGAGCTCCTCAGTCCTTTACCCAGGCGCTTAAGTTAGATGTGTACAGAACTCTACATGGGAAGACAGTGGCAAGGAGTCAGAGGTATCATAGCTGGGAAAGAAGGCAGGGGAAGGCAAGAAGGGGGTTTCTAAACACTGACAGTGGGCAGTTCTTCCTCGTTACAGCAGGTGTTAGGGGCCTGAAAAGTTTACAAAAGTGTCATCATGTGATGTTTCTTGACATGGTTTACATGTTGTAGTGGCCCTGCACTGACTGGAGTTTTGAGTTTATCATCCATTTCATTACCTCTGATGCCTTTGTGAAGTGAGTCATTTCCTTTTTTTTTTTTTTGGAAACAGAGTCTCACTTTGTTTCCCAGGCTGGAGTGCAGTGGCGTGGTCTCGGATCACTACAACCTCCGCCTCCCAGGCTCACGCTATTCTTCCGCCTCAGCCCCCCGAGTAGCTGGGACTACAGGCATCCGCCACCACACCCGGCTAACTTTTTTTATTTTTAGTAGAGACAGGGTTTCACCATGTTAGCCAGGATGGCCTCGACTTCCTGACCTTGTGATTCACCAGCCTTGGCCTCCCAAAGTGCTGGGATTACAGGCGTGAGCCATTGCGCCTGGCCGAGTCATTTCTTCTCTGTTTGCTCAAAGGTAAATGAGATGAGGCCTAATGTACAAGTCTTTTGTAGAGTGTATTTTACTCTGCAATGTGCTATGTAACAGAAGTGGTACTGTCATTATGGCTACATCATAATCAGCAACCTTCAGCATAGATGAGATAGAAACTTTAACCTTAGCAAAAATATGGCAGTTTAAGTCATAAAAAGTTTCGTGGTCCATCGTATAATTTGTTTTGAGTCATTTTGACAAACCTGAAGATCACAGGGGTCATGGTATAAGAAAGTCACTTGGAGTTGACTGCTCTGAGGCATTTGATCCATTTTTTGTGGCCTGAAAAGCTGTGCTGCTCCAAGGGCTTCATGATTATTGATCTTACTTATTAGAAGAGTTGATACTATTTCTTAGATGGTCAAAAAGCAGAGTCATGTTAGGGGACTCTGATAAGAGGTGGTCCCAGGGCATCTCCTGTGAGCAGCGCCCTACAAAAAAAAAGAAGAAACAAAAACCTGCACACCTTTCTCCAGAAATGGAGGACTAGCTGATTATGAAGAAGTACCTGAATGATAAACTAG
Organism: Theropithecus gelada; assembly: GCF_003255815.1. Classification (NCBI taxonomy): domain Eukaryota; kingdom Metazoa; phylum Chordata; class Mammalia; order Primates; family Cercopithecidae; genus Theropithecus; species Theropithecus gelada. The sequence continues at coordinate 105,401,841 of NC_037683.1, read as the reverse complement.
ATTAATTTTATTGCTTTTGCTCATTTGTGCGAAAGAATAGTGCTGCATTATAGACTCTCAGGATTTAAATAACATTTTGCTGAATTGGGAAGAAGTGTTTCTCCTTATTTGATTGTCATGGTGTGCACTCTTCATCCCCACAGGCTTTGGTCCTCTTAGATGTCACTCCTGACCAGTCAATGGTAGATGAAGGAATGGCTCGGGAAGTCATCAATCGCATACAGAAACTTCGCAAAAAGGTTAGTCAGTCAGAGGCCGGGCGCGGTGGCTCAAGCCTGTAATCCCAGCACTTTGGGAGGCCGAGACGGGCGGATCACGAGGTCAGGAGATCGAGACCATCCTGGCTAACATGGTGAAACCCCGTCTCTACTAAAAAATACAAAAAACTAGCCGGGCGCGGTGGCGGGCGCCTGTAGTCCCAGCTACTCGGAAGGCTGAGGCAGGAGAATGGCGTGAACCCGGGAGGCGGAGCTTGCAGTGAGCAGAGATCCGGCCACTGCACTCCAGCCTGGGCGGCAGAGCGAGACTCCGTCTCAAAAAAAAAAAAAAAAAAAAAAAAAAAGGTTAGTCAGTCAGTTAAGAATAAGCTACCGTTTTAGCTTTTTGTTTGTTTTGGTTGTTGGGGGAAGATAGGAGAGGCAGGTAGTACAAGCCATAGTGATCAGTGCATGACAGTCGCTAATCTATAGTCATTTGGAATGTATTCTGCAGGAAAGGCACTCCTCTTCCTCTCCCCATGTGTTCACTCTCAAATTGTAGCTTTCAGCCAGCCTGTGCATTTTCCCATCCTTTTTTTATTTTTTTTTTTTTTGATCTCCGTTGGGCTTCTACAAAACAGCCCTTGTGGCTGGGGCAGAAGGTAATCAGAGGTGATAGTATCTTTGCAGAAGGGCAGAGGTGTAGTCAGCATAGACAGGCTTCTAGCTTAGGGGAGGTTCCCGGATCTGGACAGAGTTGCGTATTTTTTCCTTATTAGAGAGCTGAGGAATATGCACAGAGCTCATCTTGGAGAGCAGAGGGGCTGGAAAGCCCCTACTAGTGAGAGAATCATGAATTTCTTGCCCTGCAGAGGGCAGTGACAGCTACCATACAGCTTTTTTCCCAGACAGTTCAGGGTCTGAGGAAGCTGTTCCAGCAGGTAAGTGGGTGCTTATGATCTCTGAATCAGTTCAGAGCTTTGTAAGTGGGTTCTAAATTATTTCTTGGTTTCAACATTCATGAGGTACTGATTGTGCTAGGAAAAGAAACATGCCCTGTCCCCAAAGAGTGGTGAAAAGGACACAAAGCTAATCGTATACTGCAGTGCAGTTAGTCTTACAGATCACCCAGCAGGCAGGGAAGGGTGACTGCCCTTCTGTGATGATTCAGCATGAGATCCGTAGCCCTTGTTCTACAGTACCTTTCTTCAGTTCTGATTAATAGAATGTACTTCCCTTTTAAGATTTTCTGTGTGTGCTTTCAGTGCAGTCTGGTTCCAACTGATGAAATCACAGTGTACTATAAAGCGAAGTCGGAAGGAAGATATCTGAATAATGTTATTGAAAGCCACACAGAGTTCATATTTGCCACCATAAAGGCTCCCTTGAAACCCTATCCAGTTTCTCCATCAGATAAAGTCCTTATTCAAGAAAAAACACAGGTGAGTCCTGAGCTCTATTGAACTGCTAAAGAGTTTCAGATTAGGTTTGACTTTACGTGCTCATGTGTTGATATTCTGTCCCACAGTAGAGATTGGCACAGCTCTCAGTCTTGAAGTATTGCTCTGGACAGTAGTGGGGAGAGTCAGAGAGTGGAAGCCCAGAAAAGATGGAGCAGGGAAGGAAGACAGAACTGTTTTCACAACAGTTCTCTTGAGGAACATAGCCAGGAGGGTACATGAGCTTTGCCCGGAAATAAAATGGCTATGTGGGCCTGTTTTTTCTAAAACTAGGAAAGGCAGTGTGTGGATTCTGGTAATTATCATTAAAAGTAAACAGCAATTGGCTTGAGAAACATTTAACTCTTCTGGTAGTGGGTTCTCCATAAAAGTACAGTACCAAAAAAGAAAAATCACAGTAGCATTTCTGTTGTTACATCTAGGAATTTTAGATATACTTATGAAAGTATGATATTAAAGGTAGGGAAGATACTGGCTTATAACTTAGAAGTAGATCATTTAGGCTGGGCACAGTGGCTCACACCTGTAATCCCAGTTCTTCGGGAGGCCAAGTTGGGCAGATCGCTTGAGGTCAAGAGTGCGAGACCAGCCTGGGTGAAAGATGGTGAAACCCCATCTCTACTAAAAATGCAAGAATTAGCTGGGCATGGTGGTGCATGCCTATATTCCCAGCTACTCGGGAGGCTGAGGCAGAAGAATCACTTGAACACAGGAGGTGGGGGTTGCAGTGAGCCGAGATCGCATCACTGCGCTCCAGCCTGGGTGACAGAGCAAGACCCTGACTCAAAAAAAAAAAAAAAAAAAAAGTTGATCATTTAAAATGTATCTCAGTCACTTACTTAATCATTTTCTCCTGTCTCATTCTATGAGACAAGCAGGACAAGACAAGGAGGGGCTGACGGTGGCTGTTTATTTTTTCAGTGAGACGAGTTGCAGAGTAGTTTCATTTTCTATTTTGCATATTGTGTAATTATTTGACTTTTTTTAGTGAGCATATATTTTTAAGAGACCAGGATAAAAAGAGAAGAAAAATGGGATATAAATTGTAGCTTTTGATACTTTGAGTAATGAGATTGAATATGTTATGAGTTGTATACAGCTCTTGTTGTTACTGAGAAGTCACTGTGTCACGTGATGGTGTGGCACATTGCAGTCAGATGTCACAGTTACTCAGTCATATGTTCTCATGTGCTCAGTTGAAGGGATCTGAACTGGAAATTACACTCACCAGAGGATCTTCCCTTCCTGGTCCTGCTTGTGCATATGTCAATCTTAACATTTGTGCAAATGGCAGTGAACAAGGTAAGAGTAAATTTCATAATTTGTATGACTTTTTTTTTAGTTATATTTATGGATGTGAAAAAACAACCCAAAAAACTTATGGATGTTTTTAAGGGAATTGGAAGAATTATTTAATCATATTTAATAGGTAACTTTTTCTTCTTAACTGTCATCAAAATGAATTCACTAGGCGAGATGCAGTGGCTCATGCCTGTAATCCTACCACTTGTGGAAGCCAAGGTGAGAGGATTGCTTGAGGCCAAGAGTTCAACACTAACCTGGCCAACATAATAAGACCCTGCCTCAATTAAAAAAAAAAAACAGCCAGGCGCGGTGGCTCTCACCTGTAATCCCAGCACTTTGGAAGGCCGAGGCGAGTGGATTACTCAGGAGTTCAAGACCTGATCAACATGGTGAAACCCCGTCTCTACTAAAAATACAAAAATTAGCCAGACATGGTGGCAGGTACCTGTAATCCCAGCTACTCGAGAGGCTAAAACATGAGAATTTCTTGAACCCGGGAGGTGGAGTTTGCAGTGAGCTGAGATCACACCATTGCACTCCAGCCTGGGTGACAAAACAAGACTGTCTCACCAAAGAAAAAAGAAAGAAAAAGAAAAATGAATCCACTAAAGTAAATGATTGGACTTACGCTTGTGGAAGCATGAAGCAGATATAGTTTTCCCTATTCCTCCTGCTAAATACATCTAAACAGCCTGGACAGTATAGATAAAAACAAGCAGAAGAAGACTCGCAGATGTAAGGAAGAAAGCAGACCAGCTGAGGACCTTGTAAGCAAGTGACCTAAAAGTAGTAAGTTCTGGGTTTTCTTTTCTGCCTCTTACACTCAAACTTGGAACTTAAGAAGCTGCCAACCTGGAAGTGTCAAGTACAGACCAAAAAAAGCCTCAACAGAAATTCTGCTCCCTTGACAAAGGATCAAGAGATGGGCAGCCTAGCAAGACAGAAAATTTTGAAACAGTAACTGCTCTGCTCTAGCCAGATACCATAGAAAAAGCTATGGCCCTACCACCACCCACATCAGCAAAGGCCAAGTGGGGAGCCTGGACTTCACCCTTGCCAAGCTGAAGACCCCTCCCCTGTCACAGGGGTATCAGAGAAGACAAAGTAGTGAGCTAGGACTTTCATTCTAGTGGGGGGCAGTAACGAGCCCCTCTGCCTGGCGGCATCAGTGGAGGCCACATGGAAAGCCTAGATTTCCATCCCTTCTGGGCAGTAACAAGGCATCCCTCCCATTTACAAATGCGTGGCAGCAATGAGGCCACATACCACCAGCACCTCCTCTGCAGTGTCAGTTAAGGTATGCGTGAAACAGTTAAGGGCGTGGTGGCGGCGCCTGTAATCTCAGCTACTCAGGAGGCTGAGACAGGAGAATCGCTTGAACCCGGGAGGCGGAGGTTGCAGTGAGCCAAGATCGCGCTCCTGTACTCCAGACTGGGTGACAGAGTGAGACTGTGTCTCAGAAAAACAAACAGAACAAATAAAAGATTGGCAGGTTGTTAAAAACACACTCGCCAAGTATATGCTGTCTATGAGAAACTTCAAATATAATGATACAGGTGAGTTGAAAGTAAAAGGGTAGAAAAATACTATGCAAGCATTAATCAAAAGAAGCAGGAATGGTCATGTTTGTATTAGATGAAACAGACTTCAGAGCAAAGAAAATTACCAGGGGCATTAAATAATGATAGAAGTGTCAGTACACAAAGAAAACAGTGATCCTAAATTTATATGCATCTAACAAAAGAGCTACAAAATATATGAAATAAAAAGATACATTAAAGGAGAAATAGACAAATCTGTAACTATAGTTGGAGACTTCAGCGTACGTTTTTCAGTAATCACCTCACCCAAAAATAGCAGAATATAAATTATAAAATATAAATTATTTTCGAGCTCTCACAGAACTTTGCTAAGATACATTGTAACCTGGGCCATAAAACAAACCTCAACCAATTAATACAGTTGAAACCAGAGTGTGTTCTCTGACCACAGTAGAATCAAACTATTAATTAGTAATAGAATAATAAAAGGAAAATCTCCACACTAATTTAAACAACATACTTTTAAATTATCCATGATTAGGGAAAAAGTCTCAAGAGGAAAAGAAACATAGAACTGAGTGAAAAGGAAAATACGACATCAAAATATGTGGAATGTGGCTAAAGTGGTCCTGAGACGGAAATCTGTTGCACTAAAAACTGAAAGAAAGACGGTTTTAAATCATAACTTAAGGTCTAAACTCAAGAAACTAGATAGGAAAAAAAGCAAAATAAATGCAAAGTAAGAAGAAGGAAAAACATAAAAATAAGAGAAGAAATCAGTGCAATTGAAAACAAACGATAGAGAAAATTAATGATACAAAAATCTGGTTCTTACCAAAAAATTCAGCAAAATTAATAAACCTCTAGTGAGACTAATAAAGAAAAAAGAAGACATAGTTGCATATCAGGAATAAAAAGAATTATCAATACAGATTACCAGAATCAAGAAGATAATGCAAATACTATGAATGATCTCCATATGTAAGTTTGACAACTTGGATACTTGTCGCCCAGGCTGGAGTGCAGTGATGCAAACTCAGGTCACTGCAACCTCCACCTCCTGGGTTCAAGCGATTCTCATGCCTCAGCCTCCCGAGTAGCTGGGATTACAGGTATGCCACACCATGCCCGACAAATTTTTGTGCTTTTGGTAGAGGTGGGGTTTCACCCTGTTGGCCAGGCTGATCTCAAACTCCTGGCCCCAAGTGATCTGGCCCTCCTTGGCCTCCCAAAGTTCTGGGATTACAGGCATGAGCCTCTGTTGCTGGCCTGAAGTGAACCTTGTTTTAAAAAGCACAAAATACTACAACTCACACAATATGAAATAGATAATTTTAATGGCCCTGTTAAGGAGACTGAATGCGTAATTTAAAATCTCTGAACTAATCTCCAGGCCCAGTTTCACTGGAGAATTCTTACCAGAATTAATACCAGTTCTATACAGACTCTTCCAGAAAATAGAAGAGGAAGGAACAGTTCACTCATTTTATGTGGTTATTAACCTGCTACCAAAACCAAATAGAGACAATATTAAGAAAAAAGATAGACCGGGTACGGTGGCTTATGCCTGTAATTCGAGCACTTCGGGAGGCTGAGGCGGGTGGATCACCTGAGGTCAGGAGTTGGAGACCAGCCTGGCCAACGTGGTGAAACACCATCTCTACTGAAAAGACAAAAATTAGCTGAGCCTGGTGGCAGGCGCCTGTAATCTCAGCCTACTCAGGAGGCTGAGGCAGGAGAATGGCTGGAACCCGGGAGGCAGAGGTTGCAGTGAGCCGAGATCGTGCCATTGCACTCCAGCCCAGGCCAACAACACTGAGACTCCATCTCAAAAAAGATAGAAAACAGATATTCCTCATGAATATAAATTAATTCAGCTATATATACAAAGAATTATGCACCATCACCAAGTAGGATTTATTCCAGGGATGCAAGGCTGGCTCAGTATTTAAAAATCAATGTAGCCTGGGCGCGGTGACTCACGCCTGTAATGCCAGCACTTTGGGAGGCTGAGGCGGGCAGATCACAAGGTCAGGAGTTCAAGACCAGCCTGACCAACATGGTGAAACCCCGTCTCTACTAAAAAGACAAAAATTAGCCAGGCATGATGGCACACGCCTGTAATCCCAGCTACTCAGGAGGCTGAGGCAGGAGAATCGCTTAAACCCGGGAGGCAGAGGTTGCAGTGAGTCAAGATCGCACCACTGTACTCCAGCCTGAGTGACAGAGACTCTATCTCAAAAAAAAAAAAAAAAATCAATGTAATTATCATATTATCAGACTAAAAGATTACATGACTGTAGCAGTTGATTCAGAAAAAGCATTTGATCAAATTCAACACCCATTCATGATGAAAATCCTCACAAAAATAGGAAGAGAAGAGAATTTTGTAGACTGGATAATGAGCATTTTGCAAAAATCCTACAGCTACCATTATACCTAATGGGGAAAGCATGAATTCTTTCTACCTAAAACCAGTAACAAGGCAATCACAACTCATATTCGACATTGTACTGGAAGTTCTAGCCAGTGGACCATGGCAAGAAAAGGAAATAAAAGTCATGCAGATAAAGGAATAAAGCTTCCTCTATAGAAAATCATAAGGAGTGTACATACAAACACCTAAAAAAATAGACCAGGCTTGGTGGCTCGCTCCTGTAATCCCAACACTTTGGGATCCGAGGCAGGTGGATCACCTGAGGTCAGGAGTTCAAGACCAGCCTGGCCAACATGGTGAAACCCCGTCAAAAAAATACAAAACATTAGGCATGGTGGTGGTCATCTGTAGTCCCAGCTACTCAGGAGGCTGAGGCAGGAGAATCACTTGAACCTGGGAGGCGGAGGTTGCAGTGAGCCGAGATCGTGCCACTGCACTCTAGCCTGGGCAACAAGAACGAAACTCCATCTCAAAAAAAAAAAAAAAAAAAAAACATCATATTGCCTAGTTTTAAGATGTGACCTGGGATCACCATATTGGTCTTCCCACGCCAGCTGCTCCCATGATGGTTGTGTGTTTATTTAGACCTGTGATGATGTCTCAGACAGTACATGGTTCCCTGAACTGCTGTGCAACTTCAGTGATGTATGGCATTGAGCTGGTCCATCCCTGCCAACATCCTGGCTGTCTCAGGTTACCCTGTAGAAGGAGTCAGATGGATGGTCAGTGGTGTGCATCAGTAATGTAAACAAGAACAGTGTTCTCGTCACAGAGGGCCAGCAGCATGAGCAGTGATAAGAGAGGTAGGGCCTTTTCTCCCATCTACCAACTCCAGGACTGGCCATTCCTGAGTCAGTTGACCAGACATCTGGGAAGAAGAGCTCCCAACTCTAAGATTATTTTCCTAGGAATAGCTTTAAATGCAGCCACAGCTTGGTCTTCTGCCTTAATATGATTTGATATGTTTTGCAATTTACTGTCCTGCTGAAAGCATTCATATTGTGAGGAAAAAAACCCATACAAATCATCATTAAATCTGTTATTTTTAAATGTTTGGCCTTTTTCTGTACCCTTTGGATTCAAGCATTATTTGGGTTTCCAAAGTAATTGAATAAAAATCATATCGCTTATAAAAAAGAAAACTTTTGAGTCACAGGATATAAGATAAACATACAAAAATGAATTTTATTTCATACTAGCAATCTATACTAGCAATGAGCAAGTGGGCAATGAAATTAAAAGTGTGATATCATTTAGTCACTTAAAAAAAGATGCTAGGCCAGGCGTGGTGGTTCACACATGTATTCCCAGCACTTTGGGAGGCTTAGGCGGGAGGATTACTTTAGTCCAGGAGTTCGAGACCAGCCTGGGCAACAAAGTGAGACCCCATCTCTACAAGAAATAAACTAGGCAGGTGTGGTGGTGTTCGCCTTTAGTCCCAGCTACTTAGGAGGCTGAGGTGGGAGGATCACTTGAGCCTAGGAGATAGAGGCTGCAGTGAGCCATGATCATGCCACTATATTCCAGCCTGGGCCACAGAGTGAGACCTTCTCTCCACAAAAAAAGATATTCAGATGTAAACCTAATAAAACATGTTAGGACTTGTATACTGAAAACCACAAAATAGTGATAAAAAAAATCAGACAAAATCTAAATAAGTGGAGAGATGTTTATGGATTAGAAGATTCAGTATAGTAAAAACGTCTCTTCTATCCTGCTGTGGTTTGAGTGTCCCCTCCCAAACTCAGGTTACAATGTCATTGCCATTGTGACGGCATCATGAGTTAGTTAATTACTTCACTAGAGTTTTAGAAATTGTTACCCAGTCCAATGGTGTGACCGTAACACCAGAAACCTGTACTTGTCAGAGTCCTTTCCGTTGTATCTCCTCAGAGATGAAACACTTTAGATTCACAGTTGCTTACAATAGCTTTCAGGAAAGTACCAGAGTAAAACAATTAGCTGTCGTTGGATGACAAGACTTTAAATGGCCATGGTTAAATATCCGATGAGAGTTCATTATAATAATGTTGCAATTGACAAGGAAGTTTAGTTATTTCTGTGGTTATAGCATTTTAAGGTAACTAGAATTGTACTGATAACATTAGACCAGGTCTATCAGATTTCTAGGAATTGCACACAATTTCTGGAACACATTATTTGTACAAATTAACTCAAAGAAGGTTAAACATCATTTCTTATTTGACAGTGCTTCCCATGCAGATCTAACATAGTCAAATAAGTCTGACTTGTTTACTATTTCTCTTCATAATGAAAGAGAATTCTCTTGAGATATTTCAGGGTGCCTCTGGAAGCTCCCAAAGTTAGCTCCAGGTCAGAAAGAATTAAGTTTAGAGTTTGATTTTGGGAAGCTAGTAAAAAATGTCAAAGGCTTAAAACACTTGATTAATAGGATTTCAGGTCACTGAAACTATAGTCACTCATTTAACCAGAGTGATAATTAAAAGTATTCAAAGGCAAATATAGAAAGTTACACAGTTATAAAAAGACCTGAGCAGTTTTAATAGAGGGGACTCTGTTTCTCTGTTTTCTTTTCTGTAAAGACAGTGTCTCACTACACTCCCCAGGCTGGTCTTGAACTCCTGGCCTCAAGCAATCCTCCTACCTCAGCCTCCCAAAGTGCTGGTATTATTAAGGCTTATTATTTTGATAACTTATAAATAAATTCATTCAGATCTTAGCCAGCTTGACCACACGTAAAATTCCTTTTCCAAGATTCCTCTTCCACAAACCTACTACAACTTTCTTATATCCGTTCTGTTTTGGATTAAATTCTTCCTTTCTCTTACTGTGAAACAAGTCATTCTACTTTAGGGCAAAAATTAGTCTTTTTCTCTTAACGAACACACATCCAGTGAATATTCATCATTTAAATTAGCAAAACCCTAAGGGTGTAAATTACCAATGGGGAGCTATTTTTGAGTAGACATAACACAAACAAAGCTAGCTACCATCAAGTTATTTCTCTGTTAGCTACTTTTACAGCATGTGTATGTTTGGCAGTCTTCACAAAAATAAGAATCCTAAAAAGTTTAATAGATGGGGTTTTTTTGTTTTACCGCTGTGCTCAGTAAACGTAAAGTAATGGATACTGGCACCCACTTGCACATTTGTTCATAGATTGAACTCAGTTCTATAATTATAAATATCTAGTGGAGGTAACATAAACTTATTTGATAGTAAATCCTGGTAGGATTTAAAAGTTGTATATCTGCATTATGTATTCTTACCCAAGTCACATGAACTTGAAAAGCATTTGTGTTGGTTTCTGTGTTGCTGAGAGAATACTTAATTTATGTGAAATGCTTATTTTTCTTTAAATCTATTAAATAGAAATCTTTTATGAATTAATTTTTGACCATACCATCTGGAGGTAGAAAAATAACTCATGGCTGGGTGCGGTAGCTCAAGCCTGTAATCCCAGCATTTTTGGAGGCTGATGCAGGCGGATCACCTGAGGTCAGAAGTTCAAGACCAGCCTGACCAACATGGAGAAACTCCGTGTCTACTAAAAAAAAAAAAAATACAAAATTAGCTGGGCATGGTGGCACATGTCTGTAATGCCAACTACTCGAGAGGCTGAAGCAGGAGAATCACTTGAACCCGGGAAGTGGAGGTTGCGGTGAGCTGAGATCGTGCCATTGCACTCCAGCCTGGGCAACGAGCAAAACTCCATCTCAAAAAAAAAAAAAGAAAAAGAACACATATACGTAACATACTTACATGCACAGGCATATATAAACATACAGACAAGCAGATTTCTTAGCTTTCTTTTGAAAACTGTAGCCATGTACCAAGTACTGTAATATAAAACACACTAGTTTTATGAAACAATAGCTGAATCTAAAGTATGTTCCCAGCAGATGGAATAAATTAAGGTTACTTACTTCGGTGGCCAAAGTTACTACTAGTGCTTTTGGAAATGTCTTAAGATTTTTCATTTAAACATTAAACAAAGAGTTTTCAAGCCTTGACACAAAAGCACTGTCCGTAAAAGGGAAAAGTGATACATTTAACTAACTGAAAATTTAGGTTTTGCTTTGAACATCCTATAAAAAGGATGAAAGACAAGCTACGGACTGGGAGAAAATCTTTATAAAACAACATATTTGACAAAAGACGTCTCTAGAATATGTAAAGATCTTTTAAATCTCAACAGTAAAGAAAAATCCAGTTAGAAAATGAGGTGGAGATATGAACAGACATTTACCAAAGGGAATATACAAATGACAGAAATGTACATGACAATATTTAACGTCATTAGCCATTAGGAAAATTCAAGTTGAAATCACATTGAGGTCTTAATACACACCTATCAGAGTGACTAAAATTGAAAGTAGTGACAGCACCAAATGCTGCATCTCATACATTGCTGGTGGGAATATAGAATGGTATGATCACTCTGGAAAATAGTTTGGCATTATCAGAAAACTAAATATGTGCTTTCTATAATGACTCAGCAGTTGCACTCCTAGGTGTTTATCCCAGAGAACTGAAAACTATGTTCACTGCCACATGAACGTATATAGTACTTGTATTCATAATAGCATCAAACTATAAACAACCCAGGTATTCTTCAGCAGATAAATGGCTAAACAAACTGTGGTACATCCATATCATAGAACATTACACAGCAGTAAGAAGGAACAACTATCAATTAGCACAGCAACTTATTTTAATCCTTAGAAATTGGTGCCAACTGAGGCCAGGCACAGATGCTCACGCCTGTAATCCCAGCACTTTGGGAGACCGAGGCAGTCAGATCACCTGAGGTCAGGAATTTGAGATCAGCCTGGCCAACATGGTAAAACCCCATCTCTACTGAAAAAATACAAAAATTAGCCAGGTGTGGTGGTGGGTGCTTGTAATCCCAGCTACTTGGGAGGTTGAGACACGAGAATCTGTTGATTCCGGTGGGACAGACGTTGCAGTGAGCCGAAATTGCACTGCTGCACTCTAGCCTGGGTGATAGAGCTAAACTCCATCTCAAAAAAAGAAAAAGAAAAGAAATTGATGCCAACTGAAAAAAGTCCCAAAAGGTTCCATACTGTATAATTGCATTTATATAACATGTTTTAAATGATAAAATTATGGAAATGGAGACTGTTGTTTGCCAGGGGTTAAGGAGGGAATGAGCCTGGAAGGGAGTTGGGTATGGATATTGAAAGGCGACACGAGGATTCTCATGGTGGCAGAACTACTCTCTATCCTAATGATGGGGATGGGTGCAGGATTTTACACGAGTGATAAAATTGCATAGAACTAAACATACCCACACGTACACATGCCCCAATGAGTAAAAGTAAAACTGAGGCAGTCTGAATAGGATCGGTGGATTGCATCAACATCAGTATGCTGGTTGTGGTATATACTGTAGTTTTGTAAAATGTCACTATTGGGGGAAACTGGGTGAAGGGCCCATGGTATCTCACTATGTGCATTTGGCTCTACAGTTAACTCAAAATGTTCCAATATATTAATAAAGTAAATATCTGTACATGAATCTAAGGTGCGAAATAAATCAACATCGGGGCCCATCCTGACCTGTGGGGATATACAAATGGCACAAAATGAAAAATGAGAATCAAAAATAAGAATCATGAATACAAAGATTTTAATCTAGAAAAAGACAAGAACAGATTGCCTGGTAGAGTTCTATGCCTGGACCATATCTACCAAGGATTGCCAAAACACATGCCAAGGATGGAGATATATATATGCTATATAGTATATATGCAATATATACACTGTACATATATATATATCTCCATCCTTGGTATGCTCTTATATATATAATGAGTAATATATACACATATATATAGTGTATAGTTGGGGGAAAAGGAGAATAATTAGGGCTTGAACCCCTTTGTATCCCTTTTCCTCCAAATTTAACATTTTCTTTTCAGTTTTATTTGTCTGATTGAGGTGTCGTTTTTGTGACTTTTTAGGTGGAGTGTTGCTCCTGGAAAATCCAAAAGGTGATAATAGGTTGGACCTTTTAAAGCTGAAGAGTGTTGTCACTAGCATTTTTGGTGTGAAAAATACGGAGCTGGCTGTCTTCCATGATGAAACAGGTATGTGGAAAGTGAGAGGAGCCTGTGTCCTTTGACTTGAGATGGATTGGTGAAGGTCTTAATTTGCTGTCAGTTGTACTATATAACTTTTGCATTTTTCCTAACTCTCTCGAGTCAGGGCCCAGCTCTTCAGCAGTGCCTGCCAGCAGTGTCTGTTCATGCCTCCTCATTGTATGATGTGACTGAAAACCCTGGGCTAAATGGTTCTAATCCTTCCCTGTCACCTGTTAGCCAGCTGGTGGACTTCAGCCTTCAGAGTCCTCCCTTGTGAGGTTGTTTTTGTTTTTGAGACAGGGTCTCACTCTGTCACCCATGCTGGAGTACAGTGATGCAGTCATGGCTCACTACAGCCTCCACCTCCTAGGCTCAAGTAATTCTCCTGCCTTGACCTCCCAAGTAACTGGGACTACAGGCATGCACCACCATGCTTGGCTAATTTTATTTAATTTTTTTCGGAGAGACCAAGTCACTGTATTGCCCAGTCTGGTCTTGAACCCAGGGCCTTAAGCAATCCCCCTGCCTTGGCCTCCCAAAGTGCTGGGATTCCAGGTGTGAGCTACCACACCCAACCGTGAGTTTTAACTTTATTAAATAAACACAATGCCTGGATCTCACTAAATCTGGATTCTCAATAAAGCAAACCTGAAAATTTTTAAAAGAATTATAGATGCATTCTCCCACTATTACGTATTGAATGTGACCTCTGAAAAGAAAAAGATATGTCCTAACCCCTTGTATGTCTAAATGTGACCTTTGGAAATAGAATTATCGTAGATGTAACTAGTTAGGATGAGGTCATACTGGAGTAGCGTGGGCCCCTAATCCGGTATGACAGTTGTCCTTATAAGAAGGTGGCCATATGAAGACATAGAGACACACAGAGAGAATGCCATGTGGTGACAAAGGCAGAGATTGGAGTTACACACAGCTGCAAGCCAAGAAACAACCAAGATTGCCAGGAGCCTCCAGAAGCTAGGAAGAGGCAAAAACGGATTCACCGACAGGTTTCAGAGGGAGCACATCTGCCAACACTTTAATTTCAGACTTCTGACCTCCAGAACTTTGAGACAGTACATTTCTTTTATTTTTATTCCCTAGCCCCCTGCAGTTTGTGGGATTTTACTGTGGCAGCCTCAGAAAACTAATACTCATTTTATGAATCTGAATGCTCATTTTCAGAAACTTTTAAATAACTTAAAAGAAGAAATGCAAATGGCCGACTAAGGAACAACGGGTACATCTTAATGGTAATCAGGAACTTTCAAGGTAGTACCACAGTGAGGTACTATTAACTGCCACCAGATTGGCAAAAACTAGAAGAATCTGACAGACTCAAATGTTGTCAGGGATATTGCATAATAGGAACCCTCATTCACTGCTGGATTATGAATTGTTGGAACCACTGGAAAACTGTTTGCTATTGTATCCATTAAAGATTGGATAGGAGAAGCAAAAGCAATGTGGGAGAAACCAAGTAAAGGTCTACAAGAAGGTAGCAAGTTAGAGGTCTGAGAAAAATCTCTAACCGGGTTCCACCAAGGTGGTGTGTAAGTCAGGGGAAAGCTGGATCTCTGCCTAAAGTCACTGTAGGATGAGAAGTAGAGAAAAGCAAAAACAGGCTGGAGTGCACATCTCTCTGACCGCATCTGACACTGACAGTCCGGTGTTTTGCAGAAGAAACTGCTGGTGTACTTTTCCAAAGAGTTGCACACATTCCTGGCCTGGAAGTTGGAAGAGCAGAGGCAGGAGCGTGGGCTGCTCACTGTCCCACTGAACAAGTCGGCAGATCCACAGCAACCTGAGAAAACCAAAGGCACGGGCCCCATGTTAGCCTGTTTAGCATAATGACTGTTACTAAACTTCTACCTTCCAAATCCTGTGTAGATTTCTCTGTGATCAAGCCATTACCCAGAACCGGGTCAGACAGAGAACCTGGGAAATAGTTTTAGCTTAGCTGCATTGACACAGGATGAAACCACCATAGTTCACCTCATTGTGATCTTGACATGTATACATGGCTCTTTAAACCATATTTAACTTCCAAATAAAGACCCTAGTACTTTAAAAATCACACTTTCAACTCTTTTTGTACTGCTTCAAAGATGCTAACTTCATTACCCAAAACAAGATAGAAAGTTACCTTATCCTTCTTTGGGTGATGTTAATTTCTCTTCTAGCTGAGCCATACCTCCCCTTTTTGCTGTTCTTTAACTTTACTGAGATACAAGGTTAACCTGTTAAAATATTTCGTGTTATATGGTAAGGAAATAAGAGAGTGGAAAAATAAGAATTGGCTGATATATATTAACATGTCATGCCACACTTCATTTGCTGAAAAATGAGTTCTCTGGTCAGAAGCAATGCTATGTGGAGTGATGTGTTGGTGAATAAGACATTCTCCGCGTCCATGGATGGTGGGTTTGACCGAAGCATTATGGGTGACAGTGGCAAATCCATGTCCAAAAGGAGTGTGTTCCAGTAAGACCAAATCACTGCCTTTTCCCATAATGGAAACTGCAGTATAACCAAGCTGCCATCGAGAGTCTGGCTCGTCTTTCCTGGCAATAACACTATATTGAAAGCTCAGGTAATGGTCCCCACTGTTGGTAGTTGGGATACACAGTAGCAACTGTAGCAAAATCAACCTTAGGGGATGGAAGTAATGTTGCGGAGCCCATGCCTGGGTGGCCCCTTTGTTCATCCGTCCATTGGGCAAGGGCAGAAGTGGCTGGCGGCAGAGTAGGTCATGTCCACTGAATTTTTTTTTTTTATTTTTTAGAGACAGGGTCTCACTCTATCACTCAGGCTGGAGTACAGTGGCTCAGTCATAGCTCAATGTAACCTCAAACTTCTGGGCTCGAGCAATCCTCCCACCTCAGCCTCCAAAGTAGCTAGGAGTACAGATACATGCCACCATGCCTGGCTACTTCTTTTCTTTTTTGTAGAGAGGAGATCTTGCTGTATTGCCCAGGCTGGTCTCAATCTTCTGGCCTCAAGCAGTCCTCCCCTTTCTGCCTCCCAGAGTGCTGGAATTATAGGTGTGAGCCACTGTGCCCAGCCCCACCCATTTTAAAATTCTCATTCTGTCTGCCCATTTGAAGAGATCTGTCCACATACCTCTTGCCCTAACTTCCTTGTCACCAGTTTTCTAATTCTGTTCTTTGAGTCCCTGGCTGTTCTCATTTAGTCCAGCTATTGGCCAGTGTCCGTGAATCAGTGTAGATCTACTCCTAGCTGTTTCTCCGAGCAAAATGACCAGCCGGCTGCACTGAATGAAGTTGTACCCATTGGGAGGATTTCCACCTATCACTATTCTTCAGGGCTACCCAGAGTCAGAACAGGGCCGTAAGACTGTAATTGTCTACTTTGGATGGTACAGCGTATTGTGCAGTAAAGCCCTACGCAGCGAGCCCTAAAATGTTTTCTTTCTCTGCCAGCCAGTCCTGGAAGACTTCCTATAAGGCCACACCTGTGGTTGAGAGAAGAGACCATGTGGGCCTAGGCTGAGAATGGGCATCTAGCCACTGGTGCAGCAGGTTCCTCTGAGCCAGTGCCCCAGCCTAGTCTCATACCTGCCATTTCCACTCAATATTTGGAGGCTGCCCTGTGGGCCTGTCCTGTATCACAACCATTAGCAGTCATCTGCCTGTGCATGCATTCCCAAGCAACATTTAATGTTCTCTAAATGAAATTACGCTGCATATGTTCTGTGTATCATGCTTTTTTCCACATCTGTTCCTGCGTCAAATAACATCTTCTGACTGTAATTAGCATTTTTTAATGTAAGCTTTTCGTGGTGAAGCTTGAGATTCTGATATAGGAGGAAATTTTAAGAGGAGCTGTATTATACAGAGAAAATACTAAAATAGAGAAAACAATTTGCCCTGTATTTCAGATTATGAATATTATGATGTTTATTTTACAACATTAAGATTTCCTACCATTGCATGTCATTAAAGGCTGGTTTTATAGAAAAGGCAATGGCTTTTGATAAACAGAAATTAAGTGGAAAGCATTGTTGTAAAAAGATACATGGTAGTTAAATAGGAAAAATTGAATGACTTCAGTTTTGAACTGTTCGTTAACCCTGAAAGAATTGTTGTTATTTTTAGAAATACAAAACGAAACCGACCTACTGAGTCTTAGTGGAAAAACACTGTGTGTGACTGCGGGATCGGCTCCCTCTCTGATCAGCAGTTCTAGTACTCTTCTTTGTCAGTATATCAACCTACAGCTCCTGAATGCAGAGCCACAAGGTATGTGCCTCCCCACAGCGGGCAGATTGTGGGGTGCTGGGCATTGAGGTTGTCTTTAATATTCAAATATGTGTATATTTCTAGTCAGCTTCAAAGTATTGCTTTAAAGTGTGGGCTCCCCTGCTGCTTTGGGGAGCAACCACAGGCTTTTCTTTTGGTGTGTTATAGAGACTCTCATCCATCTGGCATGGTTAGGAAATGAAAAAATTGGTTAGGTAAAAATGATAATTAAATTGTTTGAGTGTCAAAACATTTTAATCTCTAATTTTACTTTCTTTTCTGCGGAAAATGTTCTGAAAACTTGTATACTTTCCTGATATTTTAGGATCCTCGTTGTGCACATTTGTACTGAAGTCTTCGGGCTCGTCACTTGACTGTGTACTGAGTATCTGCCCCCCAAGCTGCTGGGCTTTTATCTAAGTTTTGTTTTTCTTTTTCTTTTTCTTTTTCCCCTTCCCCTTCACCTCTATGAAATATTCAGAGCTGTGTCTGCATGGACTGCATCTCCAGCGGTCGCACTCATCCTCCTGGACCCGCTGCTGGCCTCAGCACTGCCTGTTAGAGCTGTCCGCAGTGGCCACCTCTTTTGGAGATGGAGGGTGAACTCTCGAGATTTAATCCAGTTTGTTCTTTCTTCCTTAGAGTGTTTAATGGGGACAGTGGGCACTCTCCTGCTTGAAAACCCGCTTGGGCAGAATGGACTCACCCACCAAGGTCTTCTGTATGAAGCAGCCAAGGTGTTTGGCCTTCGGAGCAGGAAGCTAAAGCTGTTTCTGAATGAGACCCAAACGCAAGGTAAGGAGATTATGGACCGTAAGTTTTTTGTTTTTGTTGAAGGTAGATTTTGATGCCATTAACCATTTGTAGCATATACATGTAAGATAGTACTATTGTAATCCTGTTTTGTTATTCTTTCCCCAGAAATTTACCATAATATAATTTTCTTTCCTTTCCATTTTTTTTGAGACTGAGTCTCACTTTGTCTCCCAGGAGTGCAATGGCACAATCTTGGCTTACTACAACCTCCACCTCCTGGGTTCAGGCCCGGGGCTTCAACCCAGCAACAGGGATTCTCCTGCCTCAGCCTCCCGAGTAGCTGGGAGTACAGGCGCCCGCCACCACGCCTGGCTCATTTTTGTATTTTTAGTAGAGATGGAGTTTCACCATGTTGGCCAGGCTGATCTCAAGCTCCTGACCTCAGGTGATCTGCTCGCCTCGGCCTCCCAAAGTGCTGGGATTATAGGCGTGAGCCATGGCGCCCAGTCAATAATATAATTTTTTAATAGCAATTAAAAGGATAATTACTTTTTGCTAAATCTAAAAACTACATGTGTATGTTATTAAAAATACATGCTTCTAGGTAAATTAGCATGTTTGCTGACCCTAAAACTGTTCTTTTTCCCAAAAGTCAAAATTATCACAGGGTTGTAAAATAGCCTGAAGGAAACTTACAGCTGACATTATACCTCCCTTTATAAAGGGAGTTTATAAAACATGCTTACCTGCATTTTCTCCTTGAGACACAACTGTGAAGAGCTAGGTCATCAGTTGACATATTCCACATTCTATTATCTAGAAAATAGAAATTAAGGATGGCGACTTGCACTTGCTGGTGTCAGGCAGCGTATTTTCTCCTCCTCCCGTTCTCCCACTTAGCACTATTCACTTCAGAGATTTCAGCTTCTGTGGCTGCTCTGTCAGCTTCTCTGCTGACATCCTTAGCCTACCCTCTGAGTTTCGTTCTGTAATCCTGCTACACATCAAACGTCTTCACTTTAATATTGCTGCCACTGCAATCACTTCCCCCGACAGCTTCCCTTTGTGGGATCTGCTTTTTTCCATTTATACCCATTCTTGACATCTCAACTCAAAACTTTTACCATCCCATCCTTTTATTTGTGACACCTGATAGCCTGGGATTTATTGGGTTTCTGCATCAGTATTTGTGTCTTTTGGCACTTGTGGAAAATTGCCAGACATCTTGTCCAACTTACCTCTTACTCATTCTCTCTCGTGTTCTCTCCTTCTAACACCTTGTTTAGACATGTTTTAGATGGACTTGCTCACTCTATCCTGCCTCGTATTCTCTTTTCCTATTTCCCCTCCTTTTGTCCTTATATGCTACATTCTGGATAATTTTGGCTTTTTTATCTTACCCTTGTTCTTCTGCAGGTAAGGTGCGTCTTTTCTCTGTTTCCGGAAGATTCTCCCTTCGTCTTTTACTTTCTGCAGTTTAACTGTGATTTCCCTAGGTGTACATTTTTTGGTATAAGGCAGTCTTTATTTCTGTTACAGTGTTTTGAATTTTTTTTTTTTTTAGACTTGGTCTTCTTCTGTCATGCAGGCTGGAGTGCAGTGGCTCAATCACAGCTCACTGCAGCCTCAAACTCCTGGGCTCCAGCAATCCTCCCACCTCAGCCTTCCTAGCTAGGGCTATAGGCACGCGCCACCATGCCCAGCTAATTTTAAAATTTTTTGGTACAGATAAGGCCTCTCTATAAGGTCCAGGCTGATCGTTTTTGAACTCCTGGCTTCAAGTGATCCTCCCACCTTGGCCTCCCAAAGTGTTGGGATTACAAGCATGAACCACCACACCCCTGCTTCCTGATTTCTACCATTTTCTTTTTTTTTTTTTTTTTTTTCTGAGACAAGAGTTTTACTCTTGTTGCGCAGGCTGCAGTGCAGTGGCACGATCCCAGCTCATTGTAACCTCTACCTCCTGGGTTCAAGTGATTCTCCTGCCTCAGCCTCCCGAGTAGCTGGAATTACAGGCATGTGCCACCATGCGCAGCTAATTTTTGTAATTTTAGTAGGCACAGGGTTTCACCATGTTGGCCAGGCTGGTCTCGAACTCCTGGCTTCCCACAGTGCTGGGATTACAGGCATGAGCCACCACACCCAGCCCGTTCTGTTCTTTCTTAGAGTTTCCATCTTTCTGTTTACATTGCCCATCTGCTTTGCTTGTTCTGTTATGTTCCTGTTGAAGCCCAGTTTTAAGAAGCATATGTCTAGTTCCTTGGAGACACTGTCAACCCAGACCCACTTTAAACTCAATTATTTTGGACCATAGGGAGAATGTTAAGAAAGCTGTGACTGACTGGGTAGGCGTGGTGGTTCACTCCTATAATCCCAGCACTTTGGGAGGCTGAGGTGGGCAGAGTTCAAGACCAGCCTGGCCACTGCACTCCAGCCTGGACGACAAGAGTTAAACTCCGTCTCAAAAAAAAAAAAAAGCTATGACTTTCCCAGTCATACACAAAGGCCAGGAGTTCTGATGGAGACAGGATTTGTATATCCCTACTGCAAAACAAAGCTAAGTGAGGCGGTTCTCTCTGTATTGGCGTCTGTGGCTGCTGCAACACATTTCCACAAATGGGGTGGCTCAAGTCAGCAGGTTTGTTTTCTCACAGCCTTGGAGGCCAGACACTGAAATTAGGCTGTCAGAAAGGCCACAGTCTCTCTGAAGTCTCTGTGGGAGAATTCCTTATTCTTCTAGCTTCTGGTTCTAGCTTCTACCTTCTTCTTCTATTCTTCTAGCTTCCCTTAAATTGTGGCCACATCACTTCAGTCTCTGACTCTGTGGTCACGTTGCCTGCTTCTCTTCTGTTTCTTCTTTTTCCAAATAAAGTTACATTCACAGCTCCTGGGAATTTAGAACCTGGGCGTATCTTTGAAAGGCCATTATTAACCGATTACATTCTCTTCACTTTTTCTCTTGTGGTGAAGGCACTTACTCAGACCGACCCTTTTGCTATGGGTTTCTTATTGGAAGTTCCAGTTTCTTCAGCAGAGATTTGTTGGACTTCCCAGTGTGTATATACCGGAGGCGTTTCTTTCCCTGCTTTCCTAGCTCTTTAGTGCCCAAAGCATTAGGCCACCAGACCCCATATTCATTATTTTTGGCCTGTGGAATTCTCCCATTTTCTTTCTGTGCAGCTATTTTTTTTTTAATTTAGTTGCATATCATACTTGTAAATTTTCTGTCATAATGTTAAATACTAAAGTTCTGTTTCTTCTTGGGTTCCTCCTTCCCTCCCTGGGTTTATTTCCAGTGACTCTCCTTGGTTGTTTTCCCTCTTATCTAGTTTCGGGCCTCATCGTCCATCAAAGTCACCAGTCTGCAGGCTGTACTCTTCCGCCGGAGCTGTCTTCATGAACATTCCTGCCTCAATTTTGTTCCTTCGCTTAGAGCCCCCAAAGCTCCGTATTCTCTTATGCTTCAGAATCTTCCCTTCCACCCAAGATCCTTCCTGCTCTGGTGATTCTGTCCTTTCCTGTCTTGCTAATTCTGTCCATGAGTCTTTCACTCCATCAAAGGCTTTTTTCACTCTCCCTCGAACACACTTGGCTCTTTCATTGTGGTATGGTAGTAGATCATCTAATAATGTAGCTTTCTATTTTGATAAGCTTATATAAAACTTTAGAGATAATTCATAACTCTTTTCTTCTCTCTCAGATCCATTGGTCACCAAGTACTGTTGTGCAGTGGAGCTGAAGATGACATTTATCTCTCACTTGTTCTTGCAAGTAAATGCAGTGGCATGATTGAAGCTGGTCAGGGGTAGAATCGTGTCTTGTGAATTATGTATTTATAATACTGCCTGCAATTCACATAACCTTTCTGTGAAATTCTCTTTACTCTGTGATGTTAGCTAGGCAAAAGTTTAGTAGGTGAGAGCTTTTAAAGGTTTAGTGATTTACCTAAGATTACCACACAGATGGAACTTTTTCTAATTCAGTATCTTTCCAATCTAGTATCTGTAGCTTCATTTTCATTATGCCTTTTCTCTCAGAATTGTCTTTCATAAAGTATCAGTAACTTGATAAATTAGAAGAGCCACAAAATGTTGACCGTTTTAGAAACTCTTAAATGTCTTCTTGCTTGCTCCACTAAACTCTAAACATCATCTCCAGATCCTGTGATTATCTATTAAGGAAGTAGCTTTGAGAGTGTTCTCACATCTAGGATTGCCTGCTAGGTACGAGAAGAGCTGTTTTTAAAGAAAGCTCATCTGTTTGCTTTAAATTCAGATCTGACTAGAAGCAAAATGCTCCACAGTAGGCAGATAACTTTAAATTTTCTTTTTCTTTGTTTTCTTTTTGAGTGGTATATTCACTGTGTTTTAATCAATTGCATTTGGGTTATATTTTTGGATGCTCAGAGTTTTCCTTATTGGCCATATTGGATCCTGTATTCTTTAACATGATCCTGTGTCTTTGGTAAATTCTTGCTTTCTCACATAGCAAACATGTCCTAGGCTGCTTATGTACTCTTACTTCTCCAGACATAGAAAATAGCTGTTCTTCAAATTATAGAGAATCGTATTTTGAAACCACATATCTAGGATACTGAGTTGGCACAGCTTCTGGGCTTTTCTTGTAGACATAGTATCTGTTTATGAAGAAAAACAACCATCTTGGCAGTACCCAGAGTTAGCCAAACTGCGAGGTGATGGCATAGTCCTCCAGAAGGCTCCAGGAGTCTGTCCAAAATCTGACTCCACCTGCACAGAGTTAGGGTTCTGTGAACTCAGTAAAGGATCCACGTCAGACCCCCATCACTGCTGGCACCAACTGCAAGTTCCAGGGATTTTCCTAAACCACTCTCAGGTTCAGTAACTTGCTGGGAGGACTCAGACTCACGGAAAGGTATTACACTCATGGTTTGAATTAGGGGAGGGAAAGGATACACATTAGAAGCAGTGAGAGCGAGAGAGATACCCCTGGAGTCATGGATAATGTTTCTTTCTCCCATCCCTTAATCTGACAACACAGAGACTGTAGTACCAACCAGGGAAGCTCACTTGAGCCTTGGTGTCAGTTTCTTTTGAGGTTTCATTCTCTAGGCATGATTGCTGATAATACCATGCGACCCAGCGTCCCCATCCTAAATCGTATACTTTGTGTTTCTGTCGTGGCCAACACTACACTGAATCACCTCATTAGCAACAACTGTCAGGTTTGGTGAACGTGCCCACCATGAGAAACAAAGACTCCTACTAAGAAATTCCAAGGATTTAGAGATTCCACTCAGGAGCTGGGGCAAAGGGCAGAACTCTTAGGTTAAGGCCAAATTCCTTACTACACAGCAGTTAACTTTTTTTTAAATATTCACCCCCAATAGGTAAAATACTGATTTTTTTTCAACTTTTTCGTTCCATTCTAGAAATTACAGAAGACATCCCCATGAAGACTTTGAATATGAAGACTGTGTATGTTTCTGTATTACCAACAACAGCAGACTTCTAGCATGCCCTTTCAGTGTTGTTCAGTCAGCCTTTCCCTGATTACACCCATCCCCTGCACATATGTGCACATAGACACACACATGAACACACTGAAGATGTTTCCTTCAGGTGCATGTAAAATATGCTGCTTGGATTGAAATACAAATGGGATTGATGAGTTAAGTAACTTGAGACCTCACAGTAATCTTCACACTTAACCTTAGACACCTATGCAGTCATGTTGGGAGCAGGTTACAGTGTTACCTCAGCACCACAGTTTATTTCTATACTTGAGTTCTTCAGTATAGAAGGTAGAAGTGATTTAAATGGCATAGTATATATATCATTTTCTGGCCTCTTAAAATTTGAGACCTCTTGATGAAATGGACATATTATATATTTCTGCCACCTGGATTTTCCTGGATAATTTGATGGAATATTTTAAGTTTCAGTAAATCAGAACAATAAACAAACTCAGATATAAATGTGTTGAAAGTAATTCATTCTCCCACAGATAGATGAAACTTGAAATGTGTAATCTTTGAAGAACATAAAAACTTCACAGTGGTTTCTGTATTAAGACAGTGGACTAGATATCTAATAAAACTTCTTCCCAAAATTCTGGGTGATAATTTGAGTCCTCAAAGAAGCAGATGACATGACAAAGTTAGATGTGCAAGAATTTATTAGAGGAAACACAACTGGAGGATAAACCAGAGATGGAGCAGGTGTAGGTCGAGAGAGCCTTCAGACTCCAGTGTGGGTCTGACACCTGTAACAAGAGAAAACAAAGATTGATTAGCAAAAACTCAGACTGCAGTGCAACTCTAAGACAAAGTCGGTCAGGCCAATGGAGGGTTCCCAGGCAAGGATTCCTTTTAGTAGAGTTCAGAATTGGGTAGAAATAGCCTGGCTTTGTTCCGCTGACTTCCTCAAGTCAGTGTCTGGGAGGAGACCAAGGGGAGCGTGGCCTTTGCACAAATGCCCTGATGGATCTGAAAGTACCAACTGCACTCTTCACATCAGATAACTTTGAAGGGAGATCTGAATGATGCATCCCTATGGCTGCTACAGCAGATGCATTCACACAAAAACCCACAAGTTGGAGAAAATAGAGGAAACAACCAGAATTTGGGGAGTTGGAAAGCAGATAGATGGTGTTAACTAACTTGGTAGACCCAGGAAACCCCAATTCTAAATCAATGGAGAAACTAATAAACTTATTTACATTTCAGAATTCACAGCACCAGTTACCTCTGGGATGAAAGGTGGAAGAGGCCCAGAAATAGGGAAGATCGCATCAACACTGGGAAGCCTTATGGCTTCTCCCATTTCCATGTTGCTAAGCAACTCTCTTTATTCCCACCCCCAACTCCACCCCCGCACAGTTGGCATCTGGAAGGTAAAAAGGGACTGGTTGGCAGAAGTCAGAGTGAATGGAAGGCGAGTACTTCTAAGCCTGGAGGATTCCTAAAACCAACCCTCAGGTTAGATAATTTGCTAGAAGGACTCACAGAACTCAATGAAAGCTTTGTATTCATGGTTACAGTTAATGACAGGGAAATGTTAAAGATCAAAATCAGCCAAAGGAAGAGGAGAGGGCAGAGCCCAGGAGAAGTACCAAACACAGCTGTTGTCCTGTCTCTCTGAAGTCAGAAAGCATTACTCTACTGGCATCAATGTGTGACAGTATGCAGAGTATTGCCAGCTAGGGAAGTTCACCCAAGCCTTGGAACCCAGAGTGTTTATTGAGGCTGCTTTACGTATCCATCATTGATTGTCCATGTGGTTAATCACAGTCTCTAGGTCAGCTGATAGTGCATGACCCAAAACCTCCATCCTGAATCATATTGTTGGTATGTCTGATGTATTGTACCCCACCACTATAAGACTATATAGATTCGTCCCACCCCAGCCATAAATCATATTGTCAAGGCTATTCATTACGACCCAGGATCCCCAGGTAAACAAAGGCATTCCTCTGTAGCATAACATCCCAAGGGCAAGGCCAAATTCCTTTACACACAGTACTGTACTGGAAACAAGATTAAGTGGCTTTATAAATACTGTCCACTATACCAAAGAAGAATGTAAAAGATTGACACCCAGTATTGCCTGGGAAAAAGGCTCACTCTGAACAATGAACTTTGAAGTTGAGAAGTCCCACCCATACTCAGGTCAGTGTTTAGCCCCCAACTCTTATTCAGGAGACTCTCATCTAGAATTACCAGAGATGTAGTGAAAGCCTCTAATCCAAAACCAAAAGAGAAAACCAAAGCAACTTTGAGGAATCAAACGATGCAGTGAGAAGAACATTCCCCCTGCCAAATGTGTTAGTATCCTTAGAGTTACAAGATACTACATCTATAAAATAACAATGCTACAAAACATGAAAATCTCAAGAGGAGAAAAAACATGTTCCTGTTAATATAAGACTTAATATAAATGAAAAAAAAAATCATTGGAAAATAGTGTTGAAATTTTCCAAATGCTAGATAGATTAAATACAGAAGGTGGGAGAAAAGAGATAATTGTACATAAGTTAGAGTCCAGGAGTTCCAGTATCCAAATCGTAGGAATTCCAGAAAGAAGAAAAATAAGGTCAGAAAATTATAATTAATGTAAACAAATTTTGCAGAACTTACAGCCAGAGTGAAAGATACCTTCAAATGTCTAGCACAATGCATGAAAATAGACTCACTCCCAAGGCACATAACAGAAATTTCAGAACATAAAGAGAAGACTAAGTTTCTAGAAAGAAAAAAGCAAAAGGGATATAGAAAGATTAGCAATTAGTAAGGATTTTTCTTTTCAACCTCTGGGAGCACAGAACAATTTAGTAAGGATTTGATTTCTCAGCAACACGGCAAGAAGAGAATCTCCCCAATTCTTCGGGGAAAGTTTTCTAACTATATTCTACACAACCAAATTATCAAACAAATATGAAGTTAAAGACATTTTCAGACATGAGTTAGGTCTTAAAATTATCTCCCATGTACTCTTAGGGAGTTACTGGGTCATGTGCTCTACCAAGTGGCAGCAACCCCGCTGAGATCGTGGTTCCTAAAGCAATTTTCCCGTGAAGGGAACTAGGTTTCCCTGGGAAAAATCGCTGATTCTAGAGCTGGAGCTGGGAATGTACGAGATGAGTCTGGAACATCTTGTAGTAACAGAAAGTAAAGTGATGAAAAAACAGTGGTGAGTGACATCAGCAAGATGGCAAAATGTTAATAGCCCTGCTGAGCATGGTGGCTCACACCTGTAATCCCATCTCTTTGGGAGACTGAGGTGGCGGATCATGAGGTCAGGAGTTTGAGACTAGCCTGGCCAACATGGTGAAACCCCATTTCTACTAAAAATACAAAAATTAGCCGAGCATGGTGTCACATTCCTGTAATCCCAGCTACTCAGGAGGCTGAGGCAAGAGAATCGCTTGAACCCAGGAAGCGGAGGTTGCAGTGAGCTGAGGTTGCACCACTGCACTCCAGCCTGGGCGACAAAGCAAGATTCCGTCTCAAAAACTAAAAACTAAAAAAAATAAGCCCCAGACCCTCATTCTCCCATAGAGACACTGACTTAACACTATATGGACCAAATTGCCTTTGTGAGAACTTTTCAGAAATGAGTTAAAAAGTTGCAATACCCCAGGTGAACGTAGAAGCAAGAAGAGCTGATTTGAAGCAGGTGAGAAAGTCCATTACGTCTGCATACCATAGGTTCTCTCAGTACCACGCACAGTGCGGCACAATCTGGAGGTATCTCCCACTTGCACCTTCTTTCTCAAGAGGGAAAGAGTAGAGTGGAATGTATGTCCCATGTTCTGGCTTATAGTGGGGCTGACCACAGGACAGATTTCTGTTCATGTGACTCGGAGCACTGACAGGAACAGTGTCGTACTTTGGATGACTGGGGGCTGCTGAGAACAAATGTGAGAGCTATAGCCTTGTTACAGCACTGCAGGAGCTAGTATCGTAAACAGATACCAAGGGGAGCAAGAAATTATGAGTTCCTTAAAAAGAAACAGGGGCAAACCTCTTCAGGAAATTACACAAACCCAGAGAAGTTACATCCCTAGAAAAGATTCAAGAGGTCCCCAAGATCTCTAGCTAAACTAATGTGTGATGCTGTTCCTTTTCACAAAGCCAGTCTATAAAGGCTAAGAGAGATGGCTGTTTTTTCAGATGCCCAAATCTCAACGAAAGATGAGCAGGTGGCCGGACACAATGACTCATGCCTGTAATCCCAGCACTTTGGGAGACCAAGGCAGGAGGATCACTTGAGTCCAGGAGTTTAAGACCAGCACTGTCACGGTTTGCTACAAAATTAAACAGCATTAGCACAAAACAAACAACATTCTTTTGTCTCTTTTCTAGGCAGCAGGCTTTATTTTGTGTGCTTGGGTCTATTCTGTCAGGAGAAGGGTGCCTAGTGTCAAATCCTGCAAGGCCTGAGGTGGGGGCCTCTCAGGTGACCTTAGGCCTCCCAGGTGACCTCATATCTCTCAGGTGAGGTCTGTCCTCCCAGGTGACCTCTGCTCTGCCACGTGAGGTTCTGGCACAGTGACTTTGACTCTTGCAGGAGATGGGCTACTGCCAGGGTGTGAGCCAGGTCACTGTTGTCCTGCTGATGTTCCCCAAGGAGAAAGAGGCCTTCTTGGCACTGGCTCAGCTGCTGACCAGCAAAAACCTGCCAGACGCTGTGGATGGACAGCTGCCCATGGGGCCTCACAGCTGGGCCAGGTGATGGCTACACTGGCCCAGTGATGGCAACTTAAAGCCATAGTGCCTTCTGTCCCTGCCCCATTTGGTGGGCTGGGCAGGGCACCACGGGTCCTCCCAGACACCAGGCTCACCACCGACACAACACAGATAAAAGGAGTGTGGTGGGTGCTTCCCTGGCCAGGCTTCCCACCAGTTGTGGCTTCCTGTGTACAACTGTACCCCCAAGGGCAGGTGATCCAGCAGCTGCTCAGTGCAAAGCACCGGGGAGGGAGCAGGGTTTGGGCACTGGCCCCTCCCAGAGGGCCCTTCCCAGCCTGATGCCCACCCCCATGCCTAGAACACCTCCTGAGGCTGTCCCTGGATGGGTTTCTATAGAACATGCTATCCCAGGCCTAGGCCCGGAAGGACACGTGGTGCTGAGGCACCCACAGGCCTCCCTGGCACAGCTTCAAAGAATAAAGTGCAACCCGCCCCCAGGGGACTCCAGCCTGAGGTGCCCTCCTGCTTCACCATCTGGAGCAGAAAACAGTGGGGAGTGCCTGGGGTACCCCAAGCTCTGCTTCCTAGGCCTTCCTCCTCCTCTCCTCCTCCTCCTCTACTCCAAGAAGCTTCTGAAAACCAGGCAGGCTTGGCCTCCGGCCAGGTGCTGACCAAGAGGCTACTGGATATGCCTCGAAGAGGAGATGGGCGATGTAGGCCGGACACCACTGAGTCCCTCCTGGCTCAGCCTCCGGCCAGATGCTGACCAAGAGGCTACTGGATATGCCTCGAAGAGGAGATGGGCGATGTAGGCCGGACACCACCGAGCCCCTCCTGGCTCAGCCTCCGGCCAGGTGCTGACCAAGAGGTTACTGGATATGCCTCGAAGAGGAGATGGGGGATGTAGGCCGGACACCACTGAGTCCCTCCTCCACACCCTTGAGGGCCACCTGAAGGGCACAGGAGCCTTCAGACCCATCCAGGAGCTGCAGCAGCCCCCCAGAGAGCAACAGGGACCCCTCACTCCTGAGCACCCCTCCAAGGGGGTCAGGACAAGCCCTGAGCCACAGAGTAGAGAGAACCAGTGTTCAGAGCCAGGATTCAGGGAAAGGGCAGAAGAGGTGGGACCCTGGGCCAAGGGGCAGAAGTGAGGGTTCCACTGAGTGTGGGAATGGTCCAGGCCCGGCTTGGAAAGGACAGAGGGCAGAGGGGGCTCCAGAGGACAGGGGGAGCCCAGTGCCCTGGGGGCATCTTACCCACGGTGGAGAGAGGCCCCAGGTTAGGTGGCAAGTGGGTTGGATGACAGTTAAGGCCTCTCCCACCTGCTCTGAATCAGGGCTGAAGCAGAGGTGAGGGCGAGGGTGTGAATCAGGGAGACTGAGCCACCTGAACGCCATGGGGCCGTCCCAGGAGCAGCCTGAGATGCCCCGAAAGCTCCCCTCCCCGGATGGCACACACCCTTCGCTCTGGGATCAGGGCCCGCAGCAGTGTCCTCAGTGTCACTCAGGAGGGCCATGCAGGGACCACGAGGACTCCAGGGATCCAGGTCCATGGGGCCCATCCCTGCGAGGGTCAGATGGGCTGGGTGGAGAAGCCGACCGAGCCTCCTTTCCTTTCAGGGAAACCTGAAGAGTCCCCAGGATGGCCCTTGGCCTGGAGCGAGTGTCTCAGCCCCCAGGCCTCTGCTGGCCTCCCCCAGCCTGGAGACCCTCCCCAGAGAGCATGGGCTGGCTTTCCTTGGCCCAGCAGCCCATAAAGGTAGTGCCAGGAAAACAGGAGCCTGGTCCTGCCCAACCCTCACCCGGCTAGGCTGTCCCCATGGCTGAGGCCCTCAGTGGCACCAGGGGGTCTCCAAAGAGCCTGGGGCCACAGGCCTTTCTCTGGGGGCCCTAGGGGCTCAGGGTCTGGCCTGCCTGTCCCCAGCCCAGGACAAACCACTCATCGTTTGGTGGTTAGTTACTGCAATGGAATTCCGAGGTCTGGAAGGAGCCAGGACAGCAGCCTACCCTGCAAGTGCCTGGAAGCCCCAGACAGCCCCTCAGCCAGCTGAAACCAGCATCCACAGGGAAGCTGGAGACTTGGAGGCCTCTGGAGGGGAGGGTGTGTGTGTCATCCTCATAGCTCTGGCCAGCCAGCAGCATGTCCTATGTCCTCATGCTGACCTCCTATGGGACACAGCCCCCTCAAACGCCCCAAGCCTGAAATCCAGAGGTGTCCAGCCCAGCATCAAATGAAGCCCCTGTAGGAGAGAGAGACCAGGGGTGCCATGGGCACTCCAGCCATGACCTTGGAGGAAACCAAGACTGCTGTGGCCCTGGCCAGTGATGGAGTCTGGCCCAAGGCAGGGTGAGCCCTCTCAGAGCAGCGCATGGCTGCTTGGGGCTTGTGCATGTCCCACAAAACCAAGTTGGTGACCTTAGCTAGCTCTGAGAGCAACCAGCCACCTCAGCAAGGGGGCTGCAGAAGCAGAGGGGCCAGCCACTACCCTTGTTCATACAAGGAGGCAGGAATGGTCAGGCTCCAGGACCTGGGTGGTCACCTGATCACCAATGGGGCAGAGTTCTATTCAATATTGAGAGGCTAGCCAGGCGTGGTGGCTCACGCTTCTAATCTTTGTAATCCTAGCACTTCCAGAGGCTGAGGCAGGAGTGTTGGTGAAGCCTGGGATTTTGAGGCTAGCCTGGGTAACATAGTGAGACCCCATCCCCACAGAAAATACAAAAATTAGCCAGGCGTGGTGGCATGCATGCACCTGTAGTTCCAGTTACTAGGGAGGCTGAGATGGGAAGATTATTTGAGCCCTGGAGGTCAAGGCTGCAGTGAGCCATGAGCATGCCACTGTATTCCAGCCTGGGTGGCAGAGCAAGACCCTGTCTCAAATAAATAAATAAATAAATAAAAAAGAATGAAAATAAAATATACTGACTTCATGTAAATTGTTCTGGACATGTAGAGTCTAATCGACATGTCTTAAAAGACAAGACGAATGTTTTTCATGAAATAAGTGAGGCTAAAACATTTTCTTGGACAAACCTCCCAGCAAGGGGAGGCTGGCTTGCTGCAGTGTGGAAACTGTGCTTAGATTGTTCTCTTCTGTTTGTCCACTCCCCTAATCGATGCTCTTCTCTCCCTTTTCAGATCCCTTGCGATAGAGCTACTAACTCAACTCTTCTTTCCACAGCTAGCAACTCAGATTTTAATGTTCGAAAACGTCTAGTGAAGTTCCAAGCCAAGGAAATGAAGGAGTGAAGGATGTGCCATCCCAAATATGTCAGATTGGTATATTGATTATTTTGAGTTGATAATATTGGAGAAACTGTAGTTTCAGAAAGGGTGAGCTGACGTGTCTCTTCTTTTTTTTTTTTTTTTTTTTTTTTTTTTTTTTTTG